>NC_052160.1:14783617-15083617 GCF_902713615.1 Scyliorhinus canicula | reverse complement strand
CATTCTGAATTCTCGCTCTGTGTACCCAAACAGGCGGCGGAATGTGGTGACTAGGGGCTTTTCACAGTAACTTCATTGCAGTGTCAATGGAAGCCTACTTGTGACACTAATAAAGATTATTATGTAGAACGTGTTTTTGTACAAATCAATTCCTGAGGAAGCTGAAGGTCTATCTTCAATGAATTCAACGTTTTTTCACCGTTTCACCTTCCCATATTTTCCTTCATCGCCCCCACCGACATTTCTTCTGGTTTACAAAGATGGTTCCCCACCAGAACAAAATAAAACACCAATTACTTTAAAAAGCGCACAAAAGGTGGGCAGGAATGCACAGAAATATAAAGCTTGTGTGGGACAGAGGGCATGATCCTTGACCTCATAGTTCATCTATTCAATGAATGTCACTTTGCAAAGCTCTCATTAAAGTTGGACTTCCTTTCTACCCGATCTGACAATTATGGGTCATTTTAGAATTAACCAGTTTCCCTTGTAAAATGTAACCAGCAATCCACCGAGATGATATGATCTGCCTGTGTTAAAAGACGTGGGGTTGCTTTTCAAGCGCATTGACAGATGTGGAGGGAATTTTCTTTAAAAAGCAATCACTCAACTGAACTTGGGGCAATATTTCCATTTTAACATTGACTGAATTGAGTTGACCTTGTCTACGAATTGACACAGCAGTGGAGATGAAACGCGAGTCCAGTTATTACTCCAACTGTGGCATTTTATAGAATGTTTTTCCCCCTGTGATGAACTCCTATCAGGAATGTAAAAACACCTGTTCAAATGCAGGTGTGGAAAAATAATTTGCTGAAAAAAATTACACTTTTCACATTTTGTGTGCTCAAAGCCCCTCAGACTGCAATCTTTGCTGTTCCGATTCACTACATCAGTTTGATGAAACCTCCCTAACGGATTGCTGCAATTGCTCCTGTCTGGAAATCTCCACCCATTTCTCGATTATGAATTTTATTGGGGAATCCCACTGTGTCCAACAGATGAATTGGAACGAACCTCCCCTAGAAGTGAGGGTGTGTGGCATTCGCTGCCCGAGTTGGTGGTGGAGGCAGGGACAATAAACCCTTTTAAAAAGTACCTGGACCTGCATCCTGGGTGCTGTACACTGCAGAGCTATGGACTGGGTGCAGGAAAATGGGATGGGAAAGGGCATCTGGGTGTCTTTGAGTCAACATGGAGATTGGCCGAATGGCCCCTTCTGCACTATGGTTCCAAATGTAAATAAAATCCATAAAGATCTGCAAAAGCTCGACATTATGACCAGGTGATTATGAGTGTTCACAAGACATTCCAAAACGTTGTCTTTCTTTGTTCTTTTATGGGATGTGGTTGCCACTGGTAACCCAGCATTTGTTGTCCGTCCCTGAATGCCCCCGAGATTGCCCTTATGAGCGAGTCCATGGAGGCCCAGGCCTCAGGTGGTTCCACTATGGCCAGGTAGCCTTTCAGTCCCTTTGACGAGTTATTCACACTGAAAATCACAAAAATGAGTCATTTGCCATTTAATAGGGCTATGGTGGCAGAAAGCCCAAATACCATGTAATCCATCGTGGGTATGGCTTAAACAAGGGTCTTTCCATAATGTGCTTGACACTGACGGGTCTGTCAGTGGGTTTGCGGACTATTTTGTGCTTCATTTTTAGGGGCAAGTCAGTCACCGTTTCATTGGGCAATCCGTCGGCAAACGGAGCAGGCCAGCTCGACGTCACAACAGGTTGTCCGTGACAATTACGCCTTGGGAAGACCCGTTTCACGAGAGGGATTGCGTGACAGAATAACAGGGGTTGGGGAAGAGAGAGAAGGGAACAGATGGTGGGGAGGGGGGGGGGGGGGGGGGGGAATGTAAAATGGGTCAAAGCTGGTAGGTTACAATGACTCACAAGGGCACGGGTCTTTCCTTTAGGTTAGCAGCCAGAGAACTTGAAGTGAGGGCTTCTTCTAGCTGTGCGAGCTCCAACACTGTGTGTGACACTGGCCTAACAATAGTGCACCCACCAAGAGCTACAGAAATTCATTGTGCAATACTGTAGCTCAACAAAGGAACATGGGAGCAAATATATAGACTGGTCCGCGTCTAGGTACACCAGCCTGATGTTTAAAGCTCAACCTCGCTATTGACAAGAGTGGAACGCAGAGATACCAAGATGATATGCAACCACATATCTGAATTACAATACTCTTTCTTCAACCCACCCCTCCCTCCCACCCCCTCCCCCACCCCATTAAAAGATCTACATAGAAATTCTCATTCCCCATAGCCTTCCTTTAATACAGAAAACACTTTTTTTTTTCTCTCTCTCTCCAGTTCTATCTGAAATACGAAAGCTGTACAATGCAGAGGAGATGGTGAATGCTAAAGTTTATTCTTGGTCGGCGAGGCAGGGTCTCAGAGATTGTTCTCCAGTTCGACTTTGGTGGCTACGTAGCTTTCCTTCTGCAAGCCCTTGACATTGCTTTCATTTAATCGTCGCACTCTGTACGTCTCGTAATGGATCTTGTGCGTGACGTCTTTCAGATCCTGGAGGTGAGACCTGATAAGGTGCAAGTTAAAAAAAAAAATACCAGTCAGCGACTAAGAAACAATAGGAAACTCCATAAGTTACTGCATTTTCCATTCTAAATCAACCTCGGTTTTGCAGCAAATCGAACCCCGAAGCACATTAATATTGCATTAATCTCCGCTTCAGTGAAGCCACTAAAACTGAAGAGACCCTGACCACTGTTGTACCACAGCTGGTGACAAACCTCCACCCCAGGCTTTGAGGGCATTTTGATCTGCGAGTTGTATTTCAATCCGCTTAAGCAGCTTTCACAGGCGTTGGCAAGAAATCTTTGTTATTGTGAACAAGCAAATGTGGAGTTGCCCATGTGGCGTGCACCTTAATTTGGTTTGACTTGGAGGAGATTGTAGTGTAGGGAGGCGCGAGGCCATGAATGCATTTTTTCTCTTAAATTGTGGAGTATTTCTTGACAGTTGCGTTATCGAGGAATGGGGAAAACTCTGGCAATTGAAAGTCCATCGAGAGCCCTATTTGTTGTGTATTCCAAGTGTTTCGAACGTTTCCTCACGAGCAACCTTGCTGCTAATCAGGGCACTTTCAGAAATCGATTGCATGATGCCAGTGGAGATGGTGCCAATGGCCGTTTGCGTGGGCAAAGGGGCAGTCTGTCATTGCAGCCTGCCGTGTTAACATCTTCTAAGTAAAGCTCTTCATTTTGTTCGAACGTCCAAGGCCTTGCAGACTCAATCTCGAGTCCACCCCGCTGTTCTCAGAATGCAACTTTCCCCCTGCGCCCCTGTGAAAAAATGCATTTTGTCTGACCATCGAAAGCCACGCATAGCTGATAAATACGGTGAATGTAGTGTGTCTGATCTAGTTAGGAAGTCACTTCACTCCAGCTCAGATAGCTATCAGAGTCCAGTGAATGTTTTATTGGTAATCGTGGGTGGATAACCTGGTCTGACAGCCACGGGCTAATTGCTTGGTCAGTTCATGAACAACCCCCATCTCACCCAACCCTGATTGCTTCGAATAGAAAAGCATCCTCTGCTCCCTTGTTCCGGTTTAATCATTTTTTTTTTTTAAATCACACAAGTGCAGAAATATCTGCGTTCTTAATGTTGCATCTTCAAAATGATTCTACTTTGTATCAAACTCAAACATTCTTGTGGAAATTCAGATAGCGTTAGAGTTGGTGAACTGTAAACGTTAATGCTCTTTACCTGTTCTCTGAACAATGCAATGGAGCAATGGGTTTCAAAAGGATTTAGGTGCTTTTTAGCAAAGGAAAACATGATTGGAAGTTCTCCTTCAGAAGTGGCAAAGCGACCAAACAGAATCCTCTTTGCTGCATTGTGGCTAAACCCCATTGGAGAATCCTTCCCGCTTAGGCCCAACATCCCAGGGGAGTGACTGGATTGACGCGCTACAGGTCTGAGTCTATACTGTGCTGAACTATGAATAAATCTGCAAGAGCCGATAGAGCAATCTGACCAAAATATTAACACAACCAAAGGAGACATTCCTAAAAAAACGAAACTCTGCTTCGTCTTGACTTTCACCCTCAGTATTTTAACTGAATATTTTGTATTCCTCTATTTATTTGCACTCGGTGCCATCATTAAGTCGCTAGATTGAGTTCTGGGAATTGCATATCAAACGGCTTATTTTGTACACACACACACAAATACACACATCACACATACAGAAATACACACATCACATACACAAATACACACATCACGCACAGACAAATACACACATCACACACACAAATACACACAGACAAATACACACACACAGACAAATACACACAAATACAGTAGTCCCCCGTTATACCGCGCTCCGCAATACCGCGGTTCGCGATATACGGCGGGGGGGCTTATGGACCCCAACTGTCAGTTGTGTCAATTTCAGCGGTCGGCTCACTTTGATCCGGAGAGGGAAGCTGCTCTCTCACTGAAACAATCAGCCGGCCGCTGAAATTGACACTGCCGGCTGCTCTCTCCCTCCAATCCAACTTTTAAGTTTTAATGTTTCTGATTGGAGGGAGAGAGCAGCCGGCAGTGTCAATTTCAGCGGCCGGCTGATTGTTTCAGTGAGAGAGCAGCTTCCCTCTCCAGATCAAAGTGAGCCGGCCGCTGAAATTGACACTGCCGGCTGATTGGAGGGAGAGAGCAGAGAACACAGGAGGAGGTCATATGGGCCTCTGCAAGACCAGCATGGTCTCACATCGCCCCTCTCCTCTGTAGCTGGGGTTCAGGCTGTGGCTGCTGGGGTACAGGCTGTGGCTGCTGGGCTTCAGGCTGTGGCTGCTGGGGTACTGTGGCTGCTGGGGTACAGGCTGTGGCTGCTGGGGTTCAGGCTGTGGCTGCTGGGGTACTGATTGGAGGGAGAGAGCAGCCGGCAGTGTCAATTTCAGCGGCCGGCTGATTGTTTCAGTGAGAGAGCAGCTTCCCTCTCCGGCCGCTGAAATTGACACTGTTTTAATTGGATCCACGATGGGGGTTTTAAATTTATTTAAAAAGCTATGCTAGCGCTTCCCATTGTGAGTCTACGGGGGTCTGACCTCTCCCCCCGCCCCCCGTAGACTCACAAGGGGAAGCGCTAGCATAGATTTTTAAATAAATTTAAAACCCCCATCGTGGATATCCGCGGCTCGGATGCAACGCGGGTGGCTGTCTTGGACCCCAACACCCGCGTTATAAAGGGGGACTACTGTACACACATCACACACAAATACACAGATCACGCACACACAAATACACAGATCACGCACACAGACAAATACACACATCACACACACACACACACAAATACACACAAATACACACATCGCACACACAAATACACACATCACACACACACACAAATACACAGATCACGCACACAGACAAATACACACATCACACACACACACACACAAATACACACAAATACACACATCGCACACACAAATACACACATCACACACACACACAAATACACACATCACACACACACACACAAATACACACATCACACACACACACACAAATACACACATCACACACACACACACAAATACACACATCACACACACACACACAAATACACACATCACACACACACACAAATACACACATCACACACACACACAAATACACACATCACACACACACAAATACACACATCACACACACACAAATACACACACATACACACATCACACACACAAATACACACACATACACACATCACACACACAAATACACACACAAATACACACATCACACACAAATACACACACCATACATCACACACACACACAAATACACACATCACACACACACAAATACACACCACACACACAAATACACACACACACAAATACACACACAAAAACACACATCACGCACATAGACAAATACACACATCACAAATACACACATCACAAATACGCACATCACAAATATACACATCACACAAATACACACATCACACACACACATCACACAAATACACACATCTCACACACACACAAATACACACATCACACATGTGGTAAACCACTGTTGTATATAATATGTGTATTGTGGTCAACGGCTACTGTATTACATGCACACTGTATAACATTACATTACTGTATTACATTACACACACAAATACACACATCACACATGTGGTAAACCACTGTTGTATATATGTGTATTGTGGTAAACGGCTACTGTATTACATGTAATGTGGTAAACCACTGCCCGCCTCCCCTCGGGCTCGGTATAAAGGTGGCTGGTCTCCGCCTCTGACCCAGTTCGGGATCAGAGGCCAGGAGGCTTTCTGTTTAGTTTATTAAAGCCTCAGTTACGTTCGCTACTCATTTTGTGTTCATTGATGGCACATCAATTTACACACACACACAAATACTCACATGACACACACAAATATGAAAATGAAAACCACTTATTGTCACAAGTAGGCTTCAAATGAAGTTACTGTGAAAAGCCCCTAGACGCCACAATCCGGCGCCTGTTCGGGGAGGCTGGTACGGGAATTGAACCGTGCTGCTGGCCTGCCTGGGTCTGCTTTCAAAGCCAGCGATTTAGCCCTGCGAGCTTCTCTATTTCTGAACAGTTTCCTCCACCCCCCTCCTCCTACCTCCACCCCCTCCTCCTAACTCCATCCCCTCCTCCTAACTCCACCCCCTCCTCCAACCTCCACCCCCTCCTCCAATCCCCACCCCACCCTGGGCATTGCGGCATCCTTCGCCAACCCCCCCCCCCCCCACCCCCGGCCACTGTGGCATCCTACGCCAAGGGCCCTCCCACCCCCAGCACCGGCCCTCCCACCCCCAGCACCGGCCCTCCCACCCCCAGCACCGGCCCTCCCACCCCCAGCACCGGCCCTCCCACCCCAGCACCGGCCCTCCCACCCCCAGCACCGGCCCTCCCACCCCCAGCACAACTGGCTGACGAATTTATTTACTAGGTGTGAACGGTGACGGTGTGACCTGGGCTCACGCCGTCGGGACTTCGGTGAGGGGCCTGGAGAATCGCCGTACTTGGTACCTCGGGCGATTCTCCGGCAGGCGTGGCGCCGGCTTCGATGACGCCGTTCTCGCTAGTTGGGAGAATTGTGGAACGGCGCCGCAGGAAAAAATGGCGCGTACGGCGATTCTCCCGCACGGCGCGGCATGGGAGAATCGCGCCCCCTGTGTGTGGCTCGAGGTAAGACGATGCATGTTTGATCTAGATAAGGTTTCGACTGAATTCTAGCTTTTGTGTGTTTTTGGAAATTCTTTCTTTCTGTTAAGTAACAAAAGTGATACACGAGTTATTAGTACCAGATGGTGATACGCATGGGATGGGGACGGCAGCAAGTGGTGAATCACACAAGCAACTATATCGTGCCCCACAATTACACATTTTATCACCCACTGTGCAAGTTCGAGTTTAGAACTCAGCTTTTTAATCGAATAATCACCTGCAATTTATTGCCTGTTACACCATTTTACTTTGGCTATGCCCAATGTTTACCCGTGACACGTCTACGCTTTCGTTCTGGTTTATTGGCCAAGTTATCCACTTGTGTTCCTAGCTGACTAAAAAGATGGAAATCAATTTTTATCTCTAACAGACAGGATTAGGTTATACTGGTTCTCAAGCAAGAGCTTGTCATTCAATACACAAATCACTGGAAGATGTGCTTTTGAGTTTGAGCACTTACTAGCCTATGTGAGGTTTCATAAGGATTCATTCCCTGCCTAACTTGATTTTGTAGTGGGCGAACTAAATTTCCTTTACTGCTCCTTCATGTGTGTCGTTCTAGTCGCCATATTGCAGCCAGGATTATCGAGTCAGTAAAAGGTTCCAAAAAGGATTCACAAAGGTGATGCAGAGCTGCAAGGTTATACCAATGAGAAAAGGATGAACTGGTCAATTATCTTGTCCCTTGGGTGGGACGGTGGCACAGTGGTTAGCACTGCTGCTTCATGGGCGCCGAGGACCCGGGTTCGAACCCGGCCCCGGGTCACTGTCCGTGTGGAGTTTGCACATTCTCCCCGTGTCTGCGTGGGTCTCATCCCCTCAACCCAAAAAGATGTGCCGGGTAAGTGGATGGGCCGTGCTAAATTGCCCCTTAATTGAAAAAAAGTTAAAAAAAAAAAAAAGGTTTTGGGTGTTGCAGACTTTACAACTATTTCAAAAATCTATCATTTAAAATGAGTAATTTAAAAAAAAGTATCTTTCCCTAATCTAATGGAGGAAATTAAACAGTATGAAAGATTTTGTTAGAATGGACACAAGGCCATCAACGGAAAATTGTCATATCTGGTTTAGCACAGTGGGCTAAACAGCTGGCTTGTAAAGCAGAATAAGGCCAGCAGGGCGGGTTCAATTCCTGTGTCAGCCTCCCCGAACAGGCGCCGGAATGTGGCATCTAGGCTTTTCATTTGAAGCCTACTTGTGACAATAAGCGATTTTCATTTCATGAGTTGATCAAATAAGGAATTGGGAAGAAAAGTGAGAATGCGGAAGCTAATTGACTTGAAGAGTATAGATATATTTAAGGGGAAACATATATACTCACGACAGAGAAGAGAGCGGAGGGTTTACTGAGAAGAGTTGGATGAGAAAGAATGGGAGGAGGAGCAATGAATACTAGAATAGCCTGGTTGGGCCAAATGGTCCGTTTCTTTGCTGTATATTCTGTGTCAGCCTCGGCAATCAGGGAAGCCATCAGCAATGATACTGTTACGTTGAGGGTGCAGAATGCTGAAATGTTTATTTGCAGGTAATTATTAAACGTGCTCCGGTCATAGTACATGGTCAATCCGGTACGACAATTATCGGCATTAAATAGACTCCTGTCCCGATCAGTGTTGATGTCAGTGATTATTTTGCAAAGCCGTTTTCTATTCTCTGCCACGAATCCTTGTTAGGCATGAGAATTTGCCCAGTTTGCAGAGACAGAGTAATAATAATAATAATCTCGATTATTGTCACAAGTAGGCTTACATTAACACTGCAATGAGGCTAACGGGAATGCGGTGGAGGGAGGGGCTGAGGCCATCAGAGTCTGGGAGAACAGGTTTCGATGGGCCTAGGGGGCGTGAAAAGCTGGGCAGGGGACCGATACTGGGTGAGGTGTTTTCGAGAGGAAGTGGATGGGAGGATTCTGGGAGGGAGGGGGGGAGGGGATCGGTGGTAACAATGAGTCGGGGAGGGCCAAGCCCATTGGGAAGGGCCTGGAGTTATGATGATGGATAGGAGGGGGAGGTGGGGGTGAGAGAGCCCCCTCCTCCAGTTAGGATAGTTACCTGGAATGTGAGGGGTTTGTTCGGGGAGGTTTTCAGTGTCATCTTGGGGGTAGTGCTCGTGAACTTAGAACCAGGGTCTCTAGAGGTGTTTTCCGGGCCGGGGGGGTCAGAATGGCTCAGGTGGTAGGCAGGTGCCGGGGCCAATGTTAGCCTTTGCCTCGCTGATTGTCCGGAGGCTGGTCCGGTTGGGGTGGAGGTCATTTCTCCATCCTGCGACACGGCTTGGCGGGGGGAGGGGGGACCCACTTAAATTTCTTTGACTCTCGGGAAGGTGAAGTCTCAGGTAAAGGGGATGAAGGAAGGGTTTGCCATTTGATGGGGGGCTGTTTATTATGCATTTCCGAGAATGGGTTGCCATTGAACATGAGGGAGTGGGTGTTGGCGGTATTGTTGTTTTTGGTTACACTGTTTACACATTGATTGTTAATTTGTTTTTCCCCCCTGTTTTGGTCTCTATATATTGAACAGGGTGCGGTTTGTGTGTGGGGGATTGTGACTGTACTTGTTGTTTATTTCTTCTTTGGTTGTTTATTGCTGAAAATTAGAATAAAAAGATTTTTTTTTAAAACACTGCAATGAAGTTACTGTGAAAAGCCCCGAGTCGCCACATTCCGGCGCCTGTTCAGGTACACTGAGGGAGAATTCAGAATATCCAATTTACCTTACAAGCACGTCTTTCGGGACTTGTGGGAGGGAACTGGAGCACCCGGAGGAAACCTACGCAGGCACGAGGAGAACGTGCAGCCTCCGCACAGACAGTGACCCAAGTGGGAATCGAACCTGGGACCCGGCACTGTGAAGAACAGTGCTAACCACTGCGCTATCGTGCCACCCATAAAATCAAAGTGGAGAATGTGATAGCCGATAATTTAATCCCAATTCAAGGGAGGGTCACTCTGATAACGTGGGGGCCAGCACATGGATTCTCAACCCAAGTTGGGAACGCTTCAAGCTTGCAATGTAGCTATGGGGCCGCCGACTCAGGTGACAAACCATAAACTATCGGCCAACTCCCTTGGGCAAAGATCTTCAGCTAATATGGAGGGGGATTCCTGAAGGAAGGTTTCAGAGATCTGAACTGATGGCTTCATCTTGGAACACATTCGACACACCTAATGTATTCCAACATCTGGCATCCTTGTGACCCTCCCCCCCTACTTCCCGTCTTGGGGGATTGCTGAGAGGAGGGTCCAGCTGAAAAAGCAGAAATCACCACAATTCCTAAAACAAAAATAAGGCTCAAGCACGCTGAGACTGGACTAATGCTCTGCTGTTGAATGTGCAGTGAACTATAGCTGGGCAGCATGTCATAAGAATTTTAAATACAGATAAAATACAGGCAGTGAAGGAGGTGAGGGTAAATGTCAATCGTCCTGTTGTCCCAAGGAACTACACATAGTGTGAACACAAAGAAAGGCCTTGTCTACTAGAAAATGTGTATGCCATCCTCTAACCTATTCTGAACAATCTGAACCTTTGCCCTGAAGCCTTTGCCATCTCAGACAATTACCCTTTGTGAGAGACGGTGTCATCCTTTATATGTGAGCCTGTCAGGATGATGGCTGCTGTGCAATATTTGGACGTGTGTGGATGATTGGGAGTCTGTAGTTAGCTTGCAGGTTAATCTCCGGTGGAAAGACTCTCACGGGTTATTGAGAAGCATTTCAAATCTCTACCAGATAATATTTCCCATACTTTAAGCTTTCAGAAGTGAAAGGAGTATTTGACGGGAAGGTATTTTTGATCTTGTGCCGAACTTGTGTCAGGTGCCACATGCCATTAAAAATCATCACACAAAACAAAAACGAGGGTTTGTTAAATATCTGCCAAGTCTCAAATTGATTAAATGTAATAATAAAGAAAAAAAATCAGGTTTAGTTTGATGTAATCTAGTTTCCTCCCGAATAAGAGTTCTTTGTGGGGTGGTAAGTTCAAATACATGTGAATGGCATCATGGACAATGGCAAAACGGGGTTCTTTGCAAAATATCAGACGGAGCTATACAGACAGCTCATTAAAAATATTATGAAATAGCAGTTACAGATAGAGAAATGAGACAGTCAAAAAGAACTCTGCATGTGGTTAGAATGGGAATCAAGCAGACACGGAGTTCCAGGAAGAGATGTTTATCATTGAAGCAATTGGAAGATTAACTGTATTGCAATACAATGGCCGTTACACAGTAGAACATCGCTGTCAGAACAAGCACTCCGACTCACTGTGAGAAGATTGACTGTTTATTAATGTATTTAATCGGCTTAGAAATTGGCACAGTCTGAATGTCTTCACACTGCAGGAGCGAATAAGGTCACCGTGTCTTATTTATTTATACCAAACAACAGTGTTCTATAACTGTGGGGGCCCATTTATCAAGAGTTGACAGCGTGATCAAAATGCAGAGGTATTTTCAATCCAATGAGTGACTGAATGAAGGATTAAATGAATGGTTTGGGTTTCCTCGTACTGTTAAATCCACATTCATTTAACTACCGTGCCGACAGTGTCCAGAAGCGAAATAAAACTTTAAATCTGGAAGTTTAGAAGCTCGCTCAAAAGGCAAACGTAGGGCAAACTAAGCCAGAGCACCCATGTCGAAAATGGAGACAGAAATTAAGATGAAGAAAAAAAAAAGTGCTTATGACAGGTGTCAGGTAGAAAATACAGGCATATAAAAGGAGAAACTTTCTCACACAGCAAATGGGTCCTGGAAATTCCTGGAATTGTGGTGAAAGCAGGTTCAGTCGAGGTATTCAAGAGGACATAAGATGATTATTTGAACAGAAACAACGTGCAGGGTTACGGGGAAAAGCGGGGGAACGGCACTACGTCACGATGCTGGTTTACAGAGCCAGTGCTGATGTAATGGGCCGAATTGCCTCCTTCTGTGCCATAACGATTCTGTGAAGTCCGGACATTTAAGATAATTTCTCACTTTCTTCTGTGGTTGGTTGATGTTCATATTATCACTAGACTAAGGACGGGGCGGTGGCGCAGTGGTTAGCACTGCTGCCTCACGACGCCGAGGAACCGGGTTCGATCCCGGCCCCGGGTCACTGTCCGTGTGGAGTTTGCACATTCTCCTCATGTCTGCGTGGGTCTCACCCCCAAAACCCAAAGATGTGCAGGTTAGGTGGATTGGCCACGATAAATGGCCCCTTAATTGGAAAAAAACACGAGACTAGAGCAAACTATAACGGTTTAATTGGCTAATGCGCGAATAGTTTATGAATAATTACATTTCCCCTCTTCCTCCCACCAAGAAAAAACAGCCCTTCAGTACCTTTGCTCACATGACCATCAATCACTGGAAATTTAGGATTCTTTATTTAAAGGCAAAACATACAAATGCAGAGATAGTGATGTGAAACAGCCAAAACGAACTTCATAATCTAATGTCTCCTTCAGGGAGAGGAATCAGCCACCTTACCTGGTCTGCCCCACATGCGAGTCCAACCCCACAGCAATGTGGTTGACTCTTAACTACCCCCTGAAATAGCCAATAAAGCCATTCAGGTATATTCGGGAAGATGGCTGACCATCAAGGTCAATTAGTGATGGACGACAGACGCTGGCCTGCTTAGTGATGTCCACGTCCCATTAAAGAGTAAAGAAAAATAAGGGGGAAATTGTTCATGGAAAGCCTGATCAGGCTGTTGCAGGAGGTGAATGATATAGTGGGCATGAGAATCAGAGACTTTCCGAAGATATTTGGCAGGATATCATATATAGGAGACTATGGGAGAAGACTGAGGATACAGAATTGAGGCACGGTACAAAACCGGGTTTAAAAGCAGGTCAGAAGCGACACCAGTTAAGGATAATTGCTCATTGTTGCGGTTGGAAGTGAACTCATTCTGTTCTGGGACTCCCTGCTCAGTGTATACATCAATAATTTGGATATAGAACTGGAGGGAACAGCGCCCGAATGTGATGTACCTAAATAAGAATCACAGTGATGATGAAATGGGTAAAACTAAAGCTGATGGAATTCAATATCAGTAAATTTGAGCTGTATTACTTTGGTTGAAGTAGTAATTATGGGATGGATTCTCCGTTGCCTGCTGTCGGTGACGGGTTTCCCGATCCAGCCGAGATTCGAACGTCGGCTGAAAAACAGGATTCGCAGCCATTCCGATGCTCCCGTCCCCCGCCAGTGGCAACAGCGAGCTACACGCCCTACGCCACCAGGGGGACTCAAATAGGTAATTTTCACTCATTTGCATCTGATTAACGGGCTGGAAGCTCGATCCTTTCGGCCCCCATGCTGCTCCAATAGTCGCAGACAGGATTTACCCGGGTGTGAATTGGTGAAGGTATTTTCAAGCGTGACCCTGACGCAGAAGACCCCGCGATGGTTCAAGGGGGTCGGTGCATAATGGAGGTGCCCCCAAAGTCCATCAGAAGGCCCCCCACCCCTCACAAACCAAATCCTGCCTCCCCTGTCTGACCATCCCCATGCCCCACATCAGATCCACCCAGCAGAGACCATCACCATCAGAACGCCCCAACAGAGAACCCCCACCCCCATCAGTCACCCTTGCCTGAAAGCTGGAACAGTCCAGGCAGGAGGGTGAAAAATCACTGCTTTTTCACTTACCTTTTTCCAACACCTGCTGCCTCAGACAAAAGTGTTTAAAGCAACAGCTGTTACAAGTGCCAGAGGTTTCCTCAAAAACCAAGTCCACTTCTAATGGTTTGAAATCCCTTGACAGCCTTTGAAATGCAAATTAGCCAATGATTGACAGTTTTATTACTTCATAGACAGCTGTCTGATATATTGTTCATCTATCTTTCCCTTCATACTTGAATGCATCTCCATTCCCCTGCTTTGATGTTAACCACAATGTTTAGATACACTCCTGCTATGATTGACAGCTGCTCACCACATGAAAAGCAGCTAAGTGACAGAAAGCATTTTTCGGGGCAGTCTGATACCAGGATTCTGATAAAATTCCACAAGCTCTCCTCCATACATAAATATGCATGGAAAAGGAAGGAATCATACCCTGGCACAGCACGCCTAGTGCCAGCGGACACCAGGTGCGAGCCTCCGCTGGCAGTAGCACTTAGTCTCCTGAATGCAGAATTTAACCCATACTCTCATCCAATTTAATGAAGGCAATCCCAATCTTTCAAGCCTTTTCATATTTTTTATTACTCATACAGACTGCTTCCCAGTGAATATGTCCTGTGCCCCTCTCCATTACTCTGATATCTTTCCCGTGCTGCGCTGCTTAGAATTGTGGGTCAGAATTATCTGGCCGTCCGCTGCCGGTGGGATTCGCTGGTCACAGCGACAGTGCACCCCCCGCCCACAGGCTTCCCGGCAATGCATGGTGGCTTCAATGGGAAATACCATTGACGGCAGCTGGAGCAGAGAATCCTGCTGCCAGCGAACATCACACCGCATTCTGACAGCGAGTAACATGTGGCTGGGAGGTTGAAGAGTTCCTATTTGGTGACTTGATGAGAGATGCTTAAAATGATGGAGTTCCATAATCGGGTTGTGCCTTTATGGAGAAGACTCAGACAGAAGCAACCTGCTTGTCCGGACATTGTGGTCCCAGGTTTTATGTTTCGAGAGGAGAGGCGAGACTCTTCGGCGCCGAGTGAATCTTGGGAATCAGTTTTGGAGGAAGTCAGTTCATTTGACTAACTGGCAATGGTGGGTTGGCCAGAGACAGTGTTCTGCCTGACAACAGTCAGTGATTGTTCCTGTGTGATGCTCTCAGAGAACTTGGCCGAAGTGATTAGAACTTGGAAGAGGAACGCCCTCTCTCTCTCTTGTTTGCTGAAGCGAAAGTATTGCTTTATAGTTCTAAAACCATTTGAGTGTCTGGCACATCTTTGCTGTGAACTTGAAACGGGCCTGAAATTGCAGAGAAAGTAGACAACCTTGCCAGAGAAAACCATCTCCAGCCTAGAAGGAAGAAGTATCAAAACAAAAGCCTGAACTTGAGAAAGACATTAACCGGAAGTTGTCCCAGTGCAAAGATCATTTATCCTTTCATTTTTATTAATATTTTCCAACCACCCTTTCCCCGCTGTTGTTTGTTTCTGTGTGTGTATATAGAGGGAGAGTGGGATAGTTAGGAAAAGGGGTTTGGGGAAGGAATTTGTTCAGTTATATTTTGGCAGTTTAATTTTAACACTGTACATAATAAAACATAGTTTGTGTTAACATTACAACCCTGCTGACTAGCTTATTTGGGCTCAACCAAGGACATTGGGTATTTTAAATAAAATCTAATTTCCCCTGTATTGTGACTCCTGGTCAAGTGGGACTGGAATTGACCGCACACTGGCGCAGGGTGCCGTGACAAAGGATAAGGAACCATAGATTGAATATTAAGAGATATGTTTGGCCATCTTTTTCCGTGGAGGGCATGAAACTCAATGTCAGAATTAGTCAGTCAAGCAGAGGTAGTGTCAACATCGAAAGTGGTTAAAGATAAAGGGGAGGAAACAAATATGGGAACTGAGTGAACACGTGAAAGGTGGGCTTCTGTTCCTGTGGAGGATGAGCAACAACACAGATGGTTCGGGACGTGTATTTCAGTGTTGAAACTCGATCGGCGTGATTTTCCGTTTCTGAGACTAAGTGTTGGCGCCGGGGCAGGGTTTGTGGACTTTCGCAACAGCAAAACTGGCGGTGCACCTGGACCGATTCAGCGACTGTGGAGGGGCTAGCACCGGCGCCACGTTGAACCCAATCTATTCCCATGAGAAACAGTGCAGGATTCGCTGGATTCACGATTGACACTCAGGAGACCGACAATTTGCAGACACATATACACACTTCACTCCCCACAGATACCATCCCAGCCAACAAGATGGCACTAGTTGCACTGGAGCATGCCCATACGGCTGATGGGTCGGCTGGGGCGAGAGGGCACCTGGGGGGGTGAGGGTGGGGGGAGGGGGGTGGCCTGGGGGGGCACCTATTCGACCCGTGGCCCTAAGTTCAAAATTGGCAGTCAGCGGTGTGCACAGCTGCAATTCCGGCAGCGGCAATGGTGTTCCGTTCCCATTATTCCTGACCCCACAGCCCACCTCTTGGCCACCCCTCTCTACTCCCCCCAGCCCTGGCAGAAGCTAGGGGCACAACTGTCAGCAAACTATGGCGGTGTTGGACACTTTCCGTACCCCCCCTCTCTCTCCCTCAGCAGCCACCACGCTGGTTTCACTATTTTTTAAAGCACAAGTGAACCTCGCCATCAGGAATTCGGCCCATTGGAGGCCCCAGAGAATACCGGGTCGGGCCTGCTTATGATTTGCCAACGGCGTTTACTGTGCGTGTGTTCTGGAACGCATTGACGCTGCTGTCGAGGTGATGGAGAATTGTGATTTTGCTGTCAAATCGGTTGCCCGCCGTGATTTTGACGTTGGAACCGATTCTCCGCCCAATCGCGTTTCCCGATTCCAGCGTCGACCAATAGAGAGCCCCGCCCCATGTGATTCTATCAATAGAGTCTTCGGCTGTTAAGCTTCCAGAAGGCCAGACCCCGTGAGTAGGCCTTGGGGCATTCACACAGTGAAATTTGTATCTGCCTCTCCTGCCATCTTGCCGCCCAAGTCTCCAAACGATCTAAATCCTGCTGTATCATCTGACAGTCCTCATCGCTATCCGCAATTCCACCAACCTTTGTGTCGTCCACAAACTTACTAATCAGACCAGTTAAATTTTCCTCCAAATCATTTATATATACTATCAACAGCAAAGGTCCCAGCACTGATCCCTGCGGAACACCACTAGTCACAGCCATCCAATCAGAAAAGCACCCTTCCATTGCTACTCTCTACCTTCTATGACCTAGCCAGTTCTGTATCCATCTTGCCAGCTCACCTCTGATCCCGTGTGACTTTACCTTTTGTACCAGTCTGCCATGAGAGATCTTGTCAAAGGCTTTACTGAAGTCCATTAGGGCAGCACGGTAGCATTGTGGATAGCACAATTGCTTCACAACTCCAGGGTCCCAGGTTCGATTCCAGCTTGGGTCACTGTCTGTGCGGAGTCTGCACATCCTCCCCGTGTGTGCGTGGGTTTCCTCCGGGTGCTCCAGTTTCCTCCCACAGTCCAAAGATGTGAAGGTTAGGTAGATTGGCCATGCTAAATTGCCCATAGTGTCCAAAATTGCCCTTAGTATTGGGTGGGGTTACTGGGTTATGGGGATAGGGTGGAGGTGCTGACCTTGGGTAGGGTGCACTTTCCAAGAGCCGGTGCAGACTCGATGGGCCGATTGGCCTCCTTCTGCACTGTAAATTCTATGATATAGACAGCCGAGCTGGAGACTCACAAAAAGAAAGCAAACCTGCTCTAAAAATACCAACACCGAATTTAACCCTGTGAAGGCCAAAGTGTAGCTTGTGGGCTCCAGTGTCCCCGAGTCGGAACTACGCACCAGTACAAAAGAGCTTGCAGACAGGAAAATGCCAAAGGCAATCATTCATCAGCCTCACTGCTGAATGGTTCGCATTCCAGTGGAGGCACCTGCATTATGTCTAAAAACAATGGAATTAAACTTAGTATTTCTAATGTATTTGGTAACAGCTTTGTGACGGAGCCTTTGTTACGATAACACACCAGGTAACTTAATTAATTCTTACTGGCACTTCGGAGTGTAATAATAAGAAATTATAGTGCAAGATGGTTAGAGGATTAAGACCCTTGCTTATGTTGCATCAGTCTTCTGCTTGACATTAATAATAGCTGGTTGTGAATCAGGCCTTGTTAGCATATTTTTTCACTTGACTACTGTACGTGTACAGAGTACTTTGTTGTGCCTTATGTGTGCATGTCTGTGGTGGCTTTAGATGCAAATTCACTTCCATTAACCAACTGGTAATTGATGGATTTAATTAGATGAGTGATGAATGGTAACTTCAGTTTACTGAGGCGCACAGGGCCTTGTGTCTTGTGGCAGGGTATCAAATGAATTCAATTTAGTTTTTCATGAATTAGGTGTCCAATGTTAAATTATGGAAGAGCTTGCCCCATGCAACGTTGGACTTTCTGAAATACGATTTACGTTACCGTGACAGAAACAATCAACGTAATTCATGGACAGCCGAGGGCAAAGGAAATTTGATATCCCCAGGAGAAAAATTGCAATAGGAGCGAAAAGTACTTCAAATATCAGTGACGAGATCCAGAAAAGCTCCTTTAAGAGAGATCAAGTCCATCTGTTTGGACTTTCATCACTTATAACAAGTGAATAAAGTTTTCCTTTATTAGAATCTGTGGAAAAGGAGTACTGGTCTTAATTACAACAATATAAGACATGCTGCCATACCCACATTAATGCACATTCACAGCAAAACTAACAGCTTGCCTTGAAGTTCTATACATGCATTTGAAAGCAATTAAGATAGAATCATATAGAAGCTGCTTCAAGGAGGTAAAACAAAAAGGACCAAAACAATTGAAAAACTTTCCGTACTGCTGGAGAATGATGACAAGCTGGTTTAGCTCACTGGGCTAAATCGTTGGCTTTGAAAACACCAAGGCAGGTCAGCAGCACGGTTCAATTCCCGTAACAGCCTCTTCAAACAGGTGCCGGAATGTGGTGGCTAGGGGCTTTTCACAGTAACTTCATTAGAAGCCTACTTGTGACAATAAGCGATTTTCATTTCATTTCATTTCACATGGGCGGAAACTTTTCATTTTTTCCCCGAAGTGTTGCCTCAGGCGGGGAAGGTAGAGGGCAGCTCGCTGGCTTTCCTCGCCCTGTTTCTGAACACTTTGAGAAAATGGATGGAAGCGGCAGATCCCACAATTCCGTGATGGAGGATCGGGTTCTGATCGAATCTGGCCCAGCCCCCAACTTTGGTTTTTAAGAGAACGGGGACGCTGCTTTTAAAGGGCACCCGATTTTTAAAAAACAGGAAAATCCCACGGAACCCTCCCCCACTGCACGCAACGCCCTGTCCGTCCACCCTTGCACTGCCTGGGCAATGCCCCCGGCACCACACTCTGGCACTGCCTACTGCCCAGGCACTGGGGCCTGGCACTGCCTACTGCCCAGGCACTGGGGCCTGGCACTGCCTACTGCCCAGGCACTGGGGCCTGGCACTGCCTACTGCCCAGGCACTGGGGCCTGGCACTGCCTACTGCCCAGGCACTGGGGCCTGGCACCGCCTACTGCCCAGGCACTGGGGCCTGGCACCGCTGCTTCACAAGTATGATCATTGAGGGGCAGAGCATGTTTTATTTCAGCTGCTGGAGATATCGGCACCTGTCTAAATATGGAACAAAATCTGTCCTTGACTGGCCGCAAGGTGTTCTTGGGGAGCTCCAAGGTCAGGGAAGGTGCTGCATAAATACAATATTATTTTAAAGTCTACCTCTCGTGTGCCCCTTCAGTGTCATGCCTCAAAGCATGAAAAAATGAAATGAAATGAAAATCGCTTATTGTCACAAGTAGGCTTCAAATGAAGTTACTGTGAAAAGTCCCTAGTCGCCACATTCCGGCACCTGTTTGGGGAGGCTGTTACGGGACTTGAACCGTACTGCTGGCCTGCTTGGCCTGCTTTCAAAGCCAGCGATTTAGCCCTGTGCTAAACAGCCCCGCATTGTATCCACGTGAGGTAACACAAACCACACCAGAACAACTATGAAGTCACTGGGACACTAAAGGAGAAAAGACACCTTTCATAATTGTGCAAATAACTAAGAAAAGGGAGGAAGGTTTTGGAAAAGAAGGAGGGAAGAAAAGCAATGGACACTGCAAGGCCACCATGAGAGTTAGAACATAGAACATAGAACAGTACAGCACAGAACAGGCCCTTCGGCCCTCAATGTTGTGCCGAGCCATGATCACCCTACTCAAACCCACGTGTCCACCCTATACCCGTAACCCAACAACCCCCCCCTAACCTTACTTTTATTAGGACACTACGGGCAATTTAGCATGGCCAATCCACCTAACCCGCACATCTTTGGACTGTGGGAGGAAACCGGAGCACCCGGAGGAAACCCACGCACACAGGGGGAGGACGTGCAGACTCCACACAGACAGTGACCCAGCCGGGAATCGAACCTGGGACCCTGGAGCTGTGAAGCATTTATGCTAACCACCATGCTACCCTGATACCCTAGTTAGAGGCCAAATAAAATTGTACCGTGAGTAGGGATGAAAGGTTTCCCTCGGTGAGGAACACAACAAGTTGCATCCTAGACAAGTGCTATAAGGCGGTCAGTAAATCTATAATAGTTGTAGAAACCTGGCTCTGAAACCATACAGGGATTCTTTATTTCTCCTGCTGTAGCTCAGCTAGTAGGCCAGACGAAAGTCCAGGGTAATGGGGAACATGCTTGTTATCAGTCACCAATGCCACTTCCCTGCTGGAGCTACAGCAGAAGCTCTAAGCAAGTTCAGGGTCTCCTGCCTGCACTTCCAGTGCCAATCTCCCCCGTTATAACTTCCTGCGTCAACACAGACACTGTTTGCTGAGTAAACAGACTTTATTGTAAAATAGACTCTTGGCTTTAAACTCTGTAGTCCCGACCAGCCTTCAACTCACTTGCTAACGCAGTGCAATTGAATGGCCGACAAAGTGGTGCCAACATTCTTTACATTGATAATAGAAGCTTGCTGTGCTTCCAGTGCCGCAATTGCATCATCCCACCAGCGCTGGTGCTATCGCACCTCAACTTTGTATCTCCCAGCACTTCCACAACAGAGAAACTGTTGCGTTGAAACCATGGGAAGTGGTGCTCTTGCTCCCCAGCAAATGTAAAATGTCAGGAGTGAGCCTGCTTCTGCTTGTACCCCATTGGCATTGTATGATTGTTGGGACTTTAGTTATCCCCTTTCAAATGGCCAGCACCTCTCTTGTCCCAACAGCGCCACCAGCAATGGTGGCCACTGTTGAGACTACAGGCAGTCCTGAAAGAAGAGCCATGCAGCCTGGACTTCCAGGTAATTCCAGGGTCTGGGTGGCAGGCCCTGGCATGGGGCTGCAGGTGCCAGGATTGACAAGGAGGTAGGGGAGGGGCGCGTACATCAGGGCGGGCCTCCGATGGGCACAGGGTGCCTGAATAAGAGGTACCATTCCCTGGCATGGCCACATGCTGCCAGGTGAAACCTGATGGCCTGGACACTTGGCGCCAGCCTCCCAGCTACAAGGCAAATCCCAGCAGTGATGGGATTGGCCACGAACTGCCCACCCAAGGGTCTGAGTGGGCCCAGGGCTAGTGGACAGCGGACACCTCCCCCCCCACTCTGGGTAAAATACCTCTGGGGGGGGGGCAGGTAGGCAACAGACATGGCGCAGCTACCATGACATCCAATTTAGGCTCCCCGCCCCCATCCCCATACAACTGCCAACCAATCCCCAGAGAGAGTCTAAAATTTCAGAACAACTTTTGTCAAAGTATTTTGTAAGAAGGTTTAACAGGGGCTAAACGCATGACTTTAACATGGGCTGAATATTTCCGGCAATTCCCGCCAGCGGGATCCTCCACTCCCACTGACGGCAACCTCCTGCCACTGGAGGCGCAAACTACCGCAAGACCTGTCGACAGCAACAGGACCAGAACATCCCGCCACCAGCCAATGCCAAGCTGCCACCACTGCCTCAAAACACTCCCCGTGGGGGTGGGGGTGGGGGGGGGGGGGGTGCAAAATCCTGGGGATTAATTACATCTCTGCGCGCTTTTCAATGATCCTCCAACTCCCTTGCTCCTCTCCGCACAGTACACCTGGCCATCAAACCCCATTTACAACAGCTCAACTTGTATACTTGTGAAGTTTGCATCATTTGTTACCAGTAAGGTGGGCAGCATGGTAGCACAGTGATTAGCACTGTTGCTTCACAGCACCAAGGTCCCAGGTTCGAATCCTGGCTTGGGTCACTGTCTGTGCGGAGTCTGCACATTCTCCCCATGTCTGTGTGGGTTTCCTCCGGGTGCTCCGGTTTCTTCCCACAAGTCCTGAAAGACGTGCTGTTAGGTGATTTGGACATTCTGAATTCTCCCTCAGTGTACCCGAACAGGCGCCGGAATGTGGCGACTAGGGGATTTTCACAGTAACTTCATTGCAGTGTTAATGTAAGCCGACTTGTGACAATAAAGATTATTATAATAAGGTACATAACTGTTTTACCTGCTCCGCTCATGCAATGGCAGCAAATTTGTTGCATTGCAGAGGGGAACAAGTTGACGTTCAGCTGCAGTGACTCTCCTGACTAGTTGTGATCAACGCCAGGGGTGTTGTTACCAGCACTCTCTCTGAAAAGTGAACGCTTTTGCTCTTTATATTTTTCACAGCTTGCTTCTGCCTCTCCATCCATATGTTCCCCACACAGGTGGCGATGTGGCCAGGTGACTGGGAATCTGACTTGTATATTCAATATCCATTTTGAGGGGATCGAAGATGGGAGTTGAAATTTTACCCGTACCGACACAGCTGCCACGTACACCATGGTTTGGCTTAAAGAACCCGAGGCTCCCCTTACCTGATCAGTAGATCCCGTAGATTTGCAAATTCACAATGTGCGTCGTTTTCAACTGGAAGAGGCAAAGAGATCAAATTAGCATAATTATCATCGTGACCCATATTAGAACCTCCCATTAAATGACTTTCCAAGATGCCCCCCCTGCTGTCGATGGTAACAAACTTTAAACCGCAACACAGAGATTTCCGTTGTGTTCGTAGGTTTGAGTTTAAATTGCTCCCGTACAACGGAGAAAACAACAGCGATCCTGACTTGATTTGATCTTCTAAATGATACAGTCTGAGAACTCAGGTGCGAGTTCCCCTGCAAACATATAATTGTGGGAGCTAAACTCCATAGTCCCTTTGGGAGAGAGGCGCTGGGTTCTCACTATTTACAGTTTGAACAAGAAACTCGAGAATTAGGCAGGAAGAAGAAAATAATCTGGCAGCAGATTAGTTACACGCTGGCAACACTGTGCATTATGGTCCCTGATAAAAGTATTTTCACAGCAACACTGCCAGCCCACAGCAGGCACATAAGGAGCAACTTGCAATTTTTTTGTGTCACAGACTTTAAAAAGGCAGTAGACATTTGCAGCGGCAACAGTGATGTGTGATAGAAGTTGACAGCATTCAGAGATATTATAACTAAGAGTTTCACCGTGTGTGGGCCTGTGTGTGGGGATGCGTGGTGCGCATGTCAGGGGTGGGGGAGTGTAAGCACGCCGCTTAGCTTATTCTCAACTAATTGCTGAACTACATTTTGAGAACTTATTTTCACTTATCTGTGTGACAGAGGGAGCATTCCTGTAATTCACTGAAAGAGTGCCAACAGGACCTTTTTCTCAATCAGGGACATAACTTGTCCAACCAGCATTCACTTAAGGCTTCATTTCACAGCCCCTGAATGACAGGTCCCACCAACCACTCAGCTGTACTACCATCAAGCACATGTGGAGTGACGTCAGGACGGTGCCCCAAGGCGTCCATTTTCGGACTTTGAATTGGATCAATCCTCTATTGCTCCTTTCTAACCTATCTGCCACATTCAGAATCCAGATCTACCAGAGCTTCAATATTAGCAGGTTAGTTTGGGCCTGACTTTTGCCCACTCCTTGGAAAGGAAAACATTAATTGCTGACACAGAGGACTCTCCTTGGAGTTTTACATCTTATTTGGTATTAATCTCCTCTTTCTTCAGGTACCATGCTGTAAGAGGGTGTTGGTGACCATCGACTTCCATTGGATCGGCACATGATTACATTTGGCAAAGTACTGCAGTGGTTTACCGCCACCTTCTGCTGTGTGGCTGACCAGGAATCTCTCTCACTCTTACCACCTGCCATCAGGCCTATTGGAAGGATTTACAGGCTGATCACCAACCTGTTTGGCCACGATCTGAACCGTGACCATCAGGCACTGGGTGGGCCTTGAACCCAGGGCTTCAGGCGCAGAGGTAGGGACGCAACCCTCTGTGCCACAGGGCCTCCTGGTGGGCATCAATCCTGCTCATTTTCCACATTATTTATTTAACAATAAGTATTTATTTTCCTCACCTCACAGTGACATGGTGAGAACATAATCCCAGAACAAGAACAACGATAATTATTGGCATTTACTAAACCTTCAGAATCTTATCAGTATTGTAATATTCTGGACCCCATCTCAGACCTACCTGGCTGTATTTCAAACGAACCATTGACAAAAAGGTGCTGCTTTATATTGACCGGAATTCGCCGGCCACTCGCTGGCACAGGAATTCTCTGGTCCCACTGGCAGTGCATCCCCGCTCGTGGGTTTCCCGGCAGTGTGGACGGCTTCAATGGAAATTCCCATGGATCACGGCGGGAGCAGAGAATCCCTCCACCAGCGAATGGCGCACCACCTACCACCGGAGAGTGTACCTTGGCCAGCACTGGGACTGCGGTGCTGAGGACCCGGGTTCGAATCCCGGCCCTGGGTCACTGACCGTGTGGAGTTCGCACATTCTCCCCGAGTCTGCGTGGGTCTCACCCCCCACAACCCAAAGATGTGGTTAGGTGGATTGGCCACGCTAAATTGTCACTTAATTGGAAAAAAAAGAGTATGTCTTGGCCAATGTTCCGTTGAGTGAAGTGTCCATGCAGGGTGCCTTTGGGGTTCTGTCTATGATATAGGCCCCTGGTTAAATGTATTCACAAAGTCAGGCAAATACCTCAGTCACTTATTTATCCAAAAGTGGGAAGATGGCGATGGGATAGATAGAGAAATACAGCACAGAACAGGCCCTTCGGCCCACGATGTTGCGCCGAACTTTTGTCCTAGGTTAATCATAGAATTTTGGACAATTTGTCATGGCCAATCCACCCAACCTGCACATCTTTGGACTGTGGGAGGAAACCGGAGTACCCGGAGGAAACCCACGCAGTCACGGGGAGGATGTGCAGACTCCACACAGACAGTGACCCAAGTCGAAATCGAACTTGGGACCCTGGAGCTGTGAAGCAATTGTGCTATCCACAATGCTACCGTGCTGCCCTTAAGAAGTTAACCTACACTCCCTTATTCTACCCTAATCAAAGTACCTATCCAATAGCCGTTTGAAGGTCCATAAATTTTCCGACTCAACTACTACCACAGGCAGTGCATTCCATGCCCCCACTACTCTCTGGGTAAAGAACCTACCTCTGACATCCCCTCTATATCTTCCACCATTTATCTTAAATTTATGTCCCCTTGTAATGGTGTGTTCCACCCGGGGAAAAAGTCTCTGACTATCTACTCTATCTATCCCCTGATCATCTTATAAACCTCTATCAAGTCGCCCCTCATCCTTCTCCGTTCCAATGAGAAAAGGCCCAGCACCCTCAATCTTTCCTCGTATGACCTACTCTCCATTCCAGGCAACATCCTGGTAAATCTCCTCTGCACCTTTTCCAAAGCTTCCACATCCTTCCTAAAATGAGGTGACCAGAACTGCACACAGTACTCCAAATGTGGCCTGACCAAGGTTTTGTACAGCTGCATCATCACCTCACGGCTCTTAAATTCAATCCCTCTGCTAATGAACGCTAGCACACCATAGGCCTTCTTCACAGCTCTATCCACTTGAGTGGCAACTTTCAAAGAACAATGAACATAGACCCCAAGATCTCTCTGCTCCTCCACATTGCCAAGAACCCTACCATTAACCCTGTATTCCGCATTCAGATTTGTCCTTCCAAAATGGACAACCTCACACTTGTCAGGGTTAAACTCCATCTGCCACTTCTCAGCCCAGCTCTGCATTCTATCTATGTCTCTTTGAAGCCGACAACAGCCCTCCTCACTATCCACAACTCCACCAATCTTCGTATCATCTGCAAATTTACTGACCCACCCTTCAACTCCCTCATCCAAGTCGTTAATGAAAATCACAAACAGCAGAGGACCCAGAACTGATCCCTGCGGTACGCCACTGATAACTGGGCTCCAGGCTGAATATTTGCCATCCACCACAACTCTCTGTCTTCTATCGGTTAGCCAGTTTGTTATCCAACTGGCCAAATTTCCCACTATCCCATGCCTCCTTACTTTCTGCATAAGCCTACCATGGGGAACCTTATCAAATGCCTTACTAAAATCCATGTACACTACATCCACTGCTTTACCTTCATCCACATGCTTGGTCACCTCCTCAAAGAATTCAATAAGACTTGTAAGGCAAGACCTACCCCTCACAAATCCGTGCTGACTATCCCTAATCAAGCAATGCCTTTCCAGATGCTCAGAAATCCTATCCCTCAGTACCCTTTCCATTACTTTGCCTACCACCGAAGTAAGACTAACTGGCCTATAATTCCCAGGGTTATCCCTATTCCCTTTTTGAACAGGGGCACGACATTCGCCACTCTCCAATCCTCTGGTACCACCCCTGTTGACAGCGAGGACGAAAAGATCATTGCCAACGGCTCTGCAATTTCATTTCTTGCTTCCCATAGAATCCTTGGATATATCCCGTCAGGCCCGGGGGACTTGTCTATCCTCAAGTTTTTCAAAACGCGCAACACATCTTCCTTCCTGACAAGTATCTCCTCAAGCTTATCAGTCTGCTTCACGCTGTCCTCTCCAACAATATGGCCCCTCTCATTTGTAAATACTGAAGAAAAATACTTGTTCAAGACCTCTCCTATCTCTTCAGACTCAATACACAATCTCCCGCTACTGTCCTTAATCGGACCTACTCTCACTCTAGTCATTCTCATATTTCTCACGTATGTGTAAAAGGCCTTGGGGTTTTCCTTGATCCTACCCGCCAAAGATTTTCATGCCCTCTCTTAGCTCTCCTAATCCCTTTCTTGAGTTCCCTCCTGGCTATCTTGTATCCCTCCAGCGCCCTGTCTGAACCTTGTTTCTTCAGCCTTACATAAGTCTTCTTCTTCCTCTTAACAAGACATTCAACCTCTCTTGTCAACCATGGTTCCCTCACTCGACCATCTCTTCCCTGCCTGACAGGGACATACATATCAAAGACACGCAGTACCTGATCCTTGAACAAGTTCCACATTTCACTTGTGTCCTTCCCTGACAGCCTATGTTCCCAACTTCTGCACTTCAATTCTTGTCTGACAGCATTGTATTTACCCTTCCCCCAATTATAAACCTTGCCCTGTTGCTCGCACCTATCCCTCTCCATTACTAAAGTGAAAGTCACAGAATTGTGGTCACTACCTCCAAAATGCTCCCCCACTAACAAATCTATCACCTGCCCTGGTTCATTACCAAGTACTAAATCCAATATGGCCTCCCCTCTGGTCGGACAATCTACATACTGTGTTAGAAAAGCTTCCTGGACACACTGCACAAACACTACCCCATCCAAACTATTTGATCTAAAGAGTTTCCACTCAATGTTTGGGAAGTTGAAGTCGCCCATGACTACTACCCTGTGACTTCTGCACCTTTCCAGAATCTGTTTCCCAATCTGTTCCTCCACATCTCTGCTGCTATTGGGGGGCCTATAGAACACTCCCAACAAGGTGACTGCTCCTTTCCTATTTCTAACTTCAACCCATATTACCTCAGTAGGCAGATCCCCCTCGAACTGCCTTTCTGCAGCTGTTATACTATCTCTAATTAACAATGCCACCCCCCCACCTCTTTTACCATCCTCCCTAATCTTGTTGAAACATCTATAACCAGGGACCTCCAACAACCATTTCTGCCCCTCTTCTATCCAAGTTTCCGTGATGGCCACCACATCGTAGTCCCAAGTACCGATCCATGCATTAAGTTCACCCACCTTATTCCTGATGCTTCTTGCATTAAAGTATACACACTTCAACCCATCTCCTTGCCTGCAAGTATTCTCCTTTGTCATTGTTACCTTCCCCACTGCATCACTACGTGCTTTGGCGTCCTGACTATCGTCTACCTTAGTTGCTGGACTACAGATCCGGTTCCCATTCCCCTGCCAAATTAGTTTAAACCCTCCCGAAGAGTACTAGAAAACCTCCCCCCCAGGATATTGGTGCCCCTCTGGTTCAGATGCAACCCGTCCTGCTTGTACAGGTCCCACCTTCCCCAGAATGCGCTCCAATTATCCAAATACCTGAAGCCCTCCCTCCTACACCATTCCTGCAGCCACGTGTTCAACTGCACTCTCTCCCTATTCCTAGCCTCGCTATCACGTGGCACTGGCAACAAACCAGAGATGACAACTCTGTCTGTCCTGGCCCTTAACTTCCAGCCTAACTCCCTAAACTTGTTTATTACCTCCACACCCTTTTTCCTACCTACATCGTTGGTACCAATGTGCACCACGACTTCTGGCTGCTCACCCTCCCCCTTCAGGATTCTGAAGACACGATCAGAGACATCCCTGGCCCTGGCACCCGGGAGGCAACATACCTTTCGGGAGTCTCGCTCGCGACCACAGAATCTCCTATCTATTCCCCTAATCATTGAATCTCCTATTACTATTGCTTTTCTATGCTCCCCCCTTCCCTTCTGAGCCCCAGAGCCAGACTCAGTGCCAGAGACCTGGCCGCTGGGGCCTTCCCCCGGTAGGTCATCCCCCCCAACAGCATCCAAAACGGTATACTTGTTTTGAAGGGGAATGGCCACGAGGGATCCCTGCACTGTCTGCCTGTTAGTTTTCTTTCCCCTGACTGTAACCCAGCTACTCTTGTCCAGTACCTTTGGTGTGGCTACCTCCCTGTAACTCTTCTCTATGACCCCCTCTGCCTCCCGGATGATCCGAAGTTCATCCAGCTCCAGCTCCAGTACCTTAACACGGTCTCTGAGGAGCTGGAGTTGGGTGCACTTCCCGCAGGTATAGTCAGCGGGGACACCAGTGGTATCCCTCACCACCCACATCCTACAGGAGGAGCATGCAACTGCCCTAGCCTCCATCCCCTCTTACTTTACAGAATTAGCTGCCCTGTGGACCAACTGGACCTCCGCCCTCCGACTCTGCTCCCAGTCAGCTGTACTCTAAACTCCTGGTTCCCTTCACGCTCTTTGATAAATATAGGAAATGAAATGTAAGGAGCACCTTACTCCCTCCTCACCTAACTCCCTCAGTCACCAAACTCTCACTGTAGCACTCAAATGCCACAAGCTCAGCACTCCCTCAGTCACCAAACTCTCACTGTAGCACTCAAATGCCACAAGCTCAGCACTCCCTCAGTCACCAAACTCTCACTGTAGCACTCAAATGCCACAAGCTCAGCACTCAGTGCAAACAAAGTCTGCACTGTATCTAGCCCCTATTTATACTGTGACTCTAGCTTCTAAAAACTGGCCTAATGCAATTAACTAATTAACAAGCTCCAGCTGCAAGTAAGTCCAAGTAGAACCTTGTTTAAAGCTGATTCAAAATTCACCTTCTTATAGACCAAACAGCAACTTTTAAGTTAATTAACTAAATAAAAGAAATACTAGACTTTAAATAACCCTTATACTCCCTCAGTCACCAAACTCTCACTGTAGCACTCAAATGCCACAAGCTCAGCACTCAGTGCAAACCAAAGGGATAGAAAGCCATTGGTAACTCGTACAGCTTTGATTTGAACTCCAATACTGCACTTCGCAGTGGAGGGAGTAAAATCCCCCCTTTTGTTCTTTAAGTGAATTATTCTTGAGAGGGTCTGTAGTTTTGTTTGATTCTTCAATTTGCCACCTTTAAACACAAACCTATTCTAGAATGTTCTCGTGTGAGCTGGTGGCTCATGCGATTCAAAACTTCAGGCCTGTAAGACCTTTTCCAACTGGTTTTATTGATATGTATGCAGGATATTGCACGATCTGAGCATTTGGTTGGACCCGTCTCTCAGCTGTCCTCTCTGCTGCAGAGGTGTAAATAAAGGTAGTTCAGTAATGGCGGCCTGCAACACACAGCATGTGTTAGGGCGCGATCCTATGGCCATGCTGCACTGGAAAAGCAGATCGCCCGTGGCAAAGCGTGGTGGTTGAAAGCCAGGAGATACTGGTCCCGAGATCTACCCTGCTCCCAACGTCTTGCGAGATTCAACGCAATCTCGCAAGACGTTGTGATGTGCAAATACGCATATTAGAGCAAGGCAGTAATCCTCACTCTAACGTGCAAATTCCCAGGGTAGCTGAGGCTTTCAGGGTCCTCAGGCGAGCGCCGTTTGGTACTGGTTCCCACAAATGGGGACCAGACGGAACGGCACTCGTGGAGGTCTCCCAGGGGATCGGAGGTTCCCAGATGCATGCCCTTTGGGCAGGGTGGTGCTCTGGCACTGCTCGTGCCATCTGGGTATCCTGACAGTTCCAGCCTGACATGGGCATTGCCAGCCTGGCACCGCCAAGGTCGGGGATTATTTGGGTGGGTCTCGGAGATCGGAACGCCATTTAAAAATGGCGTCTCCATCTCTCGCTGCAATATTCTGGCGAGCAGAGCTCTCCATTATACAAAACGGGACTGCGTACGGCCTCGGCTGTGTGTTCCCCGTCCAGGCCCCTGATTCAATGTGAGTCATGTTGAATAGCCATGTGTTTCTTGGCATTGCGAGCGCTGGGAAACGCGCTAAACGCACTCGCTCGGGGACTTTGTTCCCTTTTGTAAGAATTGCACCCAAGTCTTACTCAATGTAATCCACAGCAGAAAGATGGCGTCGAGGATGGGGACACGGACCGATACATTTGGTTTAAAATAAATCAAATAGGAGATTAAGGATAAAGTAAATGTTTCCCTCACCATGATGATTGCAGATGCTTTTGAAGTGGTGTCACTGGTGCCAATGTTGCCCACAAGACCCAGGAACTATGAACTATTTTGAAATTAATGCTATTCTGTATGCAGATCTAGCGTGACAGATTGCATTGAGAGTTACATTCCATGAAAGGATGCATCGCCAAGTGAGAATGTGGCAGATTACATTCTCAAATTAAAGAAACTCTCTCGTTATTGTGGCACAAACTTGAAAAGCGACCTTGGAGACGTCCCTGGGTGATCTAAAGGGCAGTGCAATGTGGGCCAAACTTTTGAGTAAAGGCAATAAACTAAAATGGAAGAAGGCCTGCGATGGTGGAAATGGCAGAGCGGCAATTGCAAATGGCACGAACCAACAGGGGAATTCCATCAGATTTCAGTGAGATCCAGATCACAGCAGAGAAGTTCACAAGTCTCAGAGCCAAAATTTTAGATGCTTCCATTGCTGTGGTGGCCGACATTCCCAGTCAAAGTGCTGATCCTGTGGGAAGGTCGGTCATATCCAGACTGCAGGAGCACAGTAACGCTCCAGGTCCAGTTGAGGGGAGACAATTATGTAAGAAGAAAAATGGTCAGTTTCTAAACTGTGGTGAATGTAATATATGATATGATAATTCACACTGTCTTTGTAAGCGCAGTAACGCTATCCAGCCACTAGGGGGAGTAGCTCTGGGAGTACTCAGGAACTTGTACTGGGCTCCACCCTTGGCTCCGCCCACGATTCCTCCCCCTAGTGCTGCTGTATAAATACCCTTGTCCAGAGTCAGCCTGAGTTCACTACGAGTTCATCGACAGGTAACAGGCTGGCTCTGAAGTAAATCGATTAAAGCCTAGATTCATATCGGAAACACGTGTCTGGTGAATTGATGGTTCCATCATAAACTTATCACCAAATGTGAATTTATTATTTATAGATGGCAGTCAGTTCAGCTTAACTAGAATCAAATTCATGTCCTTCAGAGCCCAGCATTCCACTTGCTAACCTAGTCCTGTATTTAACTCCTGCCTTTCTGCATTGGATTGACAGATCGAGAGACTTCAGGGACACCCCTGTGATTGATGCTGGCCGTGTATTACACTGAATAAGACAGACATGCACAGCTACAGTCAGCGTTCTCGAACCAACGTTATTTACACCTCCTCAACAGAGAGGGCAGCAGAGAGGGCAGTATAACAAAATGCTCGGATCTTGCAATATACTCCAGTAGTAGTAAATTATCCCTTAAGTGGTTGTGGATCTGAGTGTGCCCAAGCCATAGGTTCTGCTTTCTTTCTGCTGCACAGTGTGTGCCAAAGGTCAAAGCTCGCGAACTATATTTACTTTTGATGAAATAGCTTTTCCGGTACGGGCTCCAAAACTGGAATAAATTGGTGCTGATCCGTCACCTCCTTGACTGCCATCTGTCAACCTGATCCATTTTAAACCTGTGCAACACATTATCTTAAAACATTTCTCGATTCCAAAACTGACAAGAGGAACAATCAGAACACTGGGGCACAATTTCCACAATTGCCCACACATATACTCTGCGTGAATGCAAAATTAGAGCATTTTACGAGGTTTTCTTTTTGTTCAAGGTATCAATGTTTTCATCAGGGTTTTGTTTCCCTGGAGACAGGGAAGCACCAGGTGATGTGCTCTTATTTGCCTCAAGGCCCAGATGGTGTGGTGTTGTTGTTCAGCAGGTATTGTTTGATGGGTTTTGTCTGGCCAATTCCATGGGGGTGGGTGGGGGAGAACAAAATAATGCTCACATCTTTCAAATCAGTGGAATTAATCTGCAGTCTATTTTAAAACACCCAAGGTGCAGTACAACAGTATTGCAAAGACAATTCTTGACAATCAGGAACGTGACGGCCAAGACTCACACAAAGTACTTCCAACATCACGGCAATTAAATAAAGGCTTACAACTTAAACGGTCGAGACAAATAGCTCAGTGCTCGTCCCAAACATAGCAAGGCAGAGAGCATTATTAAACCTGTCCACGGTCTTCATTTTATAGACTGGTTCGCGAATAAGGTTTCGTTCTGGCGTTAAGACGCGTCAGTTAATACTTCCCCAACGTGTCTGCTAAATATTGCTGACCACAACTGCAAATGTTCTGTGAGAAACAAATACAATGTCTGAATCCAGAGAATCCTTACTGTGCAATTGGAGGCCATTCAGCCCATCGAAAGGGTTTCATACCTCTGAAAGGGTACCCTAACCTAGGCCCACTAGCCTACCCGATCCGCGTAACCCCGCGTAAGCAAATCAGTGGAGAGAGAGCCAGAAAGAGAGAAAGAGGGAGAGAGGCCGAGAGAGAGCGAGAGAAGAGAGAGTCCTTGAACAGTGCGCGACAAGAGAGGGAACAAATGTGTCAGTGTTCCTTTTCAGAATAACTCCAACATTTTCTACAGTGCTCAATCGTAACACAAGAGGAGATGAGAGAGGCTGGATATTTCCTTGCTGTATGCACTATGTGTTTGTTTAGTATTAGCCACCCGTTAAGCAGTTTTTAAAAAATTGGCAGGGGTTTGAACACATTTCAAAAATACTGCACAGCAATAAAATTTCACAGTCAATAAGAAATGTGAGACCTTCACTTTAAACCGTTTGGATCTCTCATCCCTTTTAGCTTTCCTGTTGCTTTTAATGGTAATCGCTCCCAGGTGGATATTTAGTGAGTAAAGACCAGTTTGAACTGTTGTAACTGAAGCATCTTGAGCAGTGGTGGGAAACCTCCGGAGCTCAGGGGCCACATGCGGCCCACGTGACATTTTGAGTGGAATTCTCCGGCCGTTGGGATTCTCAGCAGCAGGATGACTGAAGTGATATGTAGCAAGGGCAAGTGAAGCGAGGCCCATGCTGATTGCTCACAACATTGACTGTCACAGCCGTGCGCTTCCCCCCTGCGTCCAATCACGTGTAAATATTGCTTTTGTTTTTACCACTTGAAGTTAATGATTAACTTTAAGTTACTATCGGAATCATTAACCATTTTCTATAACTTGTTATGAAATATTCACCGTGTATTAAATGTATTTAATCTTGTTTAAGGGCCATAGTTAGTGAACAAGTTGACTTCAATCTTGCGGCCCACTGAGATGAAGGGGCCCACTCACCATCCAAGGTTGCCCATCACTGATCTTGAGCATAGAAGGTTTTGATTTTGCGAATTAAGTTAATTTGTGGAACACGTAGATTTGTTTAGGGAAAGGCTCACTTCCTGGTTTAAAAGTCTTACTGTAACTTTGTTTTCTTTTTGCGCAGAGTTTGCAGCAGATTATAGCCGTGATGACACTTCAGAAGTACATCTTTTAGGGCAACACGGTGGCGCAGTGGTTAGCACTGGGACTGCGGCGCTGAGGACCCGGGTTCGAATCCCGGCCCTGGGTCACTGCCCGCGTGGAGTTTGCACATTCTCCCCGTGTCGGTGTGGATTTCGCCCCCACAACCCAAAGATGTGCAGGCTAGGTGGATTGGCCATGCTAAATTGCCCTTTAATTGGAAATAAAATAATTGGGTACTATAAGTTTTTTAAAAAAGAAGCACATCTTTGGCTGTTAAAGTGCTTTGGTATGTCCCAAGATCATGAAAGGTGCTATATAAATGTAAGTCTTCCATTTAGCTCAGCATGGTGAATGTTGGCACAGGTTTTGCACTGGGTCAAATCTGATTATCCAATCGTACGTGGCTGGTGATGGTCACACCGTGGCCAGGCTGCATTCTTCACTCTGTTTCTGAAAAGACATTCCGAGCAATCATAACAAATAACCGTGTCGCCTTGAGCGTCTATCATTGTGTCAAACCACAGAATCCAAACCACCCCTAAATTGCAGGATGAAGCCATTCGGCCCATCGAGTCTACACCGATCCTCCAAAAGGGCACCCTACCCAGGTCCACTCCCCATAAAGCTACCTAACCTGCAGATCTTTGGACAAAGGGGCAATTTAGCCTGGCCAATCCCGCTAAATTACACATCTTTGGAGTGAGGGAGGAAATCGAAGCACGCGGTGGAAACCCACGCAGACGCGGGGGGAACGTGCAAACTCCACGCAGTCACCTGAGGTCGGAATTGAACCCTGGTGCTGTGAAGCAGCAGTACTACCTAGGGTGCCACCCTATGGTGGTATTCAAACCTGAGCTAAGCATTGGCAACCGGCTCCATATATGGACATCCTAATCTGACCATCCTTGCTCTCAATCAAACAGGGGAGAATTCCTTGGGCTACTTTTCCTCTGTGGGCAGTTTTAAGGCTATGGGGAAAAAGTGTGGGGAGGTGGAACTGGCTCGAATAGCTCGCTCAAAGAGCCAACACAGGCACACTGTGCTGAATGGCCTTCTACTCTTTGAATCTACAACGATTCTGTAATATAGAGCAGAATTCTTCTTAAAAAATGACAGTGTCATGTTTGGCGAAAATCGGTGTGATTCCGGCTGGTCTTGCTGGCTCGATCCGGACCACAATTTTCAGGCACTTAGCATCTGAATCGCCCACCCCGGGGGTCATTGGACATCATACACTGAGTCATACTAAACAACTTTCTGATTTGGGACGTTGGCCTAATTTGTCATTGCTGGATATGTGGGGGAGTGGGACCAAACAGATTGTTCTTCTGAAAGAGCTGGCATAGACTCAATGGGCCAAATGGCGGCCTTCTGTGCTGCACTCTTCTGTACAAACCATACAAAGTTTGGAACAGCAGATTATTTATCATCGAAACTTCTGTAAAGAACCATCTGACACATCAGACTTCAACCGTTACCTGCTAATTGACCTGGGGTATATTCCTCCCATTTTCCAGAAAGTTCTAACAGTTCTTTTTCACACTGTAAGGAGGTTTATCATATTGGACAGAAATCTTGGCTGTTTGAAGCTATTTCACTGTGAACATTATGTGAAAAGTGCTCAAGTTTTATTCATATAATAGCTGGTTGAAGGAAACAGGTTAAGAGATCTGTTGCTTATTATGATGAATGTACAAATAATATTGTATATTCTGTTGCAGTCATGTTAGTAAAAACCCTGGTTTAAAATACACACCAGCAGTATGTCTGCTAAAGCTGTAATTAAGGAGTCATAAAAGGTAGGGCCATAATTCATTCCGACCACTTACTTGATTACAGATAAAGGTCTAATGGAATATTGTTATGATTGCTGGAGATTCCCTGGAAAGTAGATAATTTATGAGGAAGTGCTACTAAGTCATGGCTCAGCAGGCCATGTGACATCTTAGTGGGACACAGATGATGTAATTAATGGGATGAGCCAGGTCTGTGTGTAGCTTTTCAGTTTGATTTAGACTTTTAAGTTGAACAGCAGTTTTGTCAAATACTGTTAGGTTGAGCAGAAGTGTACTGAATCTGGTCTTGGAAGGAACTCTCTCCAAAGGTCTGCATAGCTAGGCCAGTAAACCGGTTTTGTTAACTTATGTATATGTAGCATTTGAACTGTATTATTGCTTAATTTGAGAGAGTAGTGATCATGGATAGTAAGTTTCAGTTTTTTCTTATATTTAAAAATTGTTTACCTGTTAATTCTAAAGCTACTTCTTTGATAGGAATGTGGTTAATTCTGAATTTGAATTAAAGTTTGTTTTACATAAAATATACCTATTGGTCAGGGTAATCACACCTGGGGTGAAGTATCCTTTCCTCAGTGTTTAACAAATTTAAAAAATAAAATTGCTTGTTGTTCTTGTCCTGTGTGTCCGGTATCCGAACATTATAGAGACTAATAAAGAATGTTTGAAACTAAAGCAATAGCGATCTATAGGTGGTGGTGGAGCTTGAATGACGAATGCACATTAAGTTTTTGTTAACAAGTTAATGTTGAAATTACACCGTGCGATATTAATTCGCATTAAATTCCTTTGCCTGCAGGACAGCATGGTGGAACAGTGGTTAGCACTGCTGCCTCAATACACCGACAACCCGGATCCGATCCTGGCCCCGGGTCACTGTCTGTGTGGAGTTTGCACATTCTCCCTGTGTCTGCGTGGGTTTCGCCCCCACAACCCAAAAATGTGCAGAGTAGGTGGATTGGCCACGCTAAATTGCCCCTTAATTGGAAAAAATAATTGGGTAATCTAAAATTTAAAAAAAAAGAATGACCGGAATTAGCTCCTTAACACATGGGAATGCAGGCGCTGGGATTTGAATAAATATTGCTCGTGGTAAATATTCAGGGTGGATAAACCAAAGATTTTAGTTTCTGCAGAGTCCCTTCGCATTGAAAGCCTTTTACTGGACAGGGTAATTACTCTGAGATTTGTGAATAGCCTTTCGGTAACATGCCTTTCGTGGGAATTGAAATGGAAAAAAGTCGGCGAGCCAGTTAAAAGGGAATGTTTGCTGTGCGCTCCAAATGGCTTTTCAAGTTTCACTGCAAAGCAGAGCTTCCAGCAACATACCAGGTGTGGCCAATGTGATGATCACACACTGCTGAATAATGTTGTCCACAATTTCTTCTTAAGTTATTGGCTGGTACAAAAATGTAACCAGCAGACAAATGTGGTTATTGCTCCTGAATACATAATTGCGCACTGAGGTTACTAATTACTTTCTATTTGGTAACATTACACTGTTTAAACTCAGAATTAAATTGGGTTTTGCCAACATCATAATTGATACATTCTCTTGTTCTTTTTACCTTCGATAATTCCCCACTTTGTTTTCCTGCCTAAAATCTTCTTCCCGTTCACTTGATGTTCCTGGTCAGTGCCGACGACTGCAAAGGGAATTTTTTCCTGTGGGAGAGAAGCCACAAGACCAGGTATTATTGTCAGCACTCACAAACAGCAACATGATAACAGCCAAGTAATGGGTTTGAGTGGTGTTGATTGTGGGGTAGGTCTTGGTCTGTGCAGCGGGAAGGACACACTCTCCTCTTTTCCACGCAGTGCCTCTGGGACCTTCCACAAGGGGGCAGAGGGGGCATGAGTCTCACATCTCATCGAAAAGCTGGCACCTCGACGGTGAACACTAACGACCCCAGTACAGTACTTCACCAGAGTGGCAGCCTGGACGATGTGCTCAAATCCCTATTTAGACCCACAATCATCTTCCTCAAAACTGTGAGCGCTGCCCTCTGAGCCATACTGAGCATTTCCAACAGCAGAGGAGAAAGAGGAACAACAAACAAATTCTTCAATCTACCCAAGCCCAAGGATGTGCGGGTCAGGTGGACTGGCCATGTGAAATTTCCATTTAAGAGTCCAAAGATGTGTAGGCTATGGGGATAGGGCGCGAGTTTGGGCCCAATGGGGTGCTTTTTCAGCAGGTTGGTGCAGACTTGATGGGCTGAATGGCCTTCTTCTGCGCTGTACAGATTCTCTGGATTTCAACATCTCCCCAGTTCAGTCAACCTTTCTTCGTTGCAGCTATTTGGCCTTACGGTAGGAGCACTGCTGACGTGGCAAAAAATAGTTGCTTCAAATGAGGAGACTAGTAATTGTTTATAATAAACACAGTGGAGTTTAATCGCTCTAAAAATTGGGGGCTGGTTCAGTTCAGTGGGCTAGACAGCTGATTTGTGATGCAGAGTGGGGCCCACAGTCCGGGTTATTTCCCGTGCCGGCTGAGGTTATCCATGAAGGCCCTGCCTTCTCAACCTTGCCCCTTGCCTGAGGTGTGGTGATCCTCAGGTTAAATCACCACCAGTCAGCCCCCCCCCCCCCCCCCCCCCCCCCCCCCCGCTCCCCTCAAAGGGGAAAGCAGCCGATGGTCATCTGGGAGTCTGGCGACTTCACACTTTTATCACAATTGCAACATTATAAATCTGCCCGAAAAGAACTTGTTTATAATTTCCCTTGTTCTGATGTGATAAATGACAATGTCCCAAATTACATCATACGTACACAAATCTATAAGGGAACTCAAAGACATGCACCTCCAACAAAAAAAGTAACTTGATTAGCAGTTATGTGCAGTGAGTCATAGTGCTGGTCATTTTTTAAAAGTTATTTCCCTATTATGTTACTCCATCTCCCTTCTGTCCCCATTTGTAATATTAGCTGAGTGAACATTTACAGCACTGAAGCAGGTTATTCAGTCCATCCTGTTGCCTCTTTGCGAAAACATTCCAAACTGAATCCCACTGCACCGCTCTCCCCACGGCCCTGCATCTCCCTCAGCTTCAAATACTCATCCACATTTTTCTCTTGAAAGCGGCAATGTCTCCACCTCAGCCAGCCCCCTGTGGCAAAGCGCAGGTTGGCAGCCATTTTAATTCTCCACCTTGCTTTCACACTGGCATCTGTTCTTGCAATGCTCCAATGAAGCTCAGCGCAAGCTCAGGGAACAGCACCTCACCTTTCAATTTGGCTCTTTCGGCGTCTGGATTCAACGTTGCGGTCACCAATTTCAGATGAGATCTGTTCCCCCCCCCCCCCCCCACCTCCACATACACCAAGTTGTCTCTGTTTCTTATTGCCTGTGTCAAGCTTTTTAAAAAATAAAGTTAGAGTACCCAATTTGTTTTCCAATTCAGGGGCAATTTGGCGTGGCCAATTCACCTGCGCTGCGCATCATAGATCATCATAGAATTTACAGTGCAGAAGGAGGCCATTCAGCCCATCGAGTCTGCACCGGCCCTTGGTAAGAGCACCCTACTTAAGCCTATGCCTCCATGCTATCCCCATAACCCAGTCACCCCACCTAACCTTTTTGGACACTAGGGGCAATTTTTCATGGCCAATCCACTGAACCTGCACATCTTTGGACTGTGGGAGGGAATCGGAGCACCTGGAGGAAACCCACGCACACACATAGACTACTGAGCGAAACCAGCCCCCAATTTTAAGAGCAGTTAAACTCCACTATGTTTATTATAATCATTTACTAGTCTCACATGGGGAGAACGTGCAGATTCTGCACAGACAGTGGCCCAAGCCAGTAACTGAACCTGGGACCCTGCAGCTGTGACCAACTGTGCTAACCACTGTGCTACCGTGCAGCCCACGGGTTGACCACAGCTTTTTGGGTTATCGAGCCGAGCCCCACGCAGACACAGGGAGAATGTGCAACACCTGTGTCAGTCTCAATGTTGCTTTTCACATTTTTTGCCTTTGGAGACAGCTGTTCATTGTTCTGTTACCCACTCTCTGGCCAAATCTTTTGTCCCTTTATTACAACCATCATCACTCTCTTTGCCTTTCGCAACATGAAACTATTTTGTCAGTATTCTCTCCCACCCTCCAAATTTCCATTTTGCTCTTCATGTCCCTTCCCCCATCCCTTCACTTTCCTGAACTCTATCTCGTTTCCCTATTTCCTCAGTTCTGGGAAACGTCCTCAATCTGAAAAGGTAAGCTCTGGTTTAACATAGAAAAATAGAACACACAGTGCAGAAGGAGGTAATTCGGCCCATCGAGTCTGCACCGACCCACTTAAGCCCTCACTTCCACCCTAGCCCCGGAACCCAATAACCCCTTCCTAACCTTTTTGGACACGAAGGGCAATTTATCATGGCCAATCCACCGACCCTGCACGTCTTTGGACAAAATAGTTTCATGTTTTTCTTTCCATTGATACTGCCGAACCTGTTGAATATCTCCAGCATTTTCTGTTTTGATTTTAGATTTTTAAATGATGGGTATTTACCGCACAACCTCAACTTTCTGCTCATGACATGGCTTCCTAGACATAATGATCACTTACGCAAAACGTGTGGCTCTGATTGTGACAAACACAGAGACATTTATTTTTAACCTGATTTTAATCAGGTTAAGTTAAGACATTAACTGACAATGTCCATGAGGACTGACTGTTGTATGTTGGATTGAAACAAGAAGCAGTTTTAATGTGCTCACCCCAGAATAATTGTAAAACCATTGTTCTGTCTGTGACATTATACAAATGTACGGTATGAGAAGTGTTGATGCTATGTTAAGCCTAGCCACTAGAGGGAGCGAAGGGATAGTACTATAAATTGCACTGGCTCTTAAACTGATGGGAGGAGATTAGACTGGAGCTGACAAAGATAAGGGGCGGGATTCTCCACGGTCGGAGCCCACCGATTGGCGGGCCGGCCTCTCTGGCTGGCGGTCTTTCTTCCGCGCCGGCCCCTGTAGTCCTGCGCCATGTTGCGTTGGGGCTGGCGTGTTGAAGGAAGCCGCTGCGCATGCGCGCTTTGGCGCCACTGCGCACGCGCGGATCCCGCGGCGCCCATTTGACGCCGGGATCAGCAGCTGGAATGGCGTGAACCGCTCCAGTGCCGCGCTGGGCCCCTGTAGGGGCCAGAATTGCTGATCCTGAGGCTGTGTTGTCGACGGCATTTCCGACGGCGTCAATACTTAGCCTCAGGATCACAGAATCCCGCCCAAGGTTCATAGTGTATTGCAGAGTTAGTTAATATATAATAGTTAATTAGGAGATAGAAATAGTGTAGTTTAATTCTTACATGTATGTTTGCTATTCAGAATAAAAGTCGAACTCCAATTTAGTAGTGTTAATAAAATGTGTTTAGTTCTTCAAGAGAGCTTTGTGTATCTTTGTGATCACTACGCCTTCCATCCTGGAAACCCCTCACAAAGATCACCACACTGCCCAGAGTGATCTTTGACAACTGTGCAACTATTGGTGCAATTACAGCTCACATAATAACTTGAGAGAGGGTTCCAGAGGCATTCTCAAAACAGCAAGCATCCTTTTGTGCTTGATACAGCATAGATGTCTGACAGCCTCGTGAAGGGTATACATTTTGCTTTTGTCTATCTGCGCGCATGGCTTCAAAGGGGTTTCTGAGAGTGACTGCGCTTCATAAAAGCCTAATTGGCTGTAAAGTATTTGGAGGTATCCGGAGGTTCTGGAATAGTGCCGTCTGAATGCTGAAGTAAAAACAGAAAATGCTGCAAAACCTCAGCAGGCCAGGCAGCACCTGTGGAGAGAGAGGAACAGAGCTGATGGGGCGATTTCGCCGCTTCCCCAGTCGCGTGTTTCTCAGCGACGCAGAGTCGTTGGAGGCGGGAATCTCCGTTCCTACCGCTGGCCAATGGGATTTCCCATTGTCGGCACCCCACACCGTCGGGAAAAACCGCGGGCGGGGTTTCACAGCCGGCGGAACGGAGAATCCCGCCGGCGGAGAATTCACCCCAATATTTCAAGCCCGTATGACTCTCCTTCTTCAGAAGGTGAAGACTCTGAAGAGGAGTCATACCGACTCAAAATGTCTGTTTCTCACTCCCTGGATGTTACCCGGCCGGCGGGAGATTTCCCAGCATTCTCTGTTTGTATTTTATATTTCCAGCACCCACAGTATTTTGTTTTTGTTTTACCATCTCAATGCTATTCTTTCTCTTCAGTTGTAAAGTACATTTAGAGCACACAAGCTTCAACGCAGCAGTCCCTTTCAAAGCTATGGCAGGGACAGCTGGCTCCATGTAAGGCTGACAGCAAACAATTATGTACAGTTACGATCAGGCCCAGTGTTACTGTTGAGTTTAGTGACAGAAATATGACTTTATTTTATAATAAAGTGAGCAATAGCTATGGTTTGTGTATTACTTTATGCAGTCTGTCTTGGCAACTGTTTACTTATCAACATATTGTTAATATAAATCTATTTGGTAGTTTATAGACAAGAGTCAGAGTTTCACAGAGGGTTTATCCTACTGCTTTGTCAAAGTAAAGGAGATGATATTACCCAGTAATCCATATTCAGTAACAAAGATTTCCGTTCGACACACTGGGCTCACTAGAATTATCTAAATATTGGGCGCACTTCATGCAGAATCTAATCTGGCATAGGGAGTGGGTTGGGAGGCGAGGATGAGGATGTAGAATCAGGAAGGAAGGTGGGGGCTGGAGTGCCCAGTGTTTTCCCGACTACGTCCAATTTACTTAGTGGCAGGAAGTTTCAGGGAAAGCCTTTCTGCTCAGAGGCCAATTGAGGCCCATGAGTTACCAGTTCAGGGTCACTCTCTACGGCTTCGGTGTATGGTTCCTCCCACTGACCCTGTGGCCCACGGAGGTCACTCCGAGTAGTGAGGGCTGCCCCACAAGAAAATGCACTCCTGGCCTCACCAATGACCACAGACCCCCCCCCCCCCCCCCCCCCCCCTGCTCAAACTCATCCACCCACCCTGAAGCCTGACTCCCCTGACCCCAGAAAGCCTGGCCCTACCCATCTGGGTTCCGGGACCTGCTCTGGTCTTGCTTTCCTGGGCTGGTCCACCGGAGGCACTGCTGGGACAGAAGAGCTGCTGACCGTCCAATTGATTGGCTACTCTTGGAGGATCCCCGCCCTTAATAAACAGGAGCCCCGATGCCAGGCCGCTCATGGCCCAACGGCCAGAGATTTGTGAATATCCAAGGTGAGATAGTCACCGGCTGTTTGGCCTGTCATCAAAGCCAAAGTTCAAGCATTAAATTCAGCCCCATGTCTTGTACAGATAGAGGTCCAGTTTCTGAGAGTGCTCTTTGGTACGGAAAGGTAAGAGACGGAAAAAGCAGTGAAATGCTCTCGGATACTGAGACTCACCCTTGGCGTTTGCATGCAGCTCAGCCCTGGTTTGTTTACCACTTTCCCAGCCAATCCCTTGCTGGACCCCTGATTCTCACAGATAAAAGGAAAGAGGGAATTTATTTTTGTGGTGTCATATTTAATTGGAGCCAGGAGTATAAAACGCGAGGCCCACAATAGCACGGGTTTCTGAAGCCTTTGGGTCTCCAGAGATTCATACTTTAGACTGTAATATGTGGCACCGACTGATGGCTGTACCGTGTGTTTCCAATTGATGGCTCGTTGCAAGCTGTGGTTTCGTGGTAATCGCAATTGCATACTTGATCTCAAGTTACAAAACTTCCTTTTAACTATTAAAGCACCCTGCATTGCAACGAGTTGATGCTCTAAGATTAAAACGCGGTGCTTCACGGTAATAGGCATCTGCACCACCGCCTTCCGCTGGCCCAGGACCCCGGGAGGAGCCTGAGGAAATCCCGCCTGTCGATGATCCTGATGGCGGGATCAAGGCAGCTCCTGGGTTGGTTGGTGGGCCCGTGTCGGCCGTCTCACTCAGTGTGGGCAGGATTCGGGCCCGGAGGGCGACTATCCGAAGGCTGTCAACCGCCCAGAGTCGGGAGCGCAGGGTGCACGAGACGCTCTGTAGCGGGGTGTGGGTCTCACTCGTGCCTGACTATGTCACCCCTCACCCCCTCTGGGCAGCTCCCAGAATTTGGCACATCATCATTGAAGGTTCTTTTGTTTTTCTGCCTCTGTAGATAGTTCAGGTAGTGCCCCATTGGGCCCCTCCTTCACCAACACCCCGACTCCCTCCCTCCCCACCACCCTCCTTTCCCCTCTCTCCCCCCCTTCCTTTCCCTCCTGTCGGTACAAAGGTGAGGGTATCTGGTCTCTCCAGCGCAAAGCTTAGTGCTTGCACCATTTGTGTTTTGTAGAAACGTGTTGTGAACTGTTTTAATAATCAGAATATCCTATCAACCGTTCCCATACATTGGTACTGAGGGGAGGGTACTCTATTTCTCCAACACAAAATGAGTTTTTGTACCGTTTGGCCTTGTATATATTTTTTACTGTTTTAATAAAAAGATATGGCCAATCCACCTAACCTGCACATCGTTGGATTGTGGGAGGAAACTGGAGCACCTGGAGGAAACCCACACAGACATGGGGAGAACGTGAAAAGCAAAGATGGCGCTGGAGCGAGGCGACTCTCTGCAAGCTCTCCCCAACAGATCCACTTTTAACTTAACTTCCATGTACTGAATGATCTGCTGAGCTGCTCGCAGAAAAATACTTTTCACTGTACCTCGGTACACGTGACAATAAACAAATCCAAACCAATCCAAAATTCCACACAGACAGTGACCCAAGGGCGGAATTGAACCTGGGTCCCTGGCGCTGTGAGGCAGCAGTGCTAACGACTGTGCGACCGTGCCGCCCCGAAATATCATCTGCAGCACATGCCAAATCCTGAGTCAAAGTATGCTTCCTGGTAATATTTCCCATCGTAAATTCCTCTGATACATATAGTGGCTGCGTAAAGCTTTCTTGCTGTAATTCACCCTTGTGCCAGTGGTGGCACTGTTTTGAGGGAGGGCCCACTGTGCTTTGCAGAGGCAGTTTCCCATTATAAATTGGAACATTGAAGTTTATAATGGAGCAAGTTGACGGTAAGTGCAAGATTTATAATGTTAATTGGCGCGTTGCTCAATTGTTATTTTAAAGCCTTGGGGCACCAATTTTGAAGGCTGTTTAACAGAAATTTCTGCTTGCCTTCACTTGTTATGTCAATGCAACCAACTCAAGCATGTTTGAAATAAATGGCTCATTTCCCCTGTCATGCTACTTTACTCATTGAACTAATATTTAATGTGCTAGTTATGATACTTTATATTGGCACCAGTCCCGACAACTCGAACAAAGTGCTCGAGAGACCTGACCGAGGCTCCCAAGTCCCTAAAGGGCCGTATTAGCTCACAGCGTTCTGCAATGTTGAGGCTCGGAATGAGTGCCGCCATCATTAATCAGAGAGTAGAGTTCGCCTTTCACAACCCTGCAGAATTAAAAACAGGGGCCCTTAACGTCCGGGTTCCCCAGGGTCGCATTTCGGGGGAGGGTACCCCTATGAAATCCCACTAAAACCTTCCCACACAAGGGTTTACCTGGCAGCTGCCCAGACGTGCTAACTTCCTCTGGGTTGGGGACCGCCGACAGAAGTGATTTAAATTGCGACCTTTGAATGGTTCTGGTCAGTTTTACCCTGATATTTCACTTCCTCCAAAACGATTGATGATTTAGTGGCATAGCCATTCAGGTGCGTTTGACACTCCTGTTGCAATACAGTAGGGCACACAGCCAAGGCAATTATTCCAGCACAGGGCCATAATTAGGATCAGCACTGAATTTTTACTGCACGGAAGGAGGCCATTCGGCCCACCGTGTCCGTACTGGTTCTCCCAATGAGCAATTCAGCTACTGCCGTTCCCCTGCCTTTTCCTCATTTTCAGGGTATAGCCTAATTCCGGATTCGGCCTGGTTTGTACGTTCATTTTCAATGAGATATTGGCATGAAGTGATGCATTGGTGCACTGGCAATGCCTAAATCCTCCTAATATTTAAACTGCACCTTTTTGATTGGACTTCACGCCAGCAACACTGATCAATTCTTCCGGGGCCCGTATACCGATGCATTCTGCTTTCAATGCTTCACACAGACACGCCCCAACGTGAGGCACTCTATTCACTGCTCTCAGCCCCAAATTTGGATCAGGAGGCAACACGTTTATGATACTGTGGGTCAATTCGCAGCCCCAGAACAACAGTCGCGGCTGCGGCAGTAGGAGTCCAGGGCAATGTCAGTGAGCACCGTTGTTAAGAGGCCTGCAGGACAGAACAGCTGTCAGGGTAGATGCTTCGATGTGTCACTCAGCTTATCCATTGTTAGCTTCAATGTAAATAGGCTCAAGGTAGGTAGAGAAACAATGCAAGGTGCTGAGGTATGACATCCAGTCCAGCCATTTAACAGGCAGGCACGTCCGATGTTGTGGCCGCCACATCAAGAAAGGGCCACCTCAGCCAGTTAAATAGTTGCATTTATGTAGCACCTTTCACCACCTCAGGAAATCCCCACGCACTTTCCAACCCTTGGAAGTGCGGTCACTGTAGCAATGTCGGAAAAGCAGTAGTTGATTTGTGGGCGGCATGGTGCACAGTGGTTAACACTGCTGCCTCACAGTGCCAGAGACCCGGGTTCGACTGGGTGACTGCCTGTGTGGAGTTTGCACGCTCTTCCCGCATCTGCGTGGGTTTCCTCTAGTTGCTCTGGTTTCCTCCCACAGGCCAAAGATGTGTAGATTAGGTGGATTGGAAATGCTAAATTGCCCCAGGTGGCATTATGAGGATAGGGTGGGGGATTGGGCCTAGGTAGGGTACTCTTTCAGAGGGTCAGTGCAGACTCTATGGGCTGAATGGCTTGCTTCTGCACTGCACGGATTCTATGGTTGTGCGCAGCAAATCCCACAAGCAGCAACGAGATAATGAGCAAATAATCTGCTTTAGTGGTGTTGGCTGAGGGACAACCGTTGACCAGACATTTTTTAAAAAATTATAAAAAGACAAAAAAAGACTTTAAAAAAATAAATTTAGAGTACCCAATTCATTTTTCCAATTAAGGGGCAATTTAGCATGGCCAATCCACCTACCCTGCACATCTTTTGGGTTGTGGGGGCGAAACCCATGCAAACACGGGGAGAATGTGCAAACTCCACACAGACAGTGACCCAGAGCCGGGATCGAACCTGGGGCCTCGGCGCCGTGAGGCTGCTGTGCTAACCCACGGCGCCACCGTGCTGCCCAAAAATAGACTTTTTAAACACTTCAAAATAATGCTTGGGATCTGTCACATCGTGTTCGAGAGGGCAGGCAGAGCCTTGGTGTAAGGTCTCTTTTCAAAGATGACACCTCGAGTGGAACAGTGCACTCCTAGTCCTGCAGTAGACTGCCTGCCTAGGTCTCCTGCTCAAATCGTTGGACTGGGGCTTTGAGCCATGACCTGCTGACCCAAGAGATGAGGACACTACTAACTGAACCATTGGCTGAAAGCTTCCAGGTACAGGAAGAGCATGTGAGGGCAGAATCATAACATGGCCTTAGAGCTTTCGGACCTTATGAGGAGGATCTAGTGTGGGAAGGGAATTATTTTCTATCCGCGAGATGGAGTCAGTCTCCTTACTTCCCTGTTGTTTTTGACACGGAGGAACAAGTGGAGGAAAACGCTTCGGAGGAATGTACAAAACAGCCTGTTAACAAATGCAAAGAACAACCTGGGTACATCGGATGTAATGAACCATGATTCAATTGCCCAGTGGGATGTACTGCACCGTGATTCAATTACCCAATACTGTGCTCCTATTGAAGATATTTTATACACACTTACTCTTACTGTATCATTTAATAATTTGTCCTCAGGATCTTCATCAAACTCTGTCTGCGGGTAAACGCTAATGGAATAATTTCTCAGGTCTTGTCGAATCTGAAAAATCAATGAAAAAGGCCGAGATTAAAAGGCTGCTGGTGTGGGAGGTATTCAGGCGGAGTAATTACTGTCACATTCACTGGTGCTGGTAGTGAGTTTCTGCTCGTGACAATGCCAGCTCCAGCTTACATTGAGCCCAATGCTTTCAGTGTAAGAAAGCACGAGCCAAGTGTGGAAAACCAGGGCAAAGGACAAGAAAGGTTTACGAGATTTACGAAGCTCCAAGACATGACAAGTGTAATCATTTTACAAAAAATGTGACACGGACGTGCGATCATCTGGAAGGTGGAGTTGTGTAAAAATGCTGCATTACACAGAGCACTTCGGGGACATAGGATGCGAACTGGACCTAAACATGATAAATGATTATATACAGGGTATGATAGGAGGAAAGTTGAACATTGGGGGAAATGCATTTCCATGAGCCAAGTGTCCTGTCTCAATTCACACTGCTCTTTTGTTTCAGGGAAAGTTGGCCACCAGTTATTTCAGGAATGAGGGATCTTACCTACAGGGCTAGGTCGGAGAAGCTGGAATTGTTCCCTTTGGAGCAAAGGAGGTCGAGGGGCGTCCAACAACGGTGTGCAAGACTACGACGGTTTTGGACAAGGTTGTCCCTATCAGATGATGGAACAAGGAATAGGATAGACAGATTGAATGTTTCAAGCGAGAGATGCAGGATTGGGGGTACGGTGATTGGTGGCGGTGGTGAGGGGAAATGGGGGCCGTTGTGACTATTTCACGCAAGAAGTGGTGACGATCTGGGACCCGCTGCCTGTGGGATGGTGGCAGTGGGGACAATCAAAGGTTTCGGAATGAAATGGGACCAGCAGGTGAAGAGAATATACTTGTAGGGCGACAGCAATGGAACGGGGTGGGGAATGGGATTGATTGGAACCTGGCACGGAGAGCTGCCGTTAGTGGTGGGTCAGATGGCCTTACCAATCCTCCCAAGATTGGCCATGAATTGAAGATCAATCTGCAGGATGCTGTTGAATGCAAACCTGGAGAAAAATCTGGACAATACAAAAGATTTTTGAAACAATTTTACTTGAAGATTTCTTTCCAGGTGTAAAAATATTGAAAATGGGCAAGAAAAGAATCTTTGGCGGACAGTCAAGGATCATCGACTTTGATAATGAGCCTTTATGCTTTCCAGTTGGTGTAGGAAGGCAATGCGTCACAGGGATGGGTGTGTTGGCCGACAAAGGGACTGTGCTCACGGTTGAAATTCTAGGCCATCGTTCCTGGCAAAGCGGGATCATTTCAGATGCATGCCAATGTCAGTGTGTGAGGGCACCCTGATCTGCCTGGCACCCCTCCTCCAGTCTTCCCCTACTTCTGAGCACACTGGTGTCAACAACAGCATCAGGGTTACAAAAATTGAGATATCTAGCATAAAGGTACATGAAGGCTTAAATACTGGGTGAGAGGGCAGCAGGGTGGCGCAGTGGGTTAGCACTGCGGCCTCACAGCGCTGAGGGACTGGTTTAGCACAGGGCTAAAGAGCTGGCTTTTAAAGCAGATCAAGGCAGGCCAGCAGCGCGGTTCAATTCCCGTACCAGCCTCCCCGAACAGGCGCCGGAATGTGGCGATTAGGGGCTTCTCACAATAACTTCATTTAAAGCCTACTTGTGACAATAAGCGATTTTCATTGATTTTTTTCATTCTCCTTGGTTCGATCCCGGCTCTGGGTCACCGTCCGTGTGGAGTTTGCACATTCTCCCCATGTTTGCGTGGGTTTCACCCCCACAACCCAAAAATGTGCAAGCTAGGTGGATTGGCCACGCTAAATTGCCCCATACTCGGAAAAAATGAATTGGGTACTCTAAATTTTAAAAAAAATAATACTGGGCGAGGGAGTGTGGGGGTGGTGCAGGGTAGGGAGAATGTGCGGTTTCCTCCCACAGTCCAAAGATGTGCGGGTTAGGTGGATTGGCCATGCTAAATTGCCCGTAGTGTCCTAATAAAAAAAGTAAGGTTAAGGGGGGGTTGTTGGGTTACGGGTATAGGGTGGATACGTGGGTTTGAGTAGGGTGATCATGGCTCGGCACAACATTGAGGGCCGAAGGGCCTGTTCTGTGCTGTACTGTTCTATGTTCTATGTTCTAGTCCTATTTTATGAAAAATATTTTCCAACTGGGAGCAATCTGTGGGTGGAGTCAGAGAATATTGGTAGGGTGTTAAACGAATACTTCACATTGGTCTTCATCCAAGAGAATGAGAATGTAGGTATGGAACTCAGGGAGACAGACTGTGAGGCTCATGGGCAAACTGACATAGGGAGCGACAAGGGATTGGAAGGGTTGGCAGGGTTAAAAGTGGACACATCTCCAGGCCTGGATGAATTGTGTCCCAGGCTGCAGTGGGAGGCGAGGGAGAAGGCTGCAGGGGCTCAGACCCAAATGGTTAAATCCTTTGTGGCCACGGGGGAGGTGCCAGATTACTGGAGAACAGCTATTGTGGTTCCAATATTTAAGGGTTGTAGAGATAAGCCAGGGAACTTGTGTGTCTCACATCAGTGGTGGGAAACTATTGGGAGGAAATTCTGAAGAAGAGAATCTATCTGCACTTGGAGAGGCAAGGTTTGATCAGGGATGGTCAGCATGGCTTTGTCAGAGGGAGGTCACCCTAACAAATCTGATTACATTTTTTGTGGAGGTGGCCCGGTGTATAGATGTGGGTAGTGCAGTTGATGTAGTTAATATGAATTTCAGCAAAGCTTTTAACGAGGTCCCACATGGGAGACTTATGAAGGCGGCAAATGCACATGGGAGACAGGGTAATTTGATAAGGTGGATTAAACATTGTTGTAGGAGACAGAGGGTGATGACGGACACCTGCTTTAGCGACAGGAAGCCAGTGGCGTACACAAGGGTCTGTGCTGGGTGCCCTATTATTTGCCATTTATATAAATGACAGATGACTATGTGGGGGTAGGATCAGTAAATTTGCAGATGACACAAAGATTGGCCGGGTGGTTAACAGTGAAGTTGAATTTCTTGGGTTACAGGAAGATATAGACGGGATGGTCAAATGGGCAGATAAGAGGCAGATGGAATTTAACCCTGAAAATGTGTGAGGTGATACACTTTGGAAGGAGTAATTTAACAAGGACGTATTCAATGAATGGCATGACACTGGGAAATTCCAAGGAAGAAAAGGACCTTGGCCTGTTTGTCCATGGTTCTCTGAAGGCGAGAGGGCAGGTTAATAGGCTGGTGAAAAAGGCACGTAGGACATTGGCTTTATCAATTGAGGCATTGATTACAAAAGCAGGGAGGTTATGTTGGAGTCATATAGAACTTTGGTGAGGCCACAGTTGGAGTTGTGTGCGCAATTCTGGTCGTCACATTATAGGAAGGATGTGATTGCACTGGAGGCGGTGCCATTTAAGCTGGCTTGTAAAGCAGACCAAGGCCAGCAGCACGGGTTCAATTCCCGTATCAGCCTCCCCGAACAGGCGCCAGAATGTGGCGACTAGGGGCTTTCCACAGTAACTTCATTTGAAGCCTACTTGTGACAATAAGCGATTTCCATTTCCAGAGGAGATTCACCAGGGTGTTATCTGGGGTGGAACATTTAAGATATGAAGAGAGGTTGTTTGCGTTGAAGCAGAGAAGACTGAGGGGTGACCTGATCGAGGTGTACAAGATTATGAGGGACATGGACAGGGTGGGTAGGGAGCAGTTGTTCCCCTTAGTTGAAGGGTCAGTCACGAGGGGACACAAGTTCAAGGTGAGGGGCCAGAGGTTTAGGGGGGGATTTGAGGAAAAACCTTTTTACCCAGAGAATGATGACGGTCTGGAATGCACTGCCTGGGAGGGTGGTAGGGGCGGGTTGCCTCACATCCTTTAAAAAGTACCTAGGTGAGCACTTGGCACGTCACAATATTCAAGGCTATGGGCCAAGTGCTGGCAAATGGGATTAGGTTGGCAGGTCAGGTGTTTTTCTTCCGCCGGTGCAGACTCAAAGGGCTGAATGGCCACTTCTGCACTCTATTATTCTGTGATTCTGTGAACTGATTGTTTCCAACCAACAAAAAGTTCCATTAAAAGAAACAACCTCAAAGATTTTTTTCCTTTATTCCGGACAGAATGAACACAGGCCAAACCAACAACAAAGGCAACTATTTCTATAAAGCTGCAGAAGAATGTGTCTTTAAAACACCAAAATCCCAGGTGTGAGCCAATTGTGGATTCAGTTCCCTGATAACTAGCACGGTTCAGAGCTGCTAAACACAATGATCAACTCGACAAATCAACAGCACACAACTATGGTCAGAATTCAGTGAACAGACATATATAATAGTAGTGTAGAGGACAGTATTAGACACATACCCTTTGTTTAAATTCTCGTCTCTCATCTAAGGTGAGCGTATCAGCTTTAGCGATAACCGGGACTATGTTGACTATTTTGTCTAGACGGTTCATGAACTCTATATCCAGTGGTCGTAACCTGAAAAACAGCAGAATAATGTATAATTAAAGGAGTTGAGGCAGAGTGGATCATGTCCTTGCCTCTGAGCCAGAAACTCCGGTTCAATTACCATCTCAAACAAGAGAGAATCTTACCATCGCCCCTTAACATTTAATGACATAAGCACCATTGAATCCCCCACTATCAGCATCCTGGGGGGGTTACCATTGACCAGAGACTGAACTGGACTCGCCATTTAAATACTGTGGATATTAAAGCAGATCAAAAGCGAGGAATCCTTCAGCAAATAACTCACCTTCTGGCTCACTGTCCACCATCTACAAAGCACAAGTCAGGCGTGTGATGGAAAACTCTCCACTTACCTGGATGAGTGCAGCTCCAACAACACTCAAGAAGCTCAACAGGACAAATAAATCTGCTTGATTCGCATCACTTCCACATTCACTCCCTCTACCACTGACGCACAGCGTATACCATCTGCAGGATGCACTGCAGCAACTCACCAAGGCTCCTCAGGCTGCATCTTCCAAATCAAAATCCAAAACCATAAAGAAGGACAAAAGTAGCAGACACATGGGAATACCGCCACATGGAGGTTTCCCGCCAAGCCACTCACCATGACTTGGAAATATATTGGCTGTTCCTTCACAGTCGCTGGGTCAAACTTCTGGAACTCCCTCCCTAACAGCACTGTGGTTGTACCTACACCATGTGGGCTGTGCCTGTTCAAGAAGGCACCTCACTGCCACCTTCTCAAGGGTAATTAGGGATGGACAATGCACACTGGCCTAGACAGCGGTGCCTACATCCAGTGAATAAAGGATGGCTCTTTTAGTTGGCTGGCTGGTGCCTAGTTCTAGCTGGGGTGGATTCAGACCTGCCTCTTTGCCTGACCTGTAGTGCTGGGGGGGTCGGATCTTCCTTTGGACAGAGAACGGAAGAAGAAATCATTTTAGCGCCATCGGCTGGCAGTAAGAGTTTTGTCTAGTTTCTTCTCACATTTCATAGAATCCCTACGATGCAGAAAGAGGCCATTTGGCCCATTGAGTCTGCACCGACCTACCGAAAGAGTGCCCTACCCAGCCCACACCCGCACCCTATCCCACAGCCCAGTAACCCCACCTAACCTTTTGGACACTAAAGGGCAATTTACCATGGCCAATCCACCTAACCTGCATATCTTTGGTTTGTGGGAGGAAACCGGAGCACCCGGAGGAAACCCACGCAGACACGGGGAGAACGTGCAGACTTCGCACAGACAGTGACCCAAGGTCAGAATTGAACTAGGGTCTCTGACGCTGTGAGGCAGCAGTGCTAACCACCAAGTCTCTTATACACTTGAAGTTACATTCTCCTTTCAGTCCTAGTAAGTCATAAAGTATTTACAACACCCAAACTCTTACATTTATATCGCACTTCTAACATAGTGCAACATCCCAGGCACTTCACAGGAATGATTATCAAACAAAGCGTGACCTACAGCCAATATAGGGAGATATCAGGACAGGTGAGCAGATGCTTGGTGAGAGAGATGGCCATTAAGGAGGAGGGTGTGAGGTAACAACAGAACAGCACAAATTAATCTTTGAGAAGAGATAGCGAGATCTGATTTAACCAGATGAGATGCCGGCGTTGGACTGGGGCGAGCACAGTAAGAATAGTTGATAGCCAAGTTACACACACACACACACACACACACACACACACAGCCTCCCCGGACAGGCGCCGGAATGTGGCAACTAGAGGCTTTTCACAGTAACTTCATTGAAGCCTACTCGTGACAATAAGCGATTTTCATTTTTCATTTCATTAATCAAGGCTTTGACAAAGAGTCATTGGGCTCAAAACGTTGGCTCTTTTCTCTCCCTACAGATGCTGCCAGACCTGCTGAGAATTATCCAGCATTTTCTCTGTCTCTTCAATTAATCAAGGGGTTGGTTTAACTTGAATTGCTAAACATCAAGAGGAGGGTTTAATGTGGCAGCCGGGACTATTTCTCGTCTTGGCACTGTACCCTCAGATTAGTTAAATACCCTTCAGCACAACACCAGCCAGACTCTGATATACCTCTGGCAAATAAACCTTTAACGTCACAGTCTAGGTATTTGCTGGCTACCACGGGAGGTAATATGGTAATTTGTATTCATGCCACCTCTTGAGCATGAACACAGTATAATTTCCAGATGTTCAATTGTGCTCAAAGGCACACATTGTTTGGCTTGTTTCCACAGACAGTAACCTATTATGGAGATGTTTATTACTAAATTCTCTGGGACGTGTACATTTATTAGTGTGTCTGGTCCTCACTAACTCGGTTTAGTGGGAGGCACCAAGAGGAGAAAATAGTACAAAAAAGACCATGTTGCCTTTTACATTATTACCCAATTAGGAGCAATTTTCCTCAGCTGGCGCTGCCCTTTACTAGGTTTGACAATCAAACTCAAAAGTTAGAGATTGTTGGACGACAATGTAATGTCGAAAGACATTTGCAACAGACTGACAGGGAGTTAGTCTGGAAGTTTTGTACAATAGCAGCTTCTTAATACGCCTTGCTGACAGACTGATCCTAAACAAGCACAAGGTTAAGTCACTGACAAAATTTCAGCCAGGATATGATTCTTCAGCTTGACGCAGGTCAGATTCCTATCATCCCAGCTTCATTGTCGAAGCCAATCATCTCCGCAACTGGGTTGCGCACCAAGAAAACCCTTTTCATCGCTGCGCACCAGGTGAGGGGGATTTTCTCGTGTGGGGCTGTAAATTCTTGGATGGAACATGTCGCAGCAGATTCTCACTAAGTCTGAAGATCACTGCAGGGTCACTACCCTTCACTCATTTATAATTTTGTGTTACCTGCTTACTTGGTCTTTGGAGGGAGATCAGACACAATGTATCAAATTACTGTTACCCACTGAGAGAAGAATGTTGCATTTGACTGTCCTTTCCAACAAGTGTATGCCCCATGTACATTACCGATGTAAAGTTTAGAAGGCCTGCACTTACATATGCTTACGATTAAAGCACTTAAATTAATTTGAATGTTAGCTGCTAAAACAAATTATTGTTAATTAAATGGGTGCTATTATCGTTCTGGATTGGATGTATCCTTACTTTTTCTCCTTGTGCACTGTATCAAGTTTCCCTTCAATGGTTGACATGAAATCCATTGATCTTTGTGTCCCTAGGTGTTAAGTCAGCAGTCTGTGGATGTTGTAACATTTAAGGCGCAGGGCGTTCCAATGTTTATTATATTGGTTCCTGCCTAGTAATAAGGGTGGGAGTGTTTTGATAGGTCACCAGATCAGTTCAAGGATCAGTGAACAGCTCTTCTCGAGGCAGTCAGTTTGTGGCATTCTGCCAGCCAACAAGTGTTACAGAGATAGGACAGGCAGAGGTCCCAGTTAAGGTAGAAAATGAGAGAAAGGGATGCAGGGAGCAGACTTAAATAAAGGGGGTTGTTTGGGCTAAGGTGCAGCGGTATTCTGCTTGGCAAGCCCATAGATCTGCAAGTGTGCTTGTGAGCTAGTGGTTGCCTATACTCAGGAATTCAGGGAGAGGAAATCTCAGAAGGCGAGACTGAAACGCTGTCAGGTGGGCCATGGTTAAAGCTGCTCCAGTGAGAGAGGCGTTGGAAGAGAATTCCAAGGGGACATCTTCAAAGGTGGAGATTGTAAACCCTTGTCAGAAAGGCAAGTTTCAGTGGGATTGGTTGACCCACAGTGGGACTAATGTCCGGGTGAGTTGTTGAGAAATCCATGGAATCTATTTTGGTTGCATCTGTAACTTACTCTGTAGTGTGTCTAACCACACTCATTTGTTAATTCTCATGTACCTCACACTTACCCTGAATGTTAGAGTATAAGACACATATTTGTAAATGGTTTTATCTTTCTGAACTTGCTTAATAATGATTGTTTTTGTTTGTTCAAATCCCATACAATCTTGTGGCTTTATTCCAAAGGGAGGGTGTCTTGAATCTCAATCTTTATCTACTTTTAACAAAATGTTATTGGTCCCCAACCAGATCATCCTGATGTTCCAGGTTCTGATGGTCAAGGATTGGAATATAGCCTGCTGTCCCACCAGCATTTCTGTCAGCATTTTGTGGATTTATACAATGTTACAGCACAGAAGGAGGCCATTTGGTCCATCAAGTCTGTGCTGGTGCAATGTGATACACTATACATTGAGAACATCCGAGAAATATTTAAACCAATTGGCTTTGCATGCATTAAGTGCCAAGGTCTGCTCATGTAGGCCCAAATCATGCCTGGGGCCTGATGAGCAGCTGTCCTGCACCTCCCCATGTGGCGTTAATATTCAGAATGTGATACTTTAGCTTGTCCATCAATGGCCACACCTTGTAGCAGCTGAGGAGAAAATATTGATAAAATGTAGAAGTCTACAGCTGCAAGTAGCGCGTACAGTTACAAGGGCGGCACAGTAGCCCTGTTGCACTGTTGCTTCACAGCGCCAGGGTCCCAGGTTCGATTCCTGGCTTGGGTCACTGTCTGTGCGGAGTCTGCACGTTTTCCCCGTGTCTGCGTGGGTTTCCTCCGGGTGCTCCGGTTCCCTCCCACAAGTCCCGAAATATGTGCTGTTAGGTAATATAGACATTCTGAATTCTCCCTTTGGGACAGCACGGTAGCATTGTGGATAGCACAATTGCTTCACAGCTCCAGGGTCCCAGGTTCGATTCCGGCTTGGGTCACTATCTGTGCGGAGTCTGCACATCCTCCCTGTGTGTGCGTGGGTTTCCTCTGGGTGCTCCAGTTTCCTCCCGCAGTCCAAAGATGTGCAGGTTTGGTGGATTGGCCATGCTAAATTGCCCCTTTGTGTCCAAAATTGCCCTTGGTGTTGGGTGGGGTTACTGGGTTAGGGGGATAGGGTGGAGGTGTTGACCTTGGGTAGGGTGCTCTTTCCAAGAGCGGATGCGGACTCGATGGGCCGAATGGCCTCCTTCTGCACTGTAAATTCTATGATTTGTCTATGATTTGTACCCAAACAGATGCCGAAATGGCAATGAGCCATGATGCTCGTTTGGAGAGTCAATGCAGACACGATGGACCGAATGGCCTCTGTGCCGCAACAATCCTGTGATTCTGCAAGTCCTTCTGCCGAACAGTTGATCCTAATTGCTTGTTTTGAAATCCGATCTGTTGCACTATTCGCAATGGCAGAATATCCATCTATCATCGAGCCGTTTTCCCCTTGAGGTCAGTCTTCCTGATCAGAGCTAATGGGCTGCTTCCAGGCCAAGGTAGAATTCAAATATGCTTTGAAGCCAGTTAACAAGAGCAGGACTCCTTTTTTTTTCACTTCAATACATTTTATAACAAGACAGCACATCCTCTGTCATATTTTGTCATCTAATCTTTTGGGAAGGAAGCAGTCTCTTCAATCTTTGCCATACAGTTAAATGCGTAGCTGTCCCCGATCATCGGATCTGTACAATTATCCTCGGAACTGATATTGGGTTTCTCTGAAAATATATTCCATTGTTTTAGGGACTGGAATGTTTAGAAAGTACCATTCCCCGTTTTTATATCTTCTATTCCATTCTCATTTCTCCTTCCAAAGCCAGCGACTCCCGTCTGACTAGCTGTTCTCAAAGTTGATGTTGCCGGAGTTACATGAACATGCCCTGGGGAGGTATGGCCCAGGGTGCATGATCTCTGTCCTCTGCCAGCTGCTTCTCTCCATCCATTCCTGGTGGGCACACCTTCCAGTGGGATGTAAATGAAGACCAGGTGTTAAAATAACCAGAACTTTAAATGGATGACTTTTGGGGTGCGGGGGGTTGGGCTGGGTTTGGAAGGGGTTGGAAAAGGGTTTGACGATCGTCTTGCCTGGTGAACTTTCTTTATGTACGGCTTTGATTTTATAACAAACCACTCACAATCTTGTTGTCGTTTTAAAGAAATTTTCATGTTACCCATGGGATCTTGCCGTTCACTAATTTACCACAATGCTGTGACAGTTTCTGCGGCTGAAAAATAGCACCAAAAAACATCACGGGCTGGATTCTCTGTCGGCGGGATCACCGGCTGCGCACCCATGCCCGCGGGTTTCCCGACAGCCCAGGGATGCCCACAATGGGAAACCCCGGGCACGATTCTCCCAGCCCCGCGCCGGGCCGGAGAATCACCGCAACCAGGCCATGCCACCCCAACGCCGATTCTCCGAGCGCTCCTTCACCGTGGGGGGGTGGGGGTGGGGGGGGGGCCTCCAGTGATGTCTGGCCCATGATCGGGGCCACCGATCGGCGGGACGCCCCCCCCCCCCCCCCCCCCCCGGGCCTACTTTGCTTCACTTCCGGCACCAGAACCCCCGCGCCATGTTGCGTCGGGGCCGGATCGTTGAAAAAGTGCCCCGTGCATGCACGGGTTGGCGCAACCCAACTGCGCATGCGCGGGCTGGCGCGGCGCACATTTGGTGCCGGGAATCGAGGCTGCAGCGGCATGAATCGCTCCAGCACCGTGCCGGTAGTCCGCACGCTCGTTTCGTGCCGTCGTGAAACGTGACGGAGTTCACGACGGCGCAAACACTTAGTTTCCATTTTGGAGAATCGCGCCCCCCATTAGGTGGCTTGCAGGACGGAGGATCCCGCTGTCGGCGGGGGGGGCGTTCCGTACCAGGAAACGGGTAATCCCGACCCACACTTCAGACCCCCGGCCTGCTTTGAGCAAATTCTTTCAGGGTGGAGTGACTCTCAGCGAAGGTCAGATCAGTGGGAACTTTTTCAGCCGCACGCCAACAGTGGACTGTATTCCCTCAAGTGGCTGATTATTAAGGGTGTGCTGAAGGCAATTGGGAATTGAAATATGTACTGCTAGAGGGAGGCCAACGAGTTCACAAATCACAAACTGAGACATTCCCCTTGACACACCAGTATTAATAATCCGTTGAATATGATACGGGCAACCACGATTACAGATAGGTTGTTGTCAGTCAGTACGGGAGTCATTTTAACATGTTTACGGAGGATGATATCAGATCAGCCACTCGTTACAGGATCTTGAATGCTTTTCCTCTCCATCTGTTTTTTAATCTTCCCTTTTCCCCAGTCCTGGGGCTACTCATGTTTGACAGAAAGTATGTTAATATTAACCACATAGAATGAGCTGAAGTTTAACGTAAATAGAAATGATCTGCGGTGGTGAAGACTGTTGACACACGGAGGCTATATTCTGCATTATTTCCGAAGAATGTGGAGTGTGGGCAGATGATCTTAAAAGGCGACAGATGGACATGCTTGGGTAACTGATTTGTGTTCAGTATTAAACAAGGCCCAGAAATAGCACCGGCAAGCTTTTCCTTCCAGCCATTCCGACAGGTAACACTTTTAGGTTTAACAAGGTTCAATTCCTTTGAAAGTGCCATTCTCGAGTCACTTGAAGACTATTTCCGGTTTCCATATCAAGAGAGCACAAGATAAATGTGCCACAAGAGGGCCAGGAGCATTCTTCATCTCTATGCTTAAACCCATGCTGGGATGATACAAGAAAATAACAGTTTGTCGATTGCTGCACCAGAGCTTTCATTAGAAGCGCAGGAGGTGTTTGCTGGGCTTCACAGGGTTTTTAGTGAAAAGTATACTTTGCAATTATCGACCTTTCTGAGGAAGAAAGCTGTTGGATTTGTTTTCTTTAAGGCTAACTTCTCTGCTTGTTTACCCAGGAGTGGATGAGGAGTGGATGTGCTTGATGTAATGTATTAATGACGTTCAACAGTTATTCAACAAAGCACTACGTAATAGATGGGTTACTCAATTTTAAGTCCAAGGGACTTAATGGGCCAGTAACTGGGTGGATGCAACATTAGCCAAGTGACAGAAAGCAGAGGTTTGTGGCAATGGGTGTTTTTAAGACCGTATGAAATAGGAACAGGAATTGGCCATTCAGCCCTTCGAGCCTGCTCTGTCATTTAATAAGATCGGTGCTGAACTAGCGAAGGTAACAGTAAAGTTGCCATAGTCCCAATGACCATGAGCTGCTTTCCCCTTTGATGGGAAGAGCTGACTGGTGCTGATTTAACCTGAGGGTCACCACACCTCAGGCGAGGGGTGGGTTTGAGAAGGCCGGGCCTTCATGAATAACCTCAGCCAATAAGGGAATTGAACCCACGCCGTTGGCCTCACTCTGCATCACAAACCAGCAGTCCAGCAAACTGAGCTAAACCACTCTTTGCGGGAAGAGTGTCTTCCTCAAAACATCTTAAACAAGCACCCCTGTAGTAATCCACGGGAGGCAGGAGTCCCGTCACCACACCGATATTTATTTACAATAACGATATTACAGGAGCAGCTACAAACAGTGCTGCTAGCAGTCCAGTCAACTTAAGACTGGCTCACAAAGCCTACACAGGTGATTATATGGGCCCCCTCAATGAGCTATCATTGAGGGAGCTCATACTCCAATTGGCCAACCAATAAAGCCAATTGGAGTTCATTACAACCCCCTTATTCTGCGACCTACACTCACTCCCCCATGAGTGGAAACATCCTCCCAACATTTACCCTGTCTAACCTCTTGGTTTCAATCATATGGCCGCTCGCTCTTCCGAACTTCAAGGAGTACAGACCCAACCTGCTTAATCTTTCTTCAAAGGACGGTCCCTCCATACTAAGGGTCATCCCAGTAAATCTCAGTACTGCCTCCAGTGACAATTCATCTTTCCTTAAATAAGGGGATTGAAACGGTGCAGAAATGTGGCCTCAGGGGTCCATTTTACAGACTGGAATAAGTGTGCAGTGTTGCCCCTCACTATTAGTGGCACTGGACCGCTGCTCTTTTTGAGATATATTAATGTCCTGTACTTGGGCACACAGAGCATACATTCAAAATATGTAGAAAACTCAAATCTCAGAAATATAAACAGTAAAATGGACAATGCAGACTTCAGGAAGATAGGCCGACACATGTTGGATGTAATTTAAGGCAGGTTAAGTGTGAAAGGATTCATCTTCTGTAGGAGGAATGAGCAGAGGCGATATAAATTAAATGGTACAGTTTCAAAAGCAGGTGCGCAGGAACAGTAAAACGCTGACGTTTACTGACACGAGTCTTTGAAGGTGACTTGATAAGTTTTGAAGGCTGTTAAAAAGGCGTTATAAATAGATGTTCTGAGTATAAAGTCAAGGAAGTTACGCTGTACAAGATGCCCTACAGCTACTCATCAAGGTTTACTCGACAGCAACCCCAGAACTCCACCATCTGGAAGGATAAAGGCAGCAGGGGCTTGGGAATACCTTCACGAGTCCCTCCAAGTCCTGCGCCATCCAGATGTGAAACTATACGGGCGTTCCTTTACAGTTGCTGGGTAAAGATCCGGAAACTCCCTTCCTAACACTACATGGACTGCAGCGGTTCAAGAAAGTGGCTGTCACCACCACATTCCCAGGGGCAATGGAGGATAGACAGCAAGTGCTGGCCTAGCCAGTGTCATGTGAGAGTGCCTTTAAGAATTGGATGTTTAAGAAGTGTACCTTTAAGAAATGAAGCTGATCATATTACTGAAGTGATGTCACGGGGGGAGGGGAGCTGAGCTCACTTCTGCTTTTTGGGAGTTTTAGTTTCAGTTTGAAGAAAGCTTGGGTGTGGCTGTGAGCTGCATTGCTGGTGATCTCTGCCATGAAGGACTATCTCTTAATCCTTTGGTGAAATCGGAATTGTAAAAAGGTCTCAGTATTGAATATAAATCTAATCTGCTTCTGTTTGAAGGATTTGTTAAGTATTTTGGATGTGGAAAGGAACAGTTTGCAGGGTTGGGTAGTGTTGTATTATTTTCGGGGTTATCTTTGAAGTAAGGGGTGTTAAGATATCCAATGTTTATTTAAAAGGTGAATTTGACTTCATGGAATAAACATTGTTTTGTTTTAAAAACCACGTGTCCATAATTGTAATACCACACCTGGGGAATAAGCCGTGTTGCTCACATTCCCATGATAGAATTTTTTTTTAAAAACTTTACAAAGTACTGACTAGTCCCCAGCTGGAGTGTTGTGGACAATTCTGGACACCACACTTCATGAAGGAGGTCAAGGCCTGAGAGAGGGCGCAGAGAAAGTTTAGTAGGATGGTACCAGGGATAAATGACTTTAGCTAAGTGGAGGGACTACAGAAGCTGCGGCTGTTCTCTTTAGAACAGTGAAGGCTGATGGGAGATTTGTTAGAGGTGTTCAAAGTTGCGAAGAATGTTGAGAGACTAAATAAGGAGAAACCGTTTCCAGTGATAAGAAGACTAAGCAACCAGAGGACACTGGCTTAATGCGATTGGGAAAAGAATCAGTGATGACACAAGGAAACACTATCTTAAAACTCAAAGTTGCTACAATCTGGAATGCAATGGCTGAAAAATTACTTCTAAAGGGCCACGCGCTGGATAAATCTTTGAAGGGTACAAATTTTCATGTCAATGGGAAAAGATCAGGGGAGTGGTACTAAATGGATAGCTCCTTCATCAAGGCAAGGCACGATTGGTCAAATGGCCTGCTGTGCTGTATCATTTCCCGGCCAGAACTAGCCGTTCTCCCGGCAGAGGTGAATCGCCTCTGATTCGTGCTAGTGCTGGTAGTGCAAATCAGGGTGATTCACTAGCCCTTGTCATGCAAATTTATGCATGGCGGGGATCCCGAGGAATTCCCTTGTGAATCCCGCTAACGGACCACCTTTGTGAGCGGGGCAGCGGCGGCGGCGGCGGGGGGGGGGGCAACAGCGAGCTTCAGAGGCTGCCCCCCCCACCATGTAACACAATTTTGTTTCCCCCCACCCTCCACTACAGGATTTTCTGGGTCATCCCCCACCCACCCTGCCCACAATACGAGGGTGACCCGACTCTGCTCAGAAAGTAGTTAAACTGCCTTTGACATGGTCCAAGAGCTGTCAATCATAGCTGGATGTTTATAAACATTGCAGTTAGTTTCACAGCTGGGCACTTGAAAACCACTCAAGCGTGAAGGTAAATAAGATTAAAGAATCCAGACAGATGGCAGTGTGTGGAAGCTGTCAATCACAGCCTGGTAAAATCAATTTCGCATTGATATGAATATAAGCCTTGCAGGTCAAAGATTTGAGGGGGTTTAAACCCAGCTGTTGTGGATTTCCCTTTCTAGGAATTTACAGGTGCTGCTTCCTCTGCCTGAGCCAACAGGTGTATTGCACAGGTGAGTTTTAAAGCAGCGATTTTTTTTCATTGTCTCTGTCTGGACTGCTCTCAGGCATGGGTCTCTGTAATGGAGGGGGGGGGGGGTCTCTGGTGGGGGTTCCTTTGGGGGTCTCTTTTATGGTGGGATGTCTGGTGGGGGTGGGGTGGGCAGGATTTACATTGAGGAGGCGAGGATGGCCCTGTGACAGACTTTGGGGGCAACACACTCAAAAAGCTACCCCCTTGGTCCAGCATGAGGTTCACAGAGCCAGGGCAATGCTGGGAAATACCTACGCCAATTCTCACCCATGTGAATCCTGGCCCATTGAGCCAGACAATCGTGCAGGCTTGGAAAATCCAGTTCCCAGCCCGTTAACAGGATGCCAATGGGTCATTTTGACCCATTTTCATTCTCCCGCTGATGCGGGGCGTGAACCTTAGTGCCATCACCAGCAGGGGATAACAGCATCGGAACAGGATCGACATCCCGATTTGCGCCAATGCTGGATTCTCTGCCACATCAGGAACTCCTCTAGCGGCGACAGACGGCGGTGAATTCAGCCTAATATTTCATTTTAAAATGTGGGGCGGCATGATGGCACAGTGGTTAGCACTGCTGCCTCAGAGCTCCAGGGTCCCGGGTTCGATTCCAGCCTTGGGTGATTGTGCGGAGTCTGCACGTTCTCCACGTGTCTGCGTGGGTTTCCTCCGGGGGCTCCGGTTTCCTCCCACAGTCCAAACATGTGCAAGTTAGGTGGATTGGCTGTGGTAAATTGTCCCTTGGTGTGTCCAGAGGTTAGGTGGGGTTACGGGCATGGAGCGGGGGAGTGGGCCTGGGTTGGGGGATGCTCTTTCAGATGGTCGGTGCAGACTCAATGGGCCGAATGGCCCCCTTCTGCACTGTAGGAATTTTCTAATTCTATACTATTCTATGAATATTAGTAATAAAGAGTTACAATCAGGTATATATCAGATTTAAAAAAATAAATTTAGAGTACCCAGTTAATTTTTTCCAATTAAGGGGCAATTTAGCGTGGCCAATCCACCTACCCTGCACATCTTTGGGCTGTGGGGGCGAAACCCACGCAAACACGGGGAGAATGTGCAAACTCCACACGGACAGTGACCCAGAGCCGGGATCGAACCTGGGACCTCGGCGCCGTGAGGCAGCAGGGCTAACCACTGTTGAGTCCCCATTAATTGCCTCACGACCACCCAGCCCACTTTCTACCCAGGCAAGCGCGCGTGTGAGGTGGAATCCAGTGTAAAACACCCTCACGAGAATTTGGATTCGTAATAAACATTTTACAACGCAATCCTTTCGCACTGTCCCAGCACATTCTATCACAGGAGCACAAGGAATACATTACATGTGAAATTTGGCAACACGATCCACAAAAGGCGGACGATAGTTGGCAAGGCGAGGGATTCAGTCCCCCCCCCCCCGAGGCATGTATTAATCCTAAACAGGGCAGCATGGAACAGGCAGATTCTTTAAAGGAGAGGTTGTGATGAAACAGGAGAGGATCAAGCTGCGTTAAACAAGATACTTTACAGATGTCTCTGCAAATTAAGACAGGTTCGGTTCCAGAATCAGCCATCTTGGTTCAAAAATCTACAGCATCATATCCAGCTGTAATTCATTTGTCATAAAAAATAAATTAACTGTCTCCATGGCGCATAGACTAGAGGGATAAGTATATCAGAAAGGGTGGAGAGAAATGTGATACAGTCTATCAACGCCATTCATTATTCCCCCCCCCACTCCTCCAGGGATTATCATATTTGGACGCAGTTTCAATAACAACTTTCAAAAGGGATTTGGATGAATACCTGAAGGGGAGATAATTTCACGGCTTTGGGGAAAAGGACAGGGGAATGCAACTAACTGGATATCTCTTTCAAAGAGCTGGCCCAGATGTGTCTCCTTTCGTGCTGTATGATTGTAACTGCTTACACACTGGAGTAACCCTTTGTTGCACATTTCCGGATACATGGAAAAAGCCAAAGGGCGGGATCTTCCAGCCCTCCTTGCCGGTGCATCTTGCCGAAGGCACCAAGGACCGGATTTACCGGCCGCCGCTCCCATTTACCATCCCCAGCAGTGGGATGGACGAGCCCTCAGATATACAACATCGGATTAGAGCTCCCTAGCGCTCACTAATGAAACTCACATACGAAGGATGTTCACGGGGCAGCAGGGTGGCACAGTGGTTAGCACGGCTGCCTACGCCACTGAGAACCCGGGTACGATCCCGGCCCCGGATCACTCTCCGTGTGGAGTTTGCACTTTCTCCCTGTGTCTGCATGGGTCTCACCCCCCACAACCCAAAGATGTGCAGGGTAGGTGGATTGGCCCCTTAATTGGAAAAAAAAATAATTGGGTATTCTAAATTTTTTGAAAAAAGAAAAAAAATGAAGGATGTTCAGTTTGGTTGAGTATTGAAGGTGGCTTCTGAGCTGTAAACTGCATCATAGCAATGAGCCAGGAAATTGGATCGCGCTGTGCCTGGTACTCAGACTACTCAAGCTGACAGACATGAAGCCTGCTTCTGGATAGATGTTCGCCACCGGCCCTAATGTGTAAGAGCAAATAATGTGTGCATTTATTTCACACCTGAAGCAGGACGGAGGCTCTCTGGAGATGCTGGGTAAGATCACAATGAATCTTTTCTGTATCCTCTCTAATATCTCAATATCTTTCCTAAAGCAAGGTCTACAATTTAGCACAGGGCTAAATCGCCAGCTTTGAAAGCAGACCAAGGCAGGCCAGCAGCACGGTTCAATTCCCGTACCAGCCTCCCCGAACAGACACCGGAATGTGGCGACTAGGGGCTTTTCACAGTAACTTCATTTGAAGCCTACTTGTGACAATAAGCGATTTTCATTCAATGGTGTTTTACCTGCAGTCTAACTAATGATTTGTACAGGTTTGCAATGCAGTTTAGCTTTCTGACTTTGTACTCCAATATATAAATTCTAGAATTCTATCTGCTTTTCCTTCACACCATTATCAACTTGCTTCCAACTTTGAAAGATTTTTTCCTCTTAGAATTATTCCTTTTCAACTGTTACCATTGAGGGTACAAATGCTGTTTTGAAAGGAACGTTACATCATTTAATGCGCAAGTTATCAATCTGAAACTGAATTCTTTTAAAACCTAGGATGCCCCAATTAAATATTTGCCAGGGAGAAATCTCCATCTCTTCTTCGTAATAGTGTCCACGGACCTTTCACATCCACATGAAAGGGCCGATGTTCCATGCCAGACTTTCCATATAAAACTTTACAGTGATTCTCCGACCTGCCGGGGGGCTGCCAGGGGAGTGCTTCTTGCAGCTCTGACTTCGGATACGGGCCCCGTACTTCCGGTCAGGAATTCGTGCATGCGCACGGCGGCAGCCTGCAGCGTCCACGGCGTGCGCCATGGCGGACCTGGACCGCGGACCGACATTGACAATGTAGGCCTCCCCCCCCCGAGATGGTGTGATCGCTGTCCCAGCCACTCATGAGGCGCCCCTCCGCGTGCTCGATCCCCCCATCCCCCCCCCCCACCAGGGCGGCCATGAACTGAGTCCGCACCTGAGGTTCCTGACCGCCAATACGTGGTTAGAACCACGCCGTCGGGAACTCGGCCAGTTTTGCTCGGAGAATCGCTGTGGGGGGGGGGGCGTCTGCCAATGGCCCCCCAGCCGTATTGCGTAACCCGCGCGTGAGCGATTCTCCGGAGAATCGCGGGAGTGGTGCCGGCTCCTATTCACGCGTAAAGATCGATTCTCCGCCCCTCGCCAAATGCAATTTCAGCACGGGGCTGCGGAGAATCCCGACCCACGTTTACAGCATTGCTAGCCAGTGACAGACCACCGCAAAATGTATCGGGGGGGGGGGGGGTGGGGGTGTGTGGAAAATCCCATTCAGAGTCTCGGTTTAAGCTGTCATTTGGAAGGTAGAACTATCGGCAGTGTAGAACTCTTTCAGCCCTGCACGGAACAATCAGTCTCGATCAGGGGTTTTCAACCTGTTGTGCGTAAAACCAGCAAGTACAATTCTCGGTGGGTCCGTGTTACTCCCACACTTACAAATTCTCGTTAGTTTGCCAATGCACTCCCTGACCATCGTTCTCCTGCACCCCCACCCCTCAATTGATTTACAGTCTGCTGTACTGTTGGGAATTAGAATTTTTCTTAAATGGTTTGCTGAGAGCACCAAGAATTTGTAAACTGGGACGGTAGTAACGTGAAATGTCTCTGGTCGCTTACAGTGTGGAGGAGAGGGAATCGCAGCCCAAGAGGGTCAAGACTGGAAGATCGTCTAAGTAGAACAATAATAAGGATAGATGTGTACGCTTCATTGCATACCTAATTTCTATGCAGAAAAATAACTTGCACAGGGCAGGGGGAAGGGGTGTCTGTGTTTTTTTAATAAGACGGGAGAGCAGGACTCAGAAGCAATAAATTTAAGGACCACGGGCCTAGATTATACGCTCAAGTCTCGCAACTTCAATGTGAATCACAATCGAAGGCTGGGGTGTTACCAACAGAGACTGGACTGATCCAATGTATAACAGCCTTAAGTAAACACTGGGTGCAGGTCAGATCTTTGATTGGTGAGGTCAGTCAGGGGGATAGACCTCTTGACTCCTGCGCCAATTAAGCTACTTCAATTGCCTGGGGAATTTGGCACATTCCAAGTGAATGCTTTTGTTTCATTATGGTTTTTTTTTTGAAGTGGAACAATTGAAGTGTGACAGGATATGCCTGGCTAGGCACACCGGTAGCATCCAATGAGAAACCTCAAAGACTTTCCAATCATTACGTGTCATCATATTAATAAGCCACCCCGAACGTTATTAAGAGAGTAGTGTCACATTGTACATACCAATGTCCTGTGGGAGGTACAAAGTAGACACAACAGTGTATTCTAGTGTCAGGAATCCGCCTTTTCCGGTTGATATTAATCTCTTCCCTCAGGTACTTCTCATACTGCTCATTAATGTATTTCACAATTGGCTCCCAGCTGTAAAACAGGATTATTCGATTATAAACGTCTCACGGTTCAGTCAAAATGATCATTCCCAAGGACGTATTCAGGGAAGGTGACATCCCGACCAGCTAAAATCTCTCACTGTTTCTCTGGAAATTACTTCCACGGAGACTGCAATCCAAACATCAAACCACTAAAGACAGAAACGTTAATTCACAAATTGCACCACCCAAACTTCCCGCTGGTTTCTCCTGTTGGTGCAACGAGTGTGTTGTCAGAGAGGCAAGCATCTGCTAATCCCATTATTGCAGCGAAGCAGTTTCCCAGAGCCACACGGCTACTTTTTTTCCTGGTGCTCAGCTAGCAGACAGACGCTCAAATAATTTGGCATCACGAACTACTGGTACGCTGGGCTTTTGTGCTGCAATTTATAATCTGATTAGGTTTTAGATTCGCAGAAGGCTCTCCCTACCCTCAATACAGTACTCCTTTGGTGTCAGCTACGGGAGTCCATGTTTGCCACATCCTGTCTAGCTTTTTCTAAAAACACTGATCTCTTCATCACAGTCGGCTGGTACTTTCAAAAGAGTGCGAAGGTTCATTTTGCAACAGAACTGGTTGTCAACAAAAAGACAACAATGTCATCACCTAAATTACTGGAATTCAACAAGACTTTATCGAAGCACTTTACTCATCTCCAATTAAAATGTCACGGGCGGGACTCTCCGGTGTCCGACGCCGAAATCGCGTTCAGCGATCGGCCGGAGAATCCCCGTTTGCGATGAAATTGAGAGCGGCTCCGTTACCCGAGGCCCCCCCCCCCCCCCCCCCCCCCCCCCCCGATGCTCCGCCCTTAACCGGCCGCGTTCCCGACGGCGCGGGTCTCTCATGCTATTTCGTGTCGGGAACTCGGTGTGGCGGCTGCAGACTCAGTCCAGCGCTGCCACAGTAGGGGGAGAGCCGATCCGCGGGCAGGGGGAATTTGGTAGGGGCTGGGGCAACTGCTGGGGGGGGGTGGGGGGGGGGGGGGGGGGAGTAAGCCTGGCCAAAGGAGGGCGCTATTTGGCAGGCAGGGTCCGTGCGCGGCCGGTTGCACAGTATGGCCGCTGCAGGCCGCCACAGTGCGCTTGCGTGGCCACGGACCCGGCAATTCTCTGGCCGTGTCGGCAGCGAGAGCCGGGTGCTCTACACTGATGCCTACCGGCCTCCAGCCAAATGGAGGATCGGTGGCCGTTTTGCGCAAAATGTTTGGTCGCAAAACGCAACCGCTCCTACAGCAGGGTCAGGACGTGAAAGTCGGAGAATCCAGCCCGACTCCTTTGAGTCCCGAGGAAGTCAATCAGCGGAATGTAGTTGTATCCATTGGGTAAGGCAGGTCAATCGTTGGCCTCATCGACTCAATGTGTCGGGGCAAGCTATGCTCCTCTTTGGTTGGAGGAGATAGAAACCGGCTTTTATGCAGACCTTTATGAGCAGTCGGATTCTTTACACTGTAAGTCTGGATTTAGGTGGTGGAAATAGTTGGGATTGTTAGCGTGAATGAACGCTTGGTCACCACTCAAACATTTTGGGCACAATTCAGCGATCGTGTTGCGCCTGACGTGGATCCGGGCGCGCCGGGTGAATCCCTGGAGAGCCCCAAATCGGGCTCCGTGCCGGGCTGATCGCGAGTCACCCGGTTTCACTCCGCCCGGGCTAACTGCATTGCGCCCTCACTGGGCAAGATCCAGATCTGCATATTATAATGAGCCTAATGGATATCACTGGATGATGGATTCAGCCGGCCCCCAGGAATCAACGGCCGCACCTGGGAGCCCTCAACAGTGCTCCGGTTTGTACTGATTTCCAAAAACGTGGATCAGGCCTATCGGCATCTTTGGGGGGTCTCGCTGGGCAGTAAAGATCCTCAGGTGGGCAGGGACAGGGCAGGTTTGTACCCTGGCACCTCAGTACCTTGGCACTGTTAGCCTGGCACCCTGGAGGTGTTACATGGGCATCCAGACAGTGTCACCCTGGGTGGCACTGCCAGAGTTCCTGGGGCACTACCAGGGTGCCAGGGTAAAGGTACCAGGTTGGCACTGCCAAAGGTCAGGCCCAGAGGGCAGGGCTTTGCCAATTGGAGGGGGTGAGGAGGGGGTTTCAGGGGCCTCGGAAAGGTTTGGGGGAGGGAGGGGGCTTCCAGAGTGTGGAGGTGAAGGGGGGGGGGGGGGTGGTGGTAGAAAAATTGGAGCTGCCATTCAAAATGGTGCCCTGATCTGTGAGCAGCCATTCCTCTGGTGAGAGCAGCTCGCCAGCAGGAGATCTCTCCGAGTGCAGCCTCGGTCAGGGAAAACCTTCCTGCGGCCAAAATAAACGGCAAAGTGACGTTGAATAGCGGGGTGATTCTCAGAACTTCAGCCACCGAGGAACACCCCGCCGAACATGTCCAAAAGCTGACTTCAACCTTTGTCCGCTGAATCGCCCGCGCCCTTTCTTAAGCCGGCCAATCCAACAGAGAATCTGGGTCAATGACAGAAGCAGTTAACGTACCAGTTTTCATTGTTTATTTGATCACCAAATCCCGGTGTGTCGATGACCGTCAGGTTCATTTTTACGCCTTTTTCTTCAATAACTAGAAGAAATAAAAACAATTTTTAAAAAGCACATCAGGGAGATAAAGCAGGTGGAAAATAACAGTTCAAGCAGAGGAGAAATAGCATAATGTGCACAGTGAACAAAATCCGGTGTTTAATGGACTCTTTCTAAGCAGGCTCAATCATACACAGGTTAAATATGATAATGCATAACCTCGTCATCCTTCCTCCTTCATTGTGAAATTAGTTAAGGGTGATCAATGACTGTCCGTGTGGAGTTTGCACATTCTCCCCGTGTTTGCGTGGGTTTCGCCCCCCCAACCCAAAAGATGTGCAGGGTAGGTGGATTGGCCACGCTAAATTACCCCTTGATTGGAAAAAATGAATTGGGTACTCTAAATTTAAAAAAAAGAGGGATCAAGGAACTTAGTGGTTTTTTTTAGAAACAAAATAATTGGTTGAGGATTTGCTGAGGTGATGACAGAGAAACTGTCAGCGTTCATCATGTTTACTCCACTGAAACTGACAGCAGCTTCCGGAGCCTGCACATGAAATGAAAATCACTTATTGTCGCAAGTAGGCTTCAAATGAAGTGACTGTGAAAAGCCCCTAGTCGCCACATTCCGGCGCCTGTTCGGGGAGGCTGGTACGGGAATTGAACCGTGCTGCTGGCCTGCCTTGGTCGGCTTTAAACGCCAGCGATTTAGCCCTGTGCTAAACCTGCCCTGTAACATGTATAGTTAAACGCGGAAAGCCAGATGTTTGTGGCAGGGAATCTTCACTCCCCCACAAGTTGCACATCCCTGAGGGTCTCACAAATTGCAACCTCCAGTGTCATCAAGATTTGACTCACTCCCTTACACTGTCAAAAGCCTTGACAAAAGTTACACATTGTTGAATGAAGTGTAGCTGGAATTTAAGCAGCGTACTAACTTCACATTAACTCAAACACCCTCACTGGCATGGGAAAGCTGATTGGCCACTGGATTGTCCAATGCCTCCATCATGAAATTTGAAAAACATGTGGTTCTCTACGGGGCGGGACGTTGGATGCTGCGGAGCAGAACATTTTATACCACTTGGACCACCCTGTTAGCCCTTCCAAAATCTGTTACTGCAAGCATCAATGCTTGCTCAACCTTGTTCTGCACTATCAGCAAGCACAGGAGAGCAGCCACTGCCACATCACAGTTCAACAGTTTTCCGTTAACTGGTCCGTGGCTTCACCAGATGGGACTGTCATTTTATTACTCATTTAGGTGCTACTCCGTGCAATGGGGGCTACCATCATTAAAAACTCATTTCACGTAAGAACTACCACAGGCAACAAGTAGAGGAGAATGATCCCGTCACTCCGGGCTGCTTTGTCAGTCAGGGTTGGATTGCAGTTCAGAACAAATAGCCCGGTGTCAAATCCCCATCATCCAACCTCTGTTTCCTCACACCCTCACACCCCCCCCCCCAATCCACCGCCACCCTAACCATCCCTCCTACCGGCCAACTCCAGTTGTTTTCAGTATAGTTGCGTTTCTAGAATTAATTAGTATATTAAAAGGCTTAAATTGACAGCAAACTGACAAGTCAATGCAGAAAGATAGAGGAATGCATGAAAATCATGCCCTGACAAAATCAAACCCTTCCTCAAACTTTACGCAGGGCATCTCCAAGATCTGGTCCAGTAAGGTCATAGAATAAATGATCGCCGCAATGATAACTGATTGTGAAGCAGTGGGTCTCATCTATCCTTATGTTAGTTATGGGCTTGATTATTCCTTACTGGCCTCGCAGTGACCACCTTCCATAAACCTAAGCTCACCCAAAACTCTACCAACCACGGCCGAACTTGCAACTAATCCCTTTCACTCATCACTCCTGCGCTTGCTAATGTACATTGGCTCAACAATGTTCAAGTCTGAGTCATTCAGGATCTAAAAGTAATAGATTTGTGTACAGCATGTTACGCTCAAGCATTTGTTTATTTTGACCTGTTCTGATCTGATGTACCCGTTCAAGCTGTAACCTCCCAAGTACAAATGTAAGTGTTCCATTTTGAACAGCTCATCGCAGGCAAAAGTGGATCTATTTCAGCTCTTAGCTCAGACCAGACTTGCTACTCGGGATTTCGAACTATTCATCCTGCGAATGAATAATGAAATGAAATGAAAATCGTCTATTGTCACGAGTAGGCTTCAATGAAGTTACTGTGAAAAGCCCCTAGTCGCCACATTCCGGCGCCTGTCCGGGAAGGCTGGTACGGGAATCGAACCGTGCTGCTGGCCTGCTTGGTCTGCTTTAAAAGCCAGTGATTTAGCCCAGTGAGCTAAACCAGCCCCTTAAAGCTAAACCAGCCCCTTGAAGCTAAACCAGCCCCTTGAATCAATCAATCAATAATCAATCAAACATTGGTGTTGAAGATTAAATGCACCCAAAAACGCAGCGCTAGATGTCGGGAGATTCCCCCGTCCGGGATCTTTCTGTCTCGCCATGCTACGTGAGATCTAATGCAATCTCGCGAGATGTTGGAATCTGAATCCCACCTATTGTGGGCAAGATCGCTATCTGGAAAGTCTGCATGTTGCAAAGCTTTGACAAAGAGTCATTCATATGCTGTCAGACGTTCTCCCCGTGTGTGCGTGGGTTTCCTCCGGGTGCTCCGGTTTCCTCCCACGGTCCAAAGATGTGCAGGTTAGGTGGATTGGCCATAATAAATTGCCCTTAGTGTCCAAAATTGCCCTTAGTGTTGGGTGGGGTTACTGGGTTATGGGGATAGGGTGGAGGTGTGGACCTTGGGTAGGGTGCTCTTTCCGGGAGCCGGTGCAGACTCGATGGGCCGAATGGCCTCCTTCTGCACTGCAAATGCTATGACCTGCTGAGATGGTCAAGCATTTTCTATTTGTTTCAAATTCCAGCATCTGCAGTATGGAATCCCTACAGTGCAGAAGGAGGCCATTCAGCCCATTGAGTCTGGACCAACCATTTGAAAGACATCCCTACACAGGCCCAATTATCGCCCTATCCCTATAACTCCACCTAACCTTTGAACACTTCTGGTCAATTTATCATGGCCAATCCACCTAACCTGCACATGTTTGGACTGTGGGAGGAAACCGGAGCACCCGGAGGAAACCCACGCAGCCACAGGGAGAAAGTACAAACTCCACACAGACAGTCACGCGAGGTAGGAACTGAACCCTGGTCCTTGGCGCAGTGAGGCAGCAGTGCGAACCACTGTGCCACCCAAGTAACTTGCTTTTATCTTTTTAATCATTATTAGCATCTTCAATTGGCTAAAATAGACAGTCTGCTCCACCCAAGCCATTCTCAGCGAGACTTATTAGTAGGCTCCTAAGAACAGCACGAGTTAACAAGCCCTTCCACCTTGTCCCAAATTGATCAATTTACATTCGAAATATAGGCGGGGAAGTTCTATGTTTCACCGATGTTCCATCACTCCAGCGTGCGGAGCTCCGTGAAACAGGTGCTGTTCCACCGAAGCCAAAACACAGCTTTACTTATCCCTTAGATTAGAAAAGTTAAGACAGGTGGCGAACTTCACAGTCAAGGTGGCAAAATGCAACTGAAAATGGAAACATTTTGAAAAGGAAAGTCCAGCAAGCAATTAACTGAGCCATATGCTCAACCACGTGCTGTTCTAAAAGAGATATTGAAGATTCACAAGACAGTTTCGGGATTTGGCTGTAAATGTCATTCACCTGGACAGTAAATTTTAGTCAGTGATGGGGAATGGATTTATGAATAACCTTATCCAATCCTTATTTCGTAGAATTTACAGTGCAGAAGGAGGCCATTCAGCCCGTCGAGTCTGCACCGGCTTTGGAAAGAGCTCCCTACTTAAGCCCACCTCACCACCCTATCCCCGTAAACCAGTAATCCCACCTAACCTATGGGCAATTTGTCATGGCTAATCCACCTTACCCGGCACATCTTTGGACTGTGGAAGGAAACCGGAGCACCCGGAGGAAACCCATGCAGCCACGGGGAGAATGATCCTTGTCCAAACCCAATGTCAGCTCACACACTATTATCTTTGCAGGAGTCACTGCATTTTGTGTTTGTTTTATTTCGGTTTTCACCCTCCATTTTTGGTGTAAATTCCTGTTGGCAAGATCACGGTGGAAATTGGCATTCAATCAGGGTAATTTCAGTGTAAATGCAATCTGGGTCTTCACACGGGATGGGGATTATGGGTTCATATCCACATACAAGTGGCTTGGGTAGAGGCAGTTTTAATTAAGCGTTAATTACGAATGGTAATTTATAAAGTAATGTGAAATATTCAAATGGCAAACACAAAGCAATGTAGTCACTGTTATGGTGCAGGAAATGCAGCGCTCAATTGGTGCACAGGAAGATCCCAACAGCAGCAACGAGATAATGACCAGAGTGTCTGCTTTCCTGGCCAGAATTCCAGCAAGAAGTCAGTCCGCTGTCCTTATACGAATAGTGCCGTGGGGAAATATTTTTCAACTGTTCAAAATATTTTCTGTAGTACGAGTTTAAACAGAAGTCAGATGCTGGAAGAAGCCTGGACTGAAAGCTTACTCAATCAACGGTGATCAAGAGTTAAACTAGTTAGGGTGGCACAGTGGTTAGCACTGCTGCCTCACGGCACCGAGGACCCGGGTTCGATCCTGGCTCCGGGTCCGTGAGGAGTTTGCACATTCTACCCGCGTCTGCGTGGGTCTCACCCTCCCCACCACCCAAAATACGTGCAGGCTAGGTGGATTGGCCATGCTAAATTGCCTCTTAATCGGAAAAAAATAAAATTGGGTACTCTAAATTTATTTTACAGATAGAAAAAAAAGTCAAACTAGTGACAGTGTCAAAACAGTGGGGTTGCAAATCCAGTTTTACCCTTTTTAATGAAAGGGCTTTGAAATTGTAAGTTAAAATTTCCACCACCGTAGACTTAGCGAAACTAAACCTCCTATAATATTCACCGGCATTTCAATTTTGGCACCCGGTTTTGTTGATATAACATTCGGCAAACAAAATCAACCAGTCAACTCCATGTATATTTGAATGATTTGAAACAGAATTGGGTGGGAGATCCCCTCCCCCCCCCCCACCCCCACCCCGAACCCCTTCTGCCACATGTCTTCTGGCGGCAAAGGCGGCTCGCCAGTGGCTGCCGGCGGGAGCGGACGCTCCCGCCGACGTCTACAGTATTTTGTGTGGCCCGCCCATCCCGTCACCGAGGAACCCGCCGCAGGGAGTGTCGCCGTCGGCAGGACAGGAAGATCCCAGCAAGGGATGGAAAATCCGGCCCAGTATTTCAAGTCAATCTCATAGCCGTCACGACATTTGACATTCTTAGTTTTGGTCGAGTCGCCGCAATGCTCTTGTGAAAAGATTCCTCATAATGCCGCACAGACCTCAGCCACAAAGAGACGCAGAAACCTCCGAAAAGTACAGCTAGTATCTAACTTCATAGAACACCAGGTTAAAGTCCAACAGGTTTGTTTCAAATCACTAGCTTTCGGAGCGCAGCTCCTTCCTCAGGTGAATGAAGAGGTAGATTCCAGAAATATTTATATAGACAAAGTCAAAGATGCAAGACGATACTTTGAATGCGAGTCTTTGACGGTCGTTAAATCTTTACGGAGCCAGAGAGAGGGGTAACCCCAGGTTAAAGAGGTGTGAATTGTCTCAAGCCAGGACAGTTGGTAGGATTTTGCAGTTGGTAGGCACACTGGCGTGTCAGATCACCCAGTAACACTTCCAGATGTTGCGGGGCTATTGTGGTCCAACACTGTTGCAGCAATATGAACACACGTGATAAAATTGAGCCAAGTGTGTTGAAACAAGTCTTGGCATCTTCTGAAAATTTGCACAAGAAATTAATTCTACTATTAATAAAATCTCTGCCCTGAAGGAGGACAATCTGAATGGATGAATTGTGCAGTCAAAACCATGGGGCGGGATTCTCTCGCCCTGGGGCCGGGCCGGAGAATCGCCGGGACCGGCGCGGATCGCGCCACGCCACCCTGTGGCCGGACCCCCGATTCTCCGGAGAGCGGAGAATCAGCGCCATTGGTGCCAGAGCGGTTGGCGAGGCGCCGGTCGGGAACCACTCTACGGGGCTCCCCCCGGCGATTCTCGGCCTGGGATGGGCCGAGCGGCCACACTAAATAAGCCGAGTCCCATCGGCGACATCCACACCTGCTCTTACCCGGCGGGACCTCGGCGTGGGTGCATCTGGGGACAAACTGGTTGGGGGAGGGGGAGGGAGAGAGAAGCGGGTCCTATCCCGGGGGGGGGGCCTCCACTGTGGCCTGGCCCGCGATCGGGACCTACCGATCGGCAGGCTGGCCTCTCGGGTTGGGGGCCTCATTTGTTCCGTGCCAGCCCCTGTAGCCCGACACCATGTTGCACCGGGGCCGGAGTGGAGAAGGGAGCCACTGTGCATGGGCGCATTGGCGGCAGTCCCACTGTGCATGGGCGGATTGGCGGCAGTCCCACTGTGCATGGGTGCATTGGCGGCAGTCCCACTGTGCATGGGCGGATTGGCGGCGCCCATCTGACGCCGGGATTGGCAGCTGGAGCGCCGTGGGTCGCTCCAGTGCCGTGCTTGCCCCCTGCAGGGGTCACAATCGCTGCTCCTGAGGCCATGTTGATGCCATCGAGAAATGCGTCGCCGTTTATGACGGCGTCAAAACTTAGCTTCAGGGTCAGAGACTCCTGCCCATGTACTTGTGACATCAAAAGGAACCTGGCCTGTTAGATTAGGCATCATGGCTCCGGTCAAAATTCTTTTCCTGAAGAACTTTGTCGTGCTTATAAATAATGTATGTTGCAGGGCTACTTGCAGGATTGGATAAAGTAAGGTATAATTTGTACCATCAGAGGCACTAAGACACATGTCGAGAAGCCAAGGCTTGCTGTCGTGTACAGTGATCCCTCTGTTGGATCACGAATGATTTCCACCCGGAATGATCCAGTTTTAGGTGCAACTTTTCAGCCCCTGCATCTTCTTCAGCTGGGTGCAAATCCTCCACCCACAGTTCCTCCGGTGTTGCTGCATTTGCCTCACGTTGCGAAATGGGCACAGTAGCACAGCGGTTAGCACTGTTGCTTCGCAGCGCCAGGGTCCCAGGTTCGATTCCCGGCTTGGGTCACTGTCTGTGCGGAGTCTGCACATTCTCCCCGTGTCAAAAAGTACTTCATTGGCTGTAAAATGTTTTGGGACATCCGGAGGGTGTGGAAAGGTGCTTTAGAAATTAAAATCTCTTTTCTTCTCCGCCCCAAATATGGTGCAAGAGCGACTAAAACGCAAACACCATCATCCCGTTTGCTGCTGCAAAGATTTCCGGGCACCCAAAATGCCAATTCTAGAGCAGTTTGGGCAACAGGTTCTGACAGCAACTGAAGCAGCTTTGAAAGTCCTGAAAGCGCAACTGCCCCTTTAAGAATTTAACATCTCCCCTCCCCCTCCCCCTCCCCCTCCCCCTCCCGTCCCTTGGGTCATGGGACCCAGCAAGACGGCTGCATCGCTTTGTGATGGGGGTTTGTCAGAGCCTTGTATTGAACAAATTAGAGCTGACCACCCTTGGCTATCTGGTACAGCTCAAGGGAAGGAGCGACTGACAGTTCCTCCACCTTGAAGCGTGTCGGTTAGGGAAGGACAGAGCATCAGCGTGGGAAGCTGTGAAAGAATCCAGACCTCCCCCCACAACCCGTCCCCGTCACCCTCCCTTCCACCAGCACAGCAGTGAGTGATGGAGAGCAGATGGGGAATTCTCCGATCCTCAATCTGGGCAGCCGGAGCTGGAGGATTCAAATTCCTTCCTTACGCGGTGTAAGCGCCACTCCCACTGCAAGACACGCACGCATCAGTTATTTATGTTGAATGCCAAAATAAACCACAGATCTAACTGTGCCATGTACAGGATGATGCCAGGTCTTCGAGACGATAACCGTCACAAAAGACGGAACAGGCTAAGGGGGTTTTTGAACGGGATTCTCCGGTCCCCCCAGCTGCGTATTTCTCCAGGTCAGATGATGGGGCATACATAGACATATGTCTACTTACGGGGGTCTCCAAAACTGGAGCAGATAAATAGAAGCTGGGCACCAATAAATCCAGGTGTCCTGCGGTACAACGGGTAGCGTCAATGCTTCTGAGCCAAACGTTCCGGGTGCAAATCGCAAGGTGTACTGAAAGGGCGGCACGGTGGCAGAGCGGTTAGCACTGCTGCCTCACACCTCCAGGGACCCGGGTTCGATTACGGGCTTGGTTGACTGTGCAGAGTTTGCACGTTCTCCCTATGTTTTCACGGGTTTCCTCCGGTTGCCTCCCACAGTCCAAAGATGTACAGGTTAGGTGGATTGGCCACGCTAGAATTGTCCCTTTGTGTCCAAACGTTTAGGTGAGGCTACGGGGATAGGGCAGGGGTGTGGGCCTAGGTTGGATGTTCAGAGGGTCAGTGCAGACTCGATGGGCTGAATGGCCTCCTTCTGCACAGTAGCAACTCGGTGATTCCTCGACAATAATGCCAACAAATTGGGTGTTAACTGAAAAATCCTTCCAACGTCCGCTGATGACAAGTGGCGAGAGCGGGAGATACTCCTGATCAGCCAAGCTTGATGCGGAGTTGTGTCCCTCAAGCGATAAGCCTCTGGTGACGGGCTAGCGACCTTTCCAGGAAACATTCACCACGGGAATAGATGAACGGCGACCTTGTGCGCCACCAGATGTGTGAAGAGAAACAACCAATAAGGAATTCAGGAGAAACGTCTTTACGCAGAGAGGGGATATCCTATCGCAGGTTGAGGTGAATATAAAACTAGGTAAGTGCATGATGGGGAAGAATTAAAATGCTATGGGCGCGATTCTCCGCAAATCCGGCGTGCCGTGAAGGCTGGCGTGAAACTGGCCGTGTTTCACGCCAGCCTCAGAGCTCCGTCCCGGGACTATTCGGCCCATTGGCCTGCGGAGAATCGCTGTTCGGCGTAAAAAACGGCGAGCAGCGTATCGTGTCGGGGGGGGGGGGGGGGGGGGAAGAATAGCGGGAGGCCGTGAAAATTGTCGGGAAGGCCCTCCCGCTATTCTCCGACCCATCGTGGGCAGCGGAGAATCGCGCCCTATATTTTTTTAAATTTAGAGTACCCAATTTATTTTTTCCAATTAAGGGGCGATTTTAGCGTGTTCAATCCGCCTACGCTGCACATCTTTGGGTTGTGGGGGTAAAACCCACGCAAACACGGGGAGAATGTGCAAACTCCACACAGACAGTGACCCAGAGCCAGGATCAAACCTGGGACCTCGGCGCCGTGAGGCTGCAGTGCTAACCACTGCGGCACCATGCTGCCCTCATTAAAAGGCTATGTTGATGGGGGGGGGGGGAGGAGTGGCACATATGGACCAGCTGGGCTGAACGACCTGCTTCCGCGCTTCGGAGATGCTGTTGACAGTGAAGTGGTTTCCAATCTGTGTGGTGCACTCTTCAGCAAACAGGACTTTCTGGCCGCTGTATTTACCTTATTAACTTGATGTGGCCCACTGGAAATAAACAATGACACTTGAAAGATGTTTGTTTGTAGGGAATCCTCCCCTCCCCGTCCCAAGTGGTTGCTCAGGGGGGTGATCTCTTGATGCAGTCACTCCTGATCTTTCAGTATTTAAAGTTATTGTTTAACCAGCACACAATCCACTGCCGCAATGTAAAAATCCAACTGAATATTCCTGTGGTGATGGGGGGGGGCAGCCTAAACACGCCGGCAATGCCAGGATTCTGAGATTGGGGCAATGATTTAAAAATGCGCCTGACCTCAAAATTAGATTAAAAGTTGCCCCCAACACCCCCCCCCCCCCCCCCCAAACGAAGATCGGGAAAGCTCCATTGCCCATGGCGATCCCCCCCCCCTCCCCCATGGAGGTTATGAACCCCTTTTGGCAGGTGGAACACACATCAACCCCCATACACAGAACTGCAGCCACCCCCCCACCAGGTAAAGATCAAAGCACCCCCCCCCCCCCCCCCCCCACCCCGTCCCCACAAGCATTGGGGTCACTCGACCACATCCCACAAACAGGTCCAGGAGCACTCCCCCCACCCTCATCCCTCAATGGCGCTGCCCTCTCCCCATCACTGGCACCATCACCACACCCCCTCCACAGTGTCCGGCCCCACCCCAATCCATGCAGTGCCAGCGTGCCAGGAGCCAGGTCCCTCACAACCCGGGAGTGAGACTTACCTCTGTGCCCCTGGTGTGGTCATCACAACTGGTTCACGTTTTGGAACCGATAGTGATTCGCGCCAGTGTGACGCCACACTGACCAGCTGGGAGGGTAGAGCGTGGGCGGGTGTTTCGGCGTCAAGGCCGGTAAGTAGATGTAAATATAAAAGAGCTTGAACTGATGACGTCACTGGGATCAAACGGAGATCTCGCCTGCGCAAATCCCGTTGTGGCCCTCTCGCCAGATTTAGCCGCCATAAAGGGATTTACACCCTTGGCGAACGGGCACACTAAATCCAGCCCCTGATGTTCTTAGCTGCCAGGCCCACTTCCCACTGATCCGGGTGGGAATACGGAGGAACAGGCTGCCAGCCTCTGGAAAACAAAATGCCCCCCCCAAAAGGCACTGATGTAAATGCGGGGACGTTCGTTCTGAGCTGTTGAAGGGGGTGGGTGGGTCAACCAATGGGGATGGCCTGAGATAGGCCTAAGCCTTCTGGTAGTTGCACAGAGGAGGGTTGCAAAATAAAAACCTATCTGGTGTGATTTTATTGGATAACAGGAGATGAATAGAGAGCCAGCTGGGCCCTGTGATAGTCATGAAATAGATGGTTCATGGCCTTGATTCCTGACTGAAACAGAGAGGATCGCTATAGCTACACCATACTGAAATTATTGAAGCATCGTGAAGCAACACACCAATGCAGGAGCTTATCCCCATCGCTAGCTAGACAGTACTATTCACCGATTCAACCAAAAACTTTTTGTCAGCAACATTTATTTTCTAAACGCGCCTTTGCAAGTGAGATGAGGAAATACTGGGCCGGATTCTCCATCCCGCCACACCAGACGTCTGGTGCAGTGCTCCACCCGGGATTCTCCGTTCCACCAGCCGCCCAATGCTATGGGGGATTTACACTGACACCTACAACACAATCAAACTCCCTTCCAGGCGGGCTTCCGGTGACGGCGGGCGGGAGGCAGCCGCACAATGGAGGGCTCCCGTTCAGGAACGGCATTTTCGGGGCTTTAAGGCCGGTCCCAGGGTCCACGGAGGCGGCAAAAGCAGGGAGAAGGCACAGAGGAGGCACAGTGAAGTCACAGTGAAGGAAAATGCCAAGGGTGAGCAAAGAAACTGCCGTAAAAACAACAGCTGCAGGTCCGTCGGGGAGTGGAAAGGTCACCGCGGGGTCACCTAGGAAAATGGAGGCTGGAGCACCAGGGGAGGCCGCACTGCTTACGGCTGAAGAAATGACTAAGGTGATGGCTGCAGAATTCGAAAGACAGTTTACAAAATGCATGGAGACAATGAGGAAGGAGATGAGGGAGGTTTCGAGTGCGCTGGTGGAGGAGGCGATTTCCCCTGTGATGACGGCGTTGGCGAACGCAGTGGCGGAGGTGCGGGAGCAAGGGGAGGCGCTGAAGGAAGTGGAGGAGACATTATTGCAGCACGATGATCAACTTACCTCAATGGAGAAGGAGATGCGGAAGGTAATGGAGATGAACAAGGATCTGCGAGGAAAAATGGAAGACCTGGAAAACAGATCCAGGCGACAGAATTTGAGGATTGTGGGGCTGCCCGAAGGAGTTGAAGGGCCGAGGCCGACTGAGTATTTTGCTGCGATGCTGGTGAAACAATTGGGGGAGGGGGAGGATCCCTCCCGATATGAACTGGATCGGGCTCATTGGTCGTGGAGGCCTGTACCAAAGGCGAGTGAGCCGCCAAGGGTAGTGAGTCTATGCTTCCGTAGGTACAGTGTGAAGGAGAAGGTCCTGTGAAAAATGAAAATCGCTTATTGTCACGAGTAGGCTTCAATGAAGTTACTGTGAAAAGCTCGTAGTCGCCACATTCCGGCGCATGTCCGGGGAGGCTGGTACGGGAATCAAACCGTGCTGCTGGCCTGCTTGGTCTGCTTTAAAAGCCAGCGATTTAGCGGAGTGAGCTAAACCAGCCCCTGTGCTGGGCCAAGCAGAAGCGGGTGGTGCAGTGGGCTGGAGCTGGTATACATGTACACCAGGACTTTACTGTGGAGCTGGCGAGGAGGCGGGCTGCCTTCAACCGGGTGAAGAGGGCACTGTACATTAGCAAAGTTTACAGAGCTGGCTTTTAAAGCAGACCAAGCAGGCCAGCAGCACGGTTCAATTCCCGTACCAGCCTCCCCGGACAGGCGCCGGAATGTAGGGGCTTTTCACAGTAACTTCATTGAAGCATACTCGTGACAATAAACGATTTTCATTTCAAGATGAACCACTCATCACGATCTCTCAAGGATTTCATCGAGCAAAGCACGAGGCACCATCATTTCCAGCTGAGGAAGGAGCAGTGCTCCGAAAGCTAGTGTTTGAAACAAACCTGTTGGACTTTAACCTGGTGTTGGAAGACTTCTTACTATCTGGACCAAGACTGATGATAAAACAGATTAAAAGATGAGCAGAGCCAGAACGTGTGAAAACGCAACTGCTCTCGCTCCGATCACTAATGTAATTGGTAATTATACAACCGCGAAGATGGACAGTTTGTACTCGAGGCTCAGACCACCCTGCGTGGAGTTGACACATCCAAAGATCATTTCACTGTCGTCTCTAATGGTGAGAGTGACAACTTTCAAAGCCAGGTTCAAAGCCAGATCCGAGAGAATAAAGGCAACAACCCGATATCTTAACTACTTCATGACACTCGGGCGACAAAAGCGAAGCCGAGCAGTATCTCTGGCAGCAGCGCACCCCGCCCCGATGAACTCAATGCATTCTATGCTCGGTTCAAGCAGGTAACCAACAATCCACTATCGAGTGACCCAGCAGCCCATAATTCACCCATAACCACCATCACACCTTCCGAAGTCAGATCGGCCTTCCTGAAAGTGAACCCTCGGAAGGTGACTGGCCCGGACGGGATCCCTGGTCGTGCACTCAGCCTGCGCGGACCAGCTGTCAGAGGTATTCACAGACATCTTTAACCTGTTCCTACTCCACTCCGAGGTCCCCACCTGCTTCAAGAAGACCACCATCATACCGGTACCAAAGAAGAACCAGGCAACGTGCCTCAATGACTACCGCCCGGTGGCCCTGACTTCAGTCGTAATTAAGTGTTTCGAGAGGCTGATCATGAAGCGCATCACCTCCATACTCCCGGAACGCCTTGATTCACTTCAATTCGCGACCGTTGCAACCGGTCCACATCAGACGCCATTTCCCTGGCCCTACACTCATCCCTAGAGCATCTTGAAAACAAGGACTCTTACATCAGACTCCTATTTATTGACTACAGCTCCGCCTTCAACACCATAATCCCAGCCAAGCTCATATCAAAGCTCCAAAACCTAGGACTTGGCTCTCCACTCTGCAACTGGATCCTCGAATTTCTGACCAACAGACCACAATCAGTAAGAATGAACACCACCACCTCCTCCACAATAGTCCTCAATACCGGTGCCCCGCAAGGCTGCGTACTTAGCCCCCTACTCTACTCCCTGTACACACACGACTGCATGGCAAAACCTGGTTCCAACTCCATCTACAAGTTTGCTGACGATACAACCATAGTAGGCCGGTTCTCGAATAACGACGAGTCAGAATACAGGAGGGAGATAGAGAACCTAGTGGAGTGGTGTAACAACAACAATCTCTCCCTCAATGCCGGCAAAACTAAAGAGCTGGTCATTGAGTGGCAGCACGGTAGCATTGTGGATAGCACAATCGCTTCACAGCTCCAGGGTCCCAGGTTCGATTCTGACTTGGGTCACTGTCTGTGCGGAGTCTGCACATCCTCCCCGTGTGTGCGTGGGTTTCCTCGGGGTGCTCCGGTTTCTTCCCACAGTCACAAAGATGTGCAGGTTAGGTGGACTGGCCTTGATAAATTGCCCTTAGTATCCAAAATTGCCCCTGGTGTTGGATGGGGTTGCTGGGTTGTGGGGATGGGGTGGAGGTGTTGACCTTGGGTGGGGTGCTCTTTGCAAGAGCCGGTGCAGACGCGATGGGCCGAATGGCCTCCTTCTGCACTGTAAATTCTATGATAATCTATGACTTCAGGAAGCAAAGTACTGTACACACCCCTGTCAGCATCAACAGGGCCAAGGTGGAGATGGTTAGCAGTTTCAAATTCGTAGGGGTGCACATCTCCAAAAATCTGTCCTGGTCCACTCACGTCGATGCTTTCGCCAAGAAAGCACAACAGCACCTATACTTCCTCAGGAAACTAAGGAAATTCGGCATGTCCACATTAACCCTTACCAACTTTTACAGATGCACCACAGAAAGCATCCTATCGGGCTGCATCACAGCCTGGTATGGTAACTGCTCGGCCCAGGACCGCAAGAAACTTCAGAGAGTCGTGAATACCGCCCAGCCCATCACACAAACCTGCCTCCCATCCATTGACTCCATCTACACCTCCCGCTGCCTGAGGAAAGCAGGTAGCATAATCAAAGATCCCTCCCACCCGGCTTACTCACTCTTCCATCGGGCAGGAGATACAGAAGTCTGAGAACATGCACAAACAGACTCAAAAACAGCTTCTTCCCCGCTGTTGCCAGACTCCTAAATGACCCTCTTATGGACTGACCTCATTAACACTACACCCTGTATGCTTCAACCGATGCCAATGCTTATGTAGTTACATTATATACCTTGTGTTGCCCTATTATGTATTTTCTTTTATTCCCTTTTCTTCCCATGTACTGAATGATCTGTTGAGCTGCTCGCAGAAAAATACTTTTCATTGTACCTCGGTACACATGACAATAAACAAATCCAATCCAATCCACTCACAGCCCTACAGCACAGGAAGATGCCATTCCGTCCAGCACACTCGTACCAGCTCTTTAAAAGTGCTGTGCAATTAAACACACTCTAGGGTTCTCTGACACTAAAATAACAGTTTGCTGTCCCAAATTTCCGTATCGCCTGTTGTGGTATTCTGTAATTGACTAAGGATCAGCAGCTTTTAAAACGCTGAATAAGTTTGTACGACTGAAGCTCTTTGAAGTTTGAGGGTTATTTTTTTGTCATTCTGTGCAGCTGCGTGTCAACACTTGCCAGACGAGAGGATGTTTCACAGAGCGCATTTAAAGGATCATCTGCATTTAACGGATGATTATTGAAAAAGGTTTGGTTTTTTTTGGTGTTTCGAGGTTACGCACCGTCTCCTTGTTCAATGCACAATGTGACAATTCATTCCAACAGTGGAGCAACAGCATTGGGAAGGCATGTCTGTTTAGTTAACGGCAGATTCAGTATATTGTTAAAACTGACCACATTGGCGCCAGTGAGTCAAAATAATTGAAGAGGTCGCCTTATCTCAAGTTAGTTATGCTTTCACAACTTTCCGCTACATGCAGAGCATACAAAAGCGCAGTCACGTTTGGCTTAGAAGCTTGGAAATCCTCCCTTACGACAGAAGGGCACTTTTAAAAATATATATAATGCTGGTAACTCTGTCACTCAGCAGCCCTGCTGATAATGAAGTCGGTCTTCAAATGTATACTCAGCATCCACCCCATGTAAATACCTCCCTTCATCAAACAAAATGCTGCCTCAAAGTGGCTTGGCAAGAACGTTTGAGGAAGGATCTGGACACACTCTCCCCCAAATGGTTACTGAGGCTTGGGAAACAATTGAAAATGTTCATAACCGAGATTGATTGACTTCAGTTCGGCAAGGACGGCACGCTGGCACAGTGGTTAGCATTGCTGCCTCACAGCTCCAGGGTTCAATTCCTGCCTCGGGTGACTGTCTGTGTGGAGTTTGCACTTCGTCTCCGTGCCTACATGGGATTCCTCCGGGTGCTCCAGCTTCCTCCCACAGTCTAAAGATGTGCAGGTTAGATGGACTGGCCATGCTAAATTGCCCCTTAGTGTCCAAAGGGCTAGGTGGGGGTTACTGGGTTACGTGGATATGGTGCTCTTTCCAAGGGACGTTGCAGACTCGATGGGCCAAATGGCCTCCTTCTGCGCTGTAAATTCTATGAAGCGTGTCAAAGATCATTCCAACTAAGGCTGGTGGATAAATTTGAGATACAGATCAGCTGTGATCTAATCAAATGGTGGAACAGGCTAAAAGGTTGAACGGCTTTCTCCTGTTCATATGTGTGATGAATGTAGGAAATATTTGTATACTTGTATATTGTATTTTATATCTATTGCAGTAATGTTTTTAAAGTCCTGAGTTCATGTATATGTATCTGTTGCAATAATGTCACTAATGAACCTAGGTTAAGGTTCCCAGACACTGTGGCTGCAGAAAGGGTAATTAAAATGTCATAAAAGTGAGATCACCATTCATTCCAATCATGCATATTGTTCACCTATATAGATCTAACGGAGTTTTGTTCATAGAAATAAGGGGTGGGATTCTCCGACCCTCCCGCAGGGCCGGAGAATCGCCGGGGGGGCGGCGTGAATCCCGCCCCGCCAATCCGATGCCGGCAGCCGAATTCTCCGGCGCTGGGCTTTTTGGCGGGGGTGGGGATCGTGCCGCGCCAGTCGGGGGCCGTAGGCAGACCCCCCCACCCCCCCCAGCGATTCTCCGCTCCCCGATGGGCCGAGCGGCCGCCCGTTTTCGGTCAGTCCCACCGCCGTAGATTACACCAGGTCCGTACCGGCGGGAGTTGGCTCTGAGGCCGGCCTGCGGAGTCTTCGGGGGGCGTGCGGGGGGGATGCGGCCCTGGGGGAGGCCCCCACGGTGGCCTGGCCCGCGATCGGGGCCCACCAATCTGCGAGCGGGCCTGTGCCGTGGGGGCATTCTTTCCCTCCGCGCCAGCCTGTGCAAAGCTCCGCCATGGCTGGCGCGGAGAAGAAACCCCCAGCGCATGCGCAGGAAATACGGCAGCGGTCCTGCACATGCACCAGAACACGTTGCCGCTCCTGCGCATGTGCAAACTCGCGCCAGCCGGCGGAAGCCCTTCGCTGCCGCTGGCGTGGCACCAACCCCTCCAGCACCGGCCTAGCCCACGAAGGTGCAGAGGATTCCACACTGAACAAATTTAGAAACATATTTTGTAAAGCTTAAATTCACAAAAGAATATTTTAAATTGCATTTGTAAATCTATGTGATCTCTAGTTTTGAAATTGTTAATGCAAACAATTCTCTTCACCGGGCGGTCCGACCCGCCAGTTAGCGAAGAATCCCCGCCAAGGTTCCCAGGGGTTTAGATAATTGAGAGGCTGTGGTTAGCTTCAGGAAGATGTTCATGACCCAGTTAGTGGAATAGAGATGATATAATTAATGGGAGGAGCCAGGGCTGTAGCAGACAGTTTAGCATTTCATTTTGCTACGAACTTGAAGCTGAGCAGGAGTTTTCGTCAATGGCTGTCAGTTTAAGCAGTTGTCTCCCAAAGATGGTGCGGTAGTACAGTGGGTAGCACTGTTACTTCACAGCTCCAGAGTCCCAGGTTCGATTCCCGGCTTGGGTCACTGTTTGTACGGAGTCTGCACGTTCTCCCCGTGTTCGCGTGGGTTTCCTCCGGGTGCCCCGGTTTCCTCCCACAGTTCAAAGATGTGCAGGTTAAGTGGATTGGTCATTCTAAAGTGCCCCTTAAGTGTCCAAAAAAAGGTTAGGTGGGGTTATTGGGTTACGGGGATGGGATGGAGGTGTGGGCTTAAGTGGGGTGCTCTTTCTAAGGGCCGGTGCAGACATGATGGGTAGAATGGCCTCTTTCTGCACTGTAAATTCTCTGATTATGTGATAGCAGCTGGTCTCTCTATTCAAGCAGTATTTCCAAGAAATCTCTATTCACGTGTTTGGTAAAAATCCCTGTGTTTGCAACTGTCAGTTAAAAGTTAAAATGTTTCCTTTTACTGTTAAGAATTGTTTGACTGTTAATTGTAAGCTATCTTCTTTGATGTTAATGTAGTTTAATCCTGTGTTAATAATAAAGTTTGCTTTATTATAAAAGATTCACATTTGTCAGTGGAATTACTAATAGAGGGAAGTATCCTTTCATCACAGCTTTACAAACTTAAAAAAGCATGTTTGAGGTTCGTGTCAGGTATCCTAACAAATGTTGGGGGCTGCTCCGGGATCTTAAGAACAAGTTTGGGCAGCACGGTAGCATTGTGGTTAGCACAATTGCTTCATGGCTCCAGGGTCCCAGGTTTGGGTCACTGTCTGTGCGGAGTCTGCACATTCTCCCCGTGTCTGCGTGGGTTTCCTCCGGGAGCTCCGGTTTCCTCCCACAGTCCAAAGATGTGCGGGTTAGGTGGATTGGCCACGCTAAATTGCCATTAGTGTCCAAAATTGCCCTTAGTGTTGGGTGGGGTTGCTGGGTTGTGCGGATGGGGTGGAGATATGGACCTTGGGTCGGGTGCTCTTTCCAGGAGCTGGTGCAGACTCGATGGGCCGAGTGGCCTCCTTCTGCACTGTAAATTCTCTGAAGTTCTGAGGCAAAAGAGATTTGTTTGCTTTCCATTTTGGAGAATAGTTACATTATACAGTGCTTCTTGTTGTACTGAGTTTATGAAAGCAGGATTTGTTCAGTAAATGTTTAATCGCCAAAATATTAGCAATCTTAACCATTTAATTCTAGGTGTTATTCAATTTCATTCATTTAAATGTTTGGTCAACAGTAAAAACCACTCAGCCCTGACACACAGCTGTCTTACGCCGCACATCATTCTGGAATTAAATCCCATGGCGTGGGTGGGAATGTGGAATGGTTCCCGCTGCGGAGGCGGGCCGGAAAACACACCAAATCATCTGCCCCCGACCTCATTAATTATGCAACGGGCTGTTTTGCGGCGTACTCCATGGCGGAGCCTGCCTGATGGCACGCAGTCCGCCCTCGTTCCCAGGCCCAATATTGAAAAGGCCACCCAACATCACTAACCCACTATTGAAAAACGAGGTTGGGCCTCCTGAGAAAGACGATGGATGTCCAGGAACATGCCGAGGCTGGAGGGTGGACCAGCTCCTGGACACCGGGTCTGGAAGGTCCACCTGCAGATGCTCTTCCCCCACCCACTGGCGTGGTGTTCCAAGGTCCAGGGTTGTGGGTAGCCTCCATTCTGAACTCTGGAGGCAGCCCCAGACATTATTCAAAAGGTGTTTGGCGCCGGCGTGTTTTCCCACTGGCTCTGCGGAGAATCGGGAATGGGCGGTCAGGCCTTCATAGAATCATAGAATTTACAGTGCAGAAGGAGGCCATTCAGCCCATCGAGTCTGCACTGGCTCTTGGAAAGAGCACCCTACCCAAGGTCAACAACTCCACCCTATCCCCATAACCCAGTAACCCCACCCAACACTAAGGGCAATTTTGGACACTAAGGGCAATTTATCATGGTCAATCCACCTAACCTGCACATCTTTGGACTGTGGGAGGAAACCGGAGCACCCGGAGGAAACCCACGCACACACTGGGAGGATGTGCAGACTCCACACAGACAGTGACCCAAGCCGGAATCGAACCTGGGACCCTAGAGCTGTGAAGCGATTGTGCTATCCACAATGCTACCATGCTGCCCCTGCCCCTTCATCTGCATCTGCATCCCATCAGGGGGACGCAAATAAGGTTCACACCGGCCTTCAGCAGCTTTCCCGATCTGCCATGGCGGGCACCAGCGGGAGATGGCATAAAAACAATATTTGGGCTTCCCACCGAATTCTCCCTCGCTCACCTCAACCACCATTGATCCCACCAGCAGGGACATGGGAGAATTCCACCCCCAGTTTGAGGCTACATTGGACTTGTGCTATTTGATTCGTCAATCGATTTTACTGCTCTTAGTTTAAGGAGCACCTGTTCCTCATTGGGACCTCGCTGCACATCAGATTTTGGCAAAACCCCCATGCATGTTGACCCTTCGTGCAGTTCCAATGATAGTCTGGCAAGGTGGCCATTTCAGATAGACCAATTCACCAAGCTCAGCTTAACTGAACACGTGGCTGAAATGGAGCAACATTTACTCAACTGGGGCAACACAACCCTTAGCTTTCTGTGGACTGTGTTTTTTTCACAGGCCATTTGGTGATGCAGTGGCAGCAACAGACCTCGATCCACCTGGAAGTTTCCTTCCCTTTGCCCGAGAGGAAATTCCACACCAACCCATCAGCACGTTCCCATTGAAAATTGAACACTGGCACAACATATTTTTCGTTCACTATAACTGAGTTCCATTTGGTTCTGAAATAATCAACAGGAGGTATCGTTCAACTGCTTCAAGATTGGAGGCTTAATTTTTCAAGAGAGAATGCAAGCTGTGTTTCAGTAAACACATTAGAATTCAATTCTTCAAAGGAATTGGAACTGGTGGCATTTTGGAGCAAATGCTGTCCGCTTGTGTTCTGCATGGCAAACTTAACTGATTAGAAATGATTCAAGTCATTGCTGCAATACCCATTATAAATAGTTTGGTGTCTAAATCAGTGCCTGCAAACACTTACTTATCCCGCAGTTATGCATGAATGCATATTAATTAAGAGCAGGACATTTATGTATTTATATGTTATTTTGTACGGGGTTTTAGAACATAGAACAGTACAGCACAAAACAGGCCCTTCGGCCCTCGATGTTGTGCCGAGCAATGATCACCCTACTCAAACCCACGTATCCACCCTATGCCCGTAACCCAACAACCCCCCCCTATCCTTACTTTTTAGGACACTACGGGCAACTTAGCATGGCCAATCCACCTAACCCGCACATCTTTGGACTGTGGGAGGAAACCGGAGCACCCGGAGGAAACCCACGCACACATGGGGTTTATTTTTATTTTTGGCGAGATTTGATGATTGCGACGAGATTGATGTGTCAAGACAAAAACAACGCCAACTGTTGCCAACAGGAAATCTTGCCAAATGGGAACAGAGTCTGGACACAAAAAGTACAGTTCTACATAAAACCAGTAGCCTATATAACCACCCCCTTTTTCTTTTTCCCCTTAAGGCGTTCAAATGTTCTCCCCTTTAAGTATTTATCCAATCGTCCACTGGCCCTACAGACAACACTTACTTTCCCGTGTGAAAATAAATGTTTCATCATATCTCCTCTGATTTGTTTGGCAATCACCTTAAACCCATGTCCACTGCTTACCAACCTTCCTGCCAAGGAGTACAGCTCCTCCTTATTGACTCAGTCAAAACCATTCATGACATTGAGCACCTACACAATTCAACTGTTACTCGCTCCTGTCAGAGAACAATATGGGCAGAAGAGTCAGTACAGACAGCAGAAGCTGGGAGGTTGGATTGCACACTCCGATTACGCTGTTTGCAACTGGCACCGGTGCCAAGTAATGAATGGCACGGGCCATGAGGCAGTTTCACAGCTACGAGCCGTGCGTCATGAGCTCATGTGCTCCCACATGTAAGTGCGAGCAAACTCGTAACCACAAGGCCAGTTAAAATGGTGGCCATGATGTGCCGATACCGGCGTTGGTCTGGGGTGGGCACAGAAAGAAGACTCACAACACCAGCTTAAAGTCCCAACAGGTTTGTTTGGAATCACTAGCTTTCGGTGCGCAGCAGGTGAGTGAATGAGCTGGTGAAGGAGCTGCGCTCCGAAAGCTCATGATTCCAAACAAACCTGTTGGACTTTAACCTGGTGTTGTGAGACTTCTTACTGTGTCCAGTTAAAATGGAGAGCATAAAGCGTGAAGCTTGTTTTGGTACCATCACTTTTGATGATACCAATGATTAAAGTTTTTGCGAACACTGACATAAAGAACTGAAGCTACCTGTAAGAACCGTTCAATTGTGATAGATACTTGGATCCCGAAATTCTGTGCAGTTCTACAATAACTCTGGTGGGAGATTAGTACAATCCCTCGGGAGACTGGGAAAATTGTTTCACGTCCTTGGAAACCTCTGTTAGTCTCCGTTCAGAGTTGTGGCAGGAACCATTAGGCATCTGCAAAGATTCGGGGCCATCTACTGCGGAATGTTACGCTCAGATCAAGAAATTATGCGTTTCTTTACATTCGGAACGAATGATGAAATTGTATGCGTGCATCGCTGTTGTGTTTGATTTGGGCGGCAGTTTATCCACACGCGGTATCAGCCGTGGCTTAGTTGGTAGCATTTGTGCCGCGGAGCCAGAAGGTTGTGGGTTCAGGTCCTACCCGGAGCTTAGGTGCAGAAATCTAGGCTGACATTGCAGGGCAGTCAGAGAATGACACATTGAACCAAGGGCATGTCAGGAGGATGTAAATCACTCCATGGCATCATTTGTTTGTTCCCATGATGCACGCTGAGGCAAGAATCATCCACGGCTGGAGGACTTGGTGTCCTGGCCAATATTTATCCCTCTACCAACATCGCAAAAAATAGATTACCTGGTTAATAACGCATCCATGTTTTGGGTACCATGCTATGCACAATTTGGCAGCGACATTTCGTGCATTACAATGACTTGACTTCAAAAACCAGTTGGCCGCAAAATGTTTTCGGATGTCTACAGGCCTTAAAAAGGTGCTATGGAAATGCAAGCCTTTCTTTCATATTCAACTGTAAGAAGCCTTACAACACCAGTGTAAAGTTGAACAGGTCTGTTTTGAATCACTAGCTTTCGGAGTGTAGCTCCTTCATCAGCAGCATAGGGCAGCATGGTAGCATTGTGGATAGCACAATCGCTTCACAGCTCCAGGGTCCCAGGTTCAATTCCGGCTTGGGTCACTGTCTGTGCGGAGTCTGCACATCCTCCCCGTGTGTGCGTGGGTTTCCTCCGGGTGCTCCGGTTTCCTCCCACAGTCCAAAGATGTGCAGGTTAGGTGGATTGGCCATGATAAATTGCCCTTAGTGTCCAAAATTGCCCTTAGTGTTGCTGGGTTATGGGGATAGGGTGGAGGTGTTAACCATGGGTAGGGTGCTCTTTCCAGGAGCCGGTGCAGACTCGATGGGCCGAATGGCCTCCTTCTGCACTGTAAATGCTATGTATCAGGTGACGAAGGAGCTACGCTCCAAAAGCTGATTCGAAACAAACCTGTTGGACTTTAACCTGGTGATCCAAGTAGGGAAGTTGATATATACTCAAACAGGAGTCATTAGTAGGCCAATGTGGAACGGGTAGGGGGCTTGGGACTAATGGATAGATCTTTCAAAAAGCTAGCATTGACAGAATGGGCCAAATGGCCTGTTCCTATGTAGTATGTTTGTCATCAGTTATCTTGCAGCATACTATGGTCTGCATTTTTAAACAGATGCAAAGGCTTTCCATCTTAGCAAACCTGGCTCTCACCACTTTTGCAGGGGGAAGAGGAGGGGGCTGCAGTGTAATCTTCATTTGCACATCCATGGTTCTCAAAGGCTACTGCGCATGCTAAGGTGCAGCAGCCTGTGATAGATGTGACATTTTTTTACTATGATGTCCAAAACATGACATGTGTACGTTAGACCTGGTGGGAGAAGGCCTGAACTTACCAGAGTTCTTCGGAGAGACAGGGAATTATTTTGGAGATATAGGGTACCCTTTTAGATATGGTCCAGGGACACCTTTTGGAGAGGTGAGATGCTCTTTGGGGTTGTTAGCAATTAGACATGAATGTGCAGAAAAAATGCATGAACTCAATAAAAAAGTGCATAAATACATAGGAGAGTTGTCAAGGGAGCTGTCAAGGAGCTATCAACAAAACTGTCAAAGAGAGCTGTCATGGCATTTAAATCTCCAGCTATTTAAATATTTGAAAAAAAAACGTATGCAGTGTGAAAAAAATAATCAGCGTGCATTATTTCACCCTGTCTCAAATTGACATAAGCTGGAGGGTTATATTTACAGGATTAGTATTGCATGGCTGATTTCACACCCTTTCATTATCACAGTGGGACAGTTGTTAGTTCATAGTTGATTGATCGCTCCAAATGCTGACAAAGTCTTTGAAGCGGGACTATGAATACAAATCCCTGTTCTTGCGTAGTGAATGGGTTTTTAATCAATGAGACTTTTTTTTTAAATGACGACTTAATCAGGAGACACCTAAGAACTTTATTCAATCACAACATGGATCCTGAGGTCTGCCCATGGCAGATACCAGGTGAGTTGGCGTGGAGGGTGTGAGGGCAAAGGGTGGTGGTTGGGATGGACAGGATTGGCATCAGTTGGCACTAAGTTGGTATACATGATTTAACAGGCTATGTGGGGTATGCAGAAGTCACAGACTGGTATGAAGTGTATGAGGGGCCATTTGGGGGTTGGGGGGGCGGGGGGGGAGGAGTGGGGGTGGGGAGAGGCACTGGTGCCGGGACCAGAGAATCCCACTGCCAGCAAGCGAACGGAAAATTCCGACCCCTATAATGTGGCTGGGCAAGACACAAAGAGGCACAAATGGTAACGGGAAAGATGTATCACGGCATAGTTGCATACAATTTATACAACACCCACTCACGTGGGATCCTGACTGCTTTGTTGAGTTGACAGACATTTGCTTCAAAGGATTTGTTGAGAATAATGAGACAAAACACACTTTCTAAAATTTAGAATTCCCAGTGATGCTTCTGCCTGCTCACAAAGCCGATGATTGTGCTGGAGGAGAAGAGAGCACTCTGCCCTGTGTCAGCACCCAGCGCCAACAGGTCAAAATAAAGCACAGGTCAGATGGAGAGGAATAGGTCCCTTGCCTCTGATCCTACAATCTCTTTGATTCCCACTTCCCAGCCTCAGGGCAGTATCTCCAGAACAGTGTGATTCATTTACTCTCGCTTTCCCAAACCATTGATTATAAAGCCTCTCTGAGTGAGATTGAGCACCAATCTGTAGCAATTTTACAAACGTGCCCGAAAGGAACTGGGTTCAGGCTGGCAAACTAGTACAAGCTTTAGAAAAGTGACTTTAATTATCAGTGCGCAAACGATTGGAACTTGAGATGTTGTGAATGAGGAGATGGTGTGGTAACACAGGGGTGTGGGTCCTCTCACTGTGACTCAGCTGATGACTAGGCCACAACTGGTAATACTGGAGGCAAGCACAATCATGATTGTGCCATTTACCTCTTTCACTTTTGACCACGTCGCTTCACACCTCCGCTCCTCACTTTTCAACTTCACTCTTTCCACCACTTCTGTCCTCATTCTCACTCATGCACGTTTGGTATCCATCCACTCCTGTCTATGTCACTTAGCGCTCTCTCTACACATAGAAACAGAGAAAATAGGAGCAGGAGAAGGCCATTCAGCCCTTCGAGCCTGTTCCACTATTCATTATGATCATGGCTGACCATCTAACTCAATAGCCTGATCCCACCTTACCCCCCATATTGTTTTCATCCGTGTCACCCTGAGGGCTATATCTAAGTCCTTCTTGAAAACACACATGTTTTGCCCTCAATTACTTTCTGTGGTAGAAAATTCCACAGGCTCATCACTCTCTGGGTGAAGAAATTTCTCCTAATCTTAGTCCTAAATGGCTTTCCCCATATCCCCAGGCAGTGACCTCTGGTTCTGGACTCTACCACCATTAGGAACATCTTTCCTGCATCTACCCTGTCGAGTCCTGCTAGAATTTTGTGGGTTTCTACAAGATCCCCCCTCATTCGTCTGAACTCTATAAAGCAAATATAACCCGAGCCGAGTCAATCTCTCCTCATACGTCAGTCCCGCCAACCCAGGAATCAGTATGGTAAACCTTTGCTGCACTCCCTCGACAGAAAGAACATCCTTCCTTAGATAAGGAGACCAAAATTCACAATATTCCAGGTGTGGCCTCACCAAGGCCCTGTATAATTGCAGCAATCCTCCATGCAAGTCCTCTTGCAATGGAGGCCAACATAATCATTTGCCTTCCTAATTGCTTGCTGTACCTTCAAGTTAGTTTTCAGTGATCTTTGGACAAGGCCCAGGTCCCTTTGGACATCAATACTACTCAATCACGCAGGATTTAAGTAATATTCTGCATTTCTTATCGAAGTGGGCAACTCAATATTTTTCCAAATTCTATTCCACCTGCCGTATTCTTGTCCACTCATTTAGCCTAAATCCCATGAAGCTTCTTCACATCCTTCTCACAACTGACATTTCCAGCAAGTTTGGTGTCATCCGCAAACATAGAAATGTTACATTTGGTTCTCACATCCAAATCATTGATGTCGATTGTGAAAAGCTGGGGCCCAATCCTTATGGTACCTCAATAATCAGAGCCTGCCAATCTGAGAACAACCCATTTATTCCAACTCTTTCTGTCCGTTAATTAATTCTCAATGCATGCCAGTATATTACCCCAATCCCACGTGCTCTAATCCTGCTTCCTGACCTGTCGGGCGCGATTCTCTGAAATGGAGACAAAATCCCGCGGGCGGAGTGAAAACCGGAGTGTTTCACTCCGCCCCCCTCCGCGGGCTAGGAGCGGCGTCGCGTATTTTACGCATGCCGGGCCTTGGCGCTGCGCAAAAAACAGCGCTGCGTAAATGACGCGGCCGGCGCGCGTAAATGAAGTCACCCGCGCATGAGCGGTTGCCAACCTCCCCGAGGCTGCCCCGCTAGAATATGGCGGATGGATCTTGTGGGGCGGCGGAGGAAACGAGGTCCTCCTTCAGAGAGGTCGGCCCGCCGATCAGTGGGCCCCGATCGCGGGCCAGACCCCATCATAGCCCCCCCCAGTGCAGGAACCCCCCTCCCCCACAGGCCGCCCCCCCCCCCCCCCCCCAGCGCTCCCGCGCAGCTCCCGCCGGCAGCGACCAGGTGTGGACGGCGCCGGCGGGCACCTGTCGTGTTGGGGCGGCCACTCGGCCCACCTGGGCCGGAGAATCGCCGCTCGCCTTTTGCAAACGGCGATTATCTGAGCGGCCAGCCGTGATTCTCGCCGCGCTGGTTGGGGGGTGGGGGTGTGCCGGGGCGGCGTGGCTGGACTCGTGCGGCGCCCTGGAAAATCTCCCACCCCGGCATGGCGGGGCAGAATTCCGCCCCCTTGTTTGGGGCCTTATCGAAAGCCTTGGGGCCTACCTCCACTGTTTCTATTCTGTTAGCTAGATCCTCAGAAATCTCCCAACAGGTTTATCGAACAAGATTTCCCTTTCATAAGTCCATGTTGTCACTGCCCAATCATATTGTTACTTTCCAAAGTCAGAACTATCTTGCCCCCCGCCCAGTGACTTGTTTTCCAGGTTTGCCATTGGCCACTGGGGAAATCTTCCAGTCCCACCGAGATCTATGACAGTTTGCAGGATCACCCTCCCCGCTGCCGGGGAAACCCACCATGAACAGGGGGGGGGGCACCTCCGACGAAACTGGATGGTCCTATTGACAGGAAGGTTTGGAAACTCCCGCCCTAAGTAACCAGTATCACATCCTTCACCCTCCTCCTGATATCAGGCTCTCGGGTCTGTATTTCCCACTTTTCTCTCTCCCTCCTTTCTTACATAGCGGGATTACATTTTGTGCCGTCCAATCTGCAGGAACTGTCTCAGAATCAAGCCGGTCTATTTATTTCCATCTTCTATATGGTCAATTGAATAAGGGATGAATATAATCTGCGACAAAATAATACCTTTGAATGAAGCTGTATTTGGAATCTTAGAATCCCTAGAGTGCACAAGGAGGCCATTCGGCCCATCGAGACTACAAACTGTCATATTATCCTCTCAAAGGTTAACTTCTTTCACTACACTCTCATTATAAATCGATGGCCTTTTGAGTAAAATAGTTTGCTTCAAATTTTAGTGCAGATAAAGTCTTGACAACAAAATATTTCCAGAATTTTTGTCCATAGCCTCTGAAAGTTTGTAAAATAATAGAACTCAATGTACCCATATCAAGTTCCTACATCCGGTATCACAACCGTGGAGCTAATCTGTTTATTTTAAACGGGTCAAGGATTTTTGTTAATGGAGAGAGCGGAATTTGAGATAAGTATGCTGGCTTTTGTGTAACATCGGTCACGTCGATTTCCAGTTTCATATCTTGAGTGTGGAGCTGGCTTTGTTATTATCATTATTGGCATTACCTTACGGCACAAAGCTCCATGGCAACAAGACACAACACAGAAAGATTCCGCACTCCAGTAATGCAGCAGTGTGGATTCGGGTAAAACGTACTGTGACTAATCGTCTGCAGCTCCACCGTTCTGGGGATTTTCTCCACAAAGTTGGACGTGCACGACTTCCGACTGACCTTCGACTTGAACAAGGTGTTCACTAACGTTGACTTTCCGAGTCCGCTTTCACCTATATTAGGGGAGAGAGAACAACACTTAAGAGAAAAGCAGCATTTTTAATTTCCTATACAGGGCTAATGAGTTTTAACTTCCCGGAACAGAGTGACCAAAAGAACAAAGAACTGCCGATGTCGATGGTCTGATATCGACCATGATATAAATATGATCGAGTGTTCTCCCAACTATTTACTCAGCTTCCCGGAGCCTCAACATCATACCTCTAGGCCATTCCTATCGTGAGCTGTGTGCATGTTGGAGACACCCTGTTCATTTTGCCAGGATGCGTGCCTCCAAACATCCTGGCTGCATACTTAGAATTGCACAACCCTTGGGGAAGCACGCCATTGATCACAACCATGTACTCCCTTGCAGGGATGTGCAACAGATGCACATCTCTGTCTTCCCAGGTCTTAGGGGTGGGAAGGAGGGGTCAGGGAATCTGTTTTCCCACTGAAAGGAAAAGTCAGAGTGAGCACACCCGCAGCATTCAATGCAAGGCGGGCCCCATTGGCAAGAGGCCCAGAATCAGGTTACAGCCTAGCTTTGAGTTGGGAGAAAATGCTCTTTTTTTTTCATGGTGGTTTCCACTAAGTGGGAGACAAGCAATTAGAAAGATAAAACTGGACTAAATGGACAGCCGACTTGAGTTACTGGGTCACTTCCTATTTTGAGCTCAATGCGTTGATCTCACACCGGCACCGATGACGGACACAACACCATTGGAGCAAGAAGGGGGTCATTTGGTCAGTTACCCGACTCTAGATCTCTCACAAGGTCGAAAAGGCCTCCTGAAACACACGTGCTTAGACTCGCCTCATGAAGACTGACTCCTGATGTGCGGAACAAGACCCATAGAACTGGACTCTTTCCAGGGAAGAGGGACAACAATTGGCTGCTGTGGACCAAAACTGGAAGCTAGATTTTTAAATTATTATTCTCTCTTGGAATGTGAGCATTTATTATTCAGCCCAAAGTCACCTTGAGCAATTGTGGTAAGCCACCTTCTTGAAATCCAATCATTTTGGTACTATGTACGGGGAAGATGGTGGCATGATGGTAACATCACTGGACTAGAAATCCAGAGGCCCAGGCTAATGCTCTGGGGGACATGGGTTCAAATCCCACCACGGCGGCTGGTGGAATTTAAATTCAATTAATAACATCGGGAATTTAAAAAGCGAGACTCAGTAATTCTGCTCATGCAGCTGTGGTTGATTGTCATAAAAACCCACCTGGTTCACCAATGTCCTTTAGGGAAGGAAATCTACCATCCATACCTGGTCTGACCTACATGTGACTCCAGACCCACAGCAGTGAGATTGACTCTTAATTGCTCTCTGTATTAGTTCAGGGGCAATTAGAGATGGGCATCCAAAACTTGAATAATGCAAGCAGGTTTGGATTTCTAATTTAAGGAAGGATGTAACGTAGGGGCGTTTCGGAGGAGGTTTACGAGATTGATGCCTGGGATGAGCGTGTGGTCTTATAAGGATAGGTTGGACCGGCTGGGCTTGTTGAGGAGTGATAGACGACTTATTAAAGATCCTGAACGGTATTGACAAGGTGGACATGGAAAGGGTATTTTCTCTTGTGGGTGAGTCCAGAATTTGGGGGGGGGGGGGGGGGGGGGGGCGCACTGTTTTAAAATTAGGGGCCACCCTTACAGGACGGAGTTGAGGAGAATGTTTCTTCTCTCAGAAGGCTGTGCGCCTTTGGAACCCTCTGCTTCAGAGGTGGTGGGAGTGGGGTCACTGAGTATTTTTAAGGTAAAGATAGGTAGATTCTTGTCGGGCAAGGGAATCAAAGGGGGTAGATGGGGAAGATGGAACTCAACACAAAGAGATCAGCCATCAACTTATTCAATGGGCCAAATTCGTCTGCTTCAAATTAGTATGTTCGCAACAAATGCTGGCATTGCCTGTGACACCCCATGAACGAATGAAGAAAATAATTACAGACCCAAATCAGGAGTTATAGCTTTTAAAAATAAAGTTATAAATATTATAAAAATGTGATTGAGATGCTCACTGAACGGCAGACAGCCTTAAACACTCGGGTCCACTAATAAGGGGCTGGTTTAGCTCACTCAGCTAAATCGCTGGCTTTTAAAGCAGGCCAGCAGCACGGTTCAATTCCCGTACCAGCCTCCCCGGACAGGCGCCAGAATGTGGCGACTAGGGGCTTTTCACAGTAACTTCATTGAAGCCTACTCGGGACAATAAGCGATTTTCATTTTCATTTTCATTAATAGGACATTTAATACCCATTATCTATATTCAAAGAATAACACGTAACATTGAGTTAACCTAACCTTTAATATTATTGATGCTAGACGTTTGGCAGTAACTGTTGAATTAAATTTGTTACCCAACACCTCCAATTACCATCAAACTTTTTTTTTTAAATTTAGAATACCCAATTCATTTTTTCCAATTAAGGTGCAACTTAGCGTGGCAAAGTCACCTACCCTGCACATCTTTGGGTTTTGGGGGCGAAACCCACGCAAACACGGGGAGAATGTGCAAACCCCATACGGACAGTGACCCAGAGCCGGGATCAAACCTGGGACCTCGGCACCGTGAGGCAGCAGGGCTAACCACTGTGCCACCGTGCTGCCCTCATTGCCATCAAACTTGACCGCTGCCCAACAGCATTTGTTTGGAGCTTCAGGCAGCTCACGCATTGTCTCTTGTAAGCACAACTTTGCTGTATAGCTGTGAGGACGGACTGGATTGCGATTTCTGTACTGGTTTCTTAGCTGCCCCTCAATTCAAATCACATTGTCACCACAATCCAGTTACTTTAAGAGACTTGCAATTAAAATGCAACATTTTGGAAAGGGCTCAAATGTTTACACAATCCGAGTTCCGTCAGAATGGGTAAAACTATCAGCACTCCTAATTCCTATTTGGGATCAAGTATTTCCTTTATTTGCTTTCAACAAAATAAACTCAGTCAGGCTCATGCAGCCTGACATTTAAACACGCCTGTTATAAACTTCTCACCAACCATCAGTCCCTGACAGCACCATTGTAAGTCAATAAAAGCTCAACTCCCTCATAAAACTGAACTTCCAAATTCACTGTTGCGGTTTGTGTCCTTTAAATACTCTTGGATCAGAGCTTCTTTCTCTGCCATCTTCACAACTACATTATAGTGGGGCACAATGGTTAGCACTGCTGCCTCACAGCGTCAGGGACCCAAGTTCAGTTCCGGCCTTGGGTGACCGTCTGTGTGGAGTTTGCATGTTCTCCCCGTGTCTGCGTGGGTTTCCTCCGGGTGCTCCAGTGTCCTCCCACAGTCCAAAGATGTGCGGGTTAAGTGGATTGGCCACAATCAATTGCCCCTCGAGTGTCCTGGGATTTGCAGTTTAGGTTGTGGGATTACGGGGATAGGGCGGGGTGGACGGAGGGAGTGGACAATGGGTAGAATGTTCATTCGAAGGGTCGCTGCAGACTCAATGAGTCAAATTACCTCCTTCCACACTGAAGGAATTGTATGAATCTAAGTTTTTTTGTTTTTTTTTATAAATTTAGAGTACCCAATTATTTTTTCCAATTAAGGGGCAATTTTAGTGTGGCCAATCCACCTAACCTGCACATCTTTGGGTTGTGGGAACGAAACCCACGCAGACACGGGGGAGAATGTGCAAACTCCACACGGACAGTGACCCAGGGCCGGGATTCGAACCTGGGTCCTCAGCGCCGTAGGCAGCAATGCTAACCACTGTGCCACCGTGCTGCCCCTCTATGACTCTAAATTGAGGATGAAAGCTTTTCACCCAGTGGACGTTAAAGGGGGACCAAGAGGTCACTTCCTGAAAAGAGGCAGAAACCCTCATTGCATTTAATATAAACAATTGGGGCACTCCCACTCTCCCCCCCCCCCCCCCCCCCCCCATGGCGGGCTTTCCAGTGTTGGAGATGGATTACCATTGGTTGTTGGCAGGATTTTCCAGTTCCGTCGATGTTGTGTATGGATTGCCCAACCGGTGGCAGGGAGTTCGCCATTGGCGTGACTGGAGGTTCCAGCTGGTGGGAAGGGCTGGAAAATCCTTGGATACGCACTGAGGTGTAACCTACAGGCCAGCAGAACAAGGGCTGGAATCTAGGATTAGTCTGGAAAGAACCTTTTCAGATGGCGGAGAGCTGAGGGGCTGAATGGCCTTCTACTGTTCCATAAATGGTGCACAGTTCAAAAAATATATGCATAATGCCAGGCATCGTCAAATAACTTAACTTCTCTCCCAAATGTAACGTAAATGGAATATGAATTGACCTAACCCACAAGGAGTCTTCTATAATTAACGAAATGAAATGAAAAATGAAAATCGCGTATTGTCATAAGTAAGCTTCAAGTGAAGTTACTGTGAAAAGTCCCTAGTCGCCACATTCCAGCGCCTGTTCGGGGAGGCTGGTACGGGAATTGAACCGTGCTGCTGGCCTGCCTTGGTCTGCTTTAAAAGCCAGCTCTTTAGCCCTGTGCTAAACCATGTTTGGACATTCTGCAATTATTTCACTTATTTAATGGATGACATCTCGGTATCTATAACATATAGAACATAGAACAGTACAGCACAGAACAGGCCCTTCGGCCCTCGATGTTGTGCCGAGCCATGATCACCCTACTCAAACCCACATATCCACCCTATACCCGTAACCCAACAACCCCCCCCCCCCCCCCTCTTAACCTTACCTTTTTAGGACACTACGGGCAATTTAGCATGGCCAATCCACCTAACCCGCACATCTTTGGACTGTGGGAGGAAACCGGAGCACCCGGAGGAAACCCACGCACACACGGGGAGGACGTGCAGACTCCGCACAGACAGTGACCCAGCCGGGAATCGAACCTGGGACCCTGGAGCTGTGAAGCATTTATGCTAACCACTATGCTACCGTGCTGCCCACTTTTCCTTTCAGTGGGAAAACAGATTCCCTGACCCCTCCTGCCCACAACATATACTTACAACAAAGACCTGAAGCTCCAACAAAATTGTTTTCAACATCCCTTGCCCTTTTTTTTTGCTTTACAAGCACAGTTTTACTAAATCTGTTGGGGAAGGAACTAATAAATTTGCCTGCTGTAATTCATAAAGGAGCTGCCAGGTCTCCTTTACTTAACCTCTGACCAGTCTCCAAGATCGCTGATTTATTTCACTCGAGGTCTTGAGTCGCGAAATTCATTTTGATCAGATTCCAGTCGAACTACTTATTACTGGACACTTAAAACGATTACTAAACCCACTCTTCATAATGCGCCATGCTGATTATATCACTGAAAAAAGGGGCTCCTTAAATCCCATCAAACATTTTTCAAGCAAATTACTTTCTTATTGGGTCGGAATGTTGTGAACTGCACGGTAAGAGTAAGCGGCTGACGTGACATCAATAGGCCCACTGTGTCAATGAAATGAACGAAGAGAGAGAGAGGCAAGAGTGCTAAATCATTATGTACGCTCATAATTCACTGAACTTCTCAAGCCCTCTATTAAATTTGGTCGTGGAAAGGTCAGAGTTCTGGCAACATTTTTAATAGGCAACATACATCAGACTCTTGCCCCACGCTACGTAGCAACCAGCTTTGCCACCCGGAAGAGCAAACCCAGTATGATGTGTCCAAATTTCCTGTACGACACTGCACAACCAGCGTGGGAACTGCCTCACAAGCATGAAAAAAAAAAACCAAAAGCAAATTTGTCAATGACAGCGTGGAGACTTAATGCAGTATTAAACACTGCCGCTTTATAAAATTCAGCCCACTGCACCGAAAAAGCCAGACTCATTGCTAAGCACAACATAAAGTATTCTCTGCTACCTGTTTGTGTATGTACTTAAATGAGAATATGGCTTATTAAAATGGTTAGAATTAATGTTCCAGTTGCGTTTGAACCAGGGTTAAGGCACAGTGCTTTAATCAGCTGATGTCCCCGGTTTCAACAGAAAGCACACTGGAGCATCTATCACAACTGGGGCTAAACTGATAGGCCAGCCAAGTTCCTCCCTGTAATCGGCACTTTTATTGCACACGGAAGTCCACTCCCTCAACCAGCACTGGGTAGGATAGAATAAATAATGACAATAGTTTTTAATGTACGTGCGTTGCATTTGCCCCGATCACATTTTAATATAAATAATGATTCCGACCAGCTTTCGTTTACACAGTGAACTCATTTAGACTGGACTTGAATGAGCCCCAAATCTCAACCTGCATGAGGGTGCTGGAATGATGGACTGACTGAATTCACAAAACGTGCAGGGTAACGTAAGGAGAGCCATCACCAGCTGTGAGCAGTAGATAGTGTCTATAAAGGTGTGACGCTTCAATAAATACTTCTCAATTTATGAATTACTGCTAACCACGGCGCCACCGTGTCACCTGGGATAGTGCTAACACGATGGGCTGAATGGCCTCCTTCTGCACTGTAGGGATTCTATGGTTTTATGCGCAAGGAGTTGGCACGCCATATTCATGGGACCCCATAAGAAGGCATTGGGCTGGATTTTCGCAGGACCATTTTCAATTAGGTCACTTCTGCCATTTTGATCCAATTACAGAAGAGTTAGAAGTAGTGGGCCCAATTTAAAGGGCGCCTGTCCAGAGACTCAAAGTGCAAGCAGTTGGAGGGAGCATGGAACCTCGAGGGGGAAAACTGTAGGGCGCGCAGCCGATCAGTCAAACAAAGCACCAGAACCTTCCGCAGCCCGATGGCCTTCTCAATGGTGGTACTTGTGTTGAGATGGACAGCAGGTATTTTGCTCCTGTGCTTCACTTGTGGGACCTTGCACTGGGGTTAGCAATCGTCTCTTTATCAGATTGTCCACCAGGAGCTATCCACGGAGGCTGTGGTGTGGAATGAACAGCCACAGTGCAACACCTGCGAATGGTTCAGAGGGAATGCCCTCCACACACCTGAGGCAGATTTCATGAGTGTAAACCCTTCCCGTTGATGAATTCTCTGGTCTAAGACGACGGGGCTTTGATGGCAACATGGGTTCCAGTCGACGAGTTTCTGTACCTGAGAGAATTGGGCCATTGAGGCAAACCCCTCTAACCGCTGCCCCTGATTGGCTGGATCTGTGCTGAAGGCGAGAAAGTCAGAAATCCTGCGAAGGAGACTGTCCGCCACCTGGAATGTGCAGCTGTGGGGTGCTGACTGTGATACCCCACAGAGGTCAATCCCAGAGCTTTGAAAAGAGGACGAAGATAGAGCCCAGAAGGAAAATCAGTAAAACGGGAAAATAAGAACACTGGTCCAAATTGTTTTTTTCCTTCTGGGAGGCTCATGCTTGCTCTCAGCTTGACAGCAACTGTCCCCAAAGCCATTAGGCTGTCCTCCAGGGGTTTGCAAAACTCATCCATCAACTACCTCGATAGATGCAGCTGTCGGAAACTCTGCTGCTCAGACATGCCCGGGACGTTCATCCTCTGGTGGCATACTCGATGCGACAGGTGTCGACTGGTCCCTCCTGCCCCTCGACCAGGACCTCACCATCAATGGGCACAATATCCGAATGCCTTTGTAATTGAGGCTGCTGCTCCAGCTTATCTATGAGTAGGTGGTCCCCCTTATCAGAAACATTTCCAGGCACTGACGCCTCAGCTGTCGAACTCCCCTTTCACCTCAATGAAAGAGACATTGTCCCTCCCCCTCTTCTCCATCACCAATCCCAATCATGTAGCGCCGGCTTCAAGGTGACAGTGTTACTGGATGCACAGGAGCTTCTGATTAATGATTCCTCCCTCTGGACAGATTTTTAAAATGCTCCTGCTGTGCAACTGCCTCAGTCAGTATGGGTGCAGGCGTAGCGAGGAACCCGTGCACCTCTGATACAATCTACATTCCTAATTAATCAACCTCCCAACTGCTTCCCTAACCAGCTTAATTGCCTGCCCGTCATTAAGGGGCGGGATGGCCACTCTGCCCGAGAAGCCACCTCCGTACAAATCCCTCCAAGCTGACATCAAGTCGGGCAACCAGCACGCCACGTTCCACTGCGAATTTGACAATTCGCCCATTGTCCAATCCACCTCCTCATCAAAATCCAGCCAATTATTTCTGGTGTGTGTGTGTGTGTGGGGCCTATTCAAAAACGTACACTTGTACAAGACAGAAGAGGTCATTTTTGACACTGTTGGCCCCTGGCATCAGGACCGGTTAGCATGAACACTCGACCCACACCGCGGGTGGCTGACACATGCGAGACTGTGCCCGCACCTTTCCAGGTTGGTGGGCAGCAGTAGCATCGGTAACGTTTCAAAAATGTTGCTTTAAAAGCAAACTGCCGAATCAACCTCGTACCCTGGTGGGAGTGAAGAACGGAAACGTCTCAGACTGTGAGTTCCATGGCTGTCAAGGGTCACCACCACCCGGCTCGAGGGCAATTAGGGATGGTCAACAAATGCCGGCGATGTCAACATCCTGTGAAAGAACAATATCTTTAAAAAGGCTTTGTGGAGCCAGTTCCCACACAACTCGCTCAGATGGAGCTCCTAATCCCAGGGACACATTGAGTGGCCATGGTTTATGGTATATTTTATTTAAGGTGGCAATAAATTGAACTGAACTAACTGAGCAAGAGATATTTGGGCAAGATAGTTTAGGCACAGGTCTTCAGCACAGAGAATTGTAGAGGCTGGGTCGTTAAGTATGTTCAAGGCTGAGATAGACAGATTTTTAATCTGTATGGGAATCAAGGGTTTTAGGGATAAGGTGGGAAAATGGAGTTGAGGGCTATATCAGATCAGTGGAACTGACCCAATGGGCCTGCGATATCCTCTGGTCTTATAAGGTTTGTCCCATGATGAAATGTTGCAGCTGAAACATTCACTGGAAGGCACCTGGAGTTAGCACCTTGGGAACCAGCTGTCACGGCTGGCACTACAGCTATGTTCCCCTCTCGCTCCGTCATGGCTTTGCTATCCTGCCCTTCATTTATCGGCCTGTATTTCTAGGCTGGAATGTGTAGTAGATGCAGCACCAACTCCTCTCACTGTAACTGCATCTGTGGCATGGGCAGGAAGTGCTCCACCTGGTGTGGCACCATCATTAGACACAACCCAATCTCTACTCCAACAGCGCTTCATCCTACATTTGTCATCTTCGCACACTGCAGCCACACTTAACCTTCGGGAAACCCTCAGCGAGTTCACAGCATTTACAGCAGCGAAGCAGGCCATTCTGTCCAACAGGTCTATCCCATCAATCCTCCTCTCTCAGCTTACTGTACAGTTGGGGACAGGCTGGGCTGAAATAAGAAAACATGTCCAAGTATCGTTTAAACATGGGTCCAGCAAGTTGCGGCAAAAACTCTGTTCCAGACGGATTATTTCAGACATTCTTTGAGTGTCAAGGAGAGAGAAAACACAGCCAGGTGCAATTACACAAGGACACCCTATAAACAGACAATGGCTTTCTTCCGTGAGCTCTGTAGAATGTTTGTGTGTGTGTGTGTGTGTGTGTGTGTGTGTGTGGGGGGGGGGGGGGGGGGGGGGGGGTGTTTACGATGAAAGAACTGGTAACATGAAAGCAGTCGGCAGAATGTGTACACTCAGGAATCCAAGACTCTGAAACCGACAGGGTCACGAGGTCCATGGCAGATTGGGGCCAGGTCACTGGAACAGGGTCAATGTACATCAAACTAAGCCTTCCACATTATTGCTTTGTGCCATCTGAATTGTTGAGATGTGTACAAACCTGGGGCATAATCTGGGGCTATGTGTGGACACAGAGACGCTTGTTAAAACCCAAATAAGGTGAGTCAATTGGTTCACACCGTGATAATAACCGTCAGACTCTCAAACAAAAGTCTTTCGATTATAGGGATTGGTAAATTTTATTGAAGTTACCACCAAGAATATGCTGATCATTGTGATGAATCTTGATATCCCATAAGATCCTGTCTCAATTTTTATTTAAAGAAAATCCTAATTCACAAATATCCACATAATAAATAGTCAATGATTCAATGTCAGAATGTTGAACAAACCACTCATGCTCTGCTCTGGATGTTGATGACATTATCTGACCCCTGCTCTCTTACATCTAATACTCTTGCCAGCCATCCATGTTTCTATCTCACGCTTTCTTCAGGCAATCTGACAATTTGTTGCCCTCTAAGATAGTAAAAACAGTGCACGACAACCACAATGAATTGCTTCAAAAAATACTTGCCTGACATTTGTACAAGAGATCCCCTAGGGGAACAGATAGCTGAATGTTGGACGTACTGCCACTGTGTTTCAGCACTCAGTCAACGATGTATCTCTTCGCGAGTGCCATTTTTTTGAATCCATTTATCTTGTTTTGTAAGGGGTGCACATATCGCGGAAAGCATTTAACACACTGGACAACCTGCCTGCCATCTTAAACTAGAAGCATGATGGATCTCTTCCTGCGAGAGGCGACGAAACATGTGCTCGAGCTCGTTTGAGTGGTTGACTATTAATTAGCACGTGGTTAGAGCAGCTCCTACATTTTAGGAATGTAAATTCCTTTCGTGTCGAGACATCTCGATGGCTCAAACAGTAGAAGGATGGAATAATAAGGAGCCATTCAGACCAGTGAGGAATCAGGCACTCTGAATGAAAATTTGTCATTGGAATTTTTGCCTTCTGTGGCCCTGACAGCTTTAACCTTCAATCACTGTCTCCACATACCTCAAGCGGCTTTCAAATTCAAACATGTGTTTTGCCTGTGTTCAATGTAGGAAGAGAGCTTGGAGAGTGTTAGAAGACTGAAAGACGTCGGGCGGAATTTTACATTGCCCGGAAGCTTGCGAAATTGCCCGCAAAGACGTCGGCCGCGCATCCCGACGTCACTGTGCACCTGAGCGATATTTCAGTAGGCGGACATGCACGAAAGTCAGAAGCGCACCCGCCAATGATCAAGCCGGCAATTTAGCCCATTAAGGGGCCAATTTAACGCAATTTTACTCGGCCTGTCTGCTTTCACAATTGGCGGGCGGGCCAATTGGCCAGGCGGCCTTTACGTTTTAGCTTTTACCTCGATCCGGGGCGGGATGAGCTGTCTGGGCTCAAATAAAATTTTAAAAGCTGTCTGGAGACAGAGGTTTGTCTTTGAATGTGCTTCCTAGACCCTCTCTGTACAGTTTTTCCGTCACTGCTTATTTTGAAAAGGCCTGCAGCTCCGCCAGCAGGCGTACCCGAGGCAGCACAATAAAAGCTCCAGACCGCACCCTGCCTTTCCCAGCATGCCCATCAATTGGCCAGCCAACGCAAAATCGCTAAGATTTTCAAGGGGCTCCAGCGTAGTTGTTAATATTTATAATTTGTGCAGAACCGAACACCGATGACCACTTGGGTTCACTCCAGAACGGAAGGTGAGCAATCCCGGCAGTAAATTTGCATATTTGTAACCAAGCCAGTGACTCAAATCGAAATAATATTGGGTTACCTGATTTAAACTGAACTGTGGCCTATGACTCAAAGTGAAGTCACAGATGACTCAAAGTGATAGATTATCAGGTGACTAAAAGTGAACTGATACCAGGACAAACTAAACAGGGAACATCGCTTCTGCATCAAACTAATGCAAAGTGATGGTTTATGCCGGAAATAATTCACTTGTCCCATGCTCTTAAGATTTACTTGGAACATTAAGTGGAACCACAAGGTAGCAAATAGCACTTAGAAAACTGCGCTGGAGATAATGTGAACAGATTAATGCTAATGACACAATATCAAATCTACATTGCCTTGAATGAGTAAATACTGCTGGCATCGTATTGCATTTAGCAAAACAAAGAGAACTGTCATCTGGCTAAAGACACAATCTGCCCGATTTACCTGGATTGTTACCTATGAAATATTAGAGAATAAATTCCTAATTAACTCCTTGGTAACTGTACAACTGACACCCCACTTAACACACCCACACCCCACCTCCCACTTAACATGCCCCCCCCCCCCCCAAATACTCTTTCTGATCACCCCCCCCCCAACATCCCCTGATGACACTGCAACCCCCTGACTGACCCCCTGGCCTGACCAGACCACCCTCCACCTCCCTACTCTTCCCCCCAACCAGCCCTGACTGGACCCCACCCTCCAACACCGCTTGACCCAGACTTGTCCGGCCTCACAAACACTCTTGACCTGCCTACTAACCCCCCACCCACCCAGTTAACCCTGACCTACCCTACCCACCTCACCCACTTACCACCCTATTACTCTTCACAGCTGCCACCCTTAGAGGGTCAGATTAGAAATCTGCGGATCGTGGGAATTTATTGAATAGAAATGGTTTGTCACAAGGGAACGCCACATCCAATAAGCCCATTGGTGGTGTGTACTGGCTGTATAGTAAATGGAGGAAGCTGTTTAGCTCCTTGAACCTGCTGAGTTCGTGCTGCAAAGTTTCACATCCCGTCCCTCACTTTCATGGGAAAATACAAATCATGGGCGGGGAATGTGAAGCTTTGCCGCCATTTTCACACGGCTTGGGTGAAGAGTTAGCTGCAGTGCTCCCCATAGTCACACCTTCCGGAAGCCTTCCCACAACCCCAACCACCCCATGCACGTCAAATATCATTATCAAGGTTCACATGCAAATATCACCCACTCCCCTGATGTACTGGAGGGTGACCAGCCTCACTGTCCCCAGGTATACAAGGGGAGAAGGTTTGGTGATGAAAGTCATCGGTAGGCGGAAGAAAAATGTGCATAAATTCTTGTTTCACTTCATTCAAAACTCCATTGCAGCATCATAAACCATGTGAATGTGTGCTGAGCCACAGGGCTTACACGGTAGCACAGTGGTTAGCACTTGCTTCACAGTTCCAGGGTCCCAGGTTCGAATCCGGCTTGGGTCACTGTCTATGCGGAGTCTGCATGTTCTCCCCGTATCTGCGTGGGTTTCCTCCGGTTGCTCCAGTTTCCTCCAGTCCCGGAAGACGTGCTGTTAGGTGAATTGGACATTCTGAATTCTCCCTGTGTACCCAAACAGGCGCCGGAATGTGGTAACTAGGGGCTTTTCACAGTAACCTCAGTGCAGTGTTAATGGAAGCCTACTTGTGACAATAAAGATTATTAATCTACTTTATTAATTAATTAATGAATGGTCAATAATCAGGAAAGGTACTAAATTTAGAGAAGCTATGGCCTCACCTGGGGTCTGAAATGATGACGATTTGGTGAACATACGGGGCGCACTTCAGCAACCCCATTCCGCGTGGCATGAATCACGCAAGAGCCCTGATGCGAGTACCAAGCAAGGCGCCGGGCCAATCGCGAGTCAACTGACTTGCTCCTTCCGTCAGCGATCTGGATCTCGCCCTCGCTGGGTAACCTCACATTTATCCAAATTATGGGAAGCACGGTAGCACAGTGGTTATCATTGTTGTTTCACAGCGCCAGGGATCCGGGTTCAATTCCCGGCTTGGGTCACTGTCTTTGCGGAGTCTGCACGTGCTTCCCGTGTCTGCGAGGGTTTCCTCAGAGTACTCCGATTTCCTCGCACAGGTCCCGAAAGACGTGCTTGTTAGGTGAATTGGACATTCTGAATTCTCCCTCACCGTACCCGAACAGGCTCTGGAATGCAGCGACTAGGGGATATCCCATTGGCAATCGGCGGGAATAGATAAGCCCGCCACCAGCGAACGGCATGCCGAGAAACACCCGGCTGGGGGACTGGAGAATCCAGCCTTTCATGGGCGCCACACAAATGCAGATTGTTGCTTTATTTATGTTGAATGATATTGAAATGGGACATTCCAAATTAGGATTTCCAGATTTGGAACCCGAAGGTTGTGATGTTAGAGGAATTGCCCTTTCTGAGTTTGTGTTTCCAAACAGCAGCAGAGCTGATGTCAGGATATGTCCCAATGGTGTTTAGTGCCTTCAGTCCTAACAGTGCAGCTCTATTCTTATTTTGCAGCTCTGATTGTTAATGAGAGCACTATAAGCAAACCGCACTGCAAAGCAACACGTCTCTATTCTGAACGTTGACACTGCTGTTTTCTGAACGTTGACATTGCTGTTCACCAAATCACAAACACTGCAAGTCTACCACCCACGATCTCCCAAACAGGAACATGTTACAAAATATTAATATTTTTTGGATTTCCGACTGCCTGCCAGGACCACCATGTTATATGTGGGAAGGCGGACAAAGCTCCAGCTGTGCGTTGTAGTTGCCTTAACTCATTTCCCACTCTGCACAAAATCATACTGGCAGCTTTATAAACCGTACTTACTGTGCACTGAACCTCGCCATCCTGCAAATCCTGGAGGTGTAAACCTTTGTTATAACTTGATTCTGTGCCTAAAGCTGTCTGTCCCCAAAACCACATCAATAGTGGTTCCTGACGGGGGAAGTCTGTGGTAAACGCCCTGCTGTAAGGCCACCAACTATTACTAAACTAAACAAGCCACCACTGAACGAAACAGGGAGCCTACAAGCCTCACAAGCACATACGCTGCTTGTAGACAAAAATAATAAATCAATTGTTTTTCATTGTTGTGGCCCCCCGGGGCCAAGAGTGGAGGGGGAGGGCGGGATGGAGGTACTCTTCTGTGACCACAGGTACACTGGAGAGAGAGAGTCACAAAGACAGGGGGTGACAGGGAGAATTCCGATAAACATTTAATTCTCAAAGTCACAGGAACTTGAGCACAGAAGTAGGCAATTCAGCTCCTCCAGCTGTAATAACTGATGCTCGTAACCTCCCCACAACTGATGTTAAATGAACAGGTTTACAGGGCGGAATTCTCCCATCGGGAGACAAACAGCCGACGCCGGAGTGAAACCCGGAGTGTTTCACTCCGGCATCGGAGGCTGCTCCTCGCCCCCTATACTCCCCCCCCCCCCGCCCCCCCCCCCCCCCCGCCCCCCCCCCCCGCCCCCCCCCCCCCCCCCCAGGAGGGGCGGCGCGTGAATTCCGCACGCCGGGCCTTGACGCTTGCGTCAATGCGGCACACCGGGAATGACGCGGCCGGCGGCGCCGAAGTGACGTCAGCCACGCATGTGCGGTTGCCGTCTTCCCCTCCGCTGCCCCGCAAGACATGGCGGCTTGATCTTGCGGGGCGGCGGAGGGAAAAGAGTGCGTCTTTTCGAGACACCGGCCCGACGATCGGTGGGCACCGATAGCGGGCCAGACATCTGCTGAGCATGCCCGTGGTGCTCGATCCTCCCTTCGCCCCCCACAGGCCCCACACTCACCGGTCGCGCGCTGTTCATGCCGGCAGCGACCAGGCGTGGTTGGCGCCAGCGTGAACCGGCCGGGTTCGGCAGGCTGCTCGGCCCATCCGGGCCGGAGAATCGCCGGTCGCCGTGAGAAACAGCGAGCAGCGATTCTCCGAGCGGCCTGTCGCAAAACGACGCCATTTTGGGGGGGGGGGGGGGGGGGGGGCTGGGAGAATCGCGGGGGGTGCCCGGGTGGCATGGCGTGATTCATCCGGCCCTCCCGTGATTCTCCCCCCCCCGGCATGGGATGCGGAGAATCGCGCCCACAGTCTCCTAGTTTATCTCTCTTATCCTTCCTAAATAATGGGGTGACTGTTCCCAACCCAAGGTGGCGATTCATGAATCAAGAGAGTTTTGGAAGATTGTGACCAACGTTCGCTCTAAGGTGTGGAGGTGCAGATAATCCTCACGGTAACAGGCATGCCAATGACAAGTTGGCCGCCCAAAATACATTTAAAAGGTGCCACATATTGAAATGAACACGCACAACAAACACAAACGAGAGGGAACATCGATCATAACTGAAGCATCAGCAATTTTTCACTTAACATATTACCCGGGATGGAGGCCATCAGGATCGAATGACTCATCTTTAGTTTCATTTGTTTCTCTCCCGCCACTTTTGGGAAATTTATTTTGGATGCAATTTATTTTGAATTCTCTTTGAATCTCATCCTCATCCCTTATTGTCAAGACCAATACAGACTAACTGTTTAGTAAGTCTACCATTTCCTGATTGCCAATAACAATTGTCTCATTAAGGGGCCTTCGCAACCCTTGTCTCTTAATATTGAGTCTATCTGTGAATTATATGTGAGCAGTGTATCACGCTTCTGTGGTGAAAGTATCTGTTAAAACGCAATTATGGTGCTCAGAAAGCCCACTCCTGTCTGTGCTCACCAGAAGCCCAGGAGCAAGGCAGGAGATAAGCACCTTAAGTAATAACAACTTCTGTCAGCAATATACTCCACGATTGCAAGGGTAAACTGATTGAAAATAGACATTTGATGAATGACGGTTTCTTACGGTGCTATTTCTAAAAGGGATATTGCAAAGGTTCTGGGCACCGACAATATTCCGGCAGTAGTGAAGACTGGTGTTCCAGAACTTTCCCCGCTGCCTAGCCAAGCTGTTCCAGAACAGCAACAACACTGGCATCTACCTGGTAACATGGAAAATTGCCCAGGCATATCCTCTACACAAAAGGCAGGATAAATTCAACCCACCCAATTACCGCCTCACCCCGTCTACTCTCGATCATCGGTAAAGTGACGGAAGGTAAAGTGCTATCAAGCGGCACTTACTCAGCAATAACTTGCTCACGGACGCTCAGTTTGGGTTCTGCCAGGGTCACTCAGCTCCTGACCTCATGACAGCCTTGGTTCAAACATGGACATAAGAGCTGAGGTGAGGCGAGGGTGACTGCCTTTAACACCAAGGCAGCGTTTGATTTGAGTGGCATTAAGGAGCCCGAGCAAAACTGGAGTCAATGGAAATAAGGGGGAAACCTCTCCACAGGTTGGAGTCATACCCTAGCCCCTAACCATCTTCAACTGGTTCATCAATGACCTTCCTTCCAATTTAAGATCAGAAGTGGGGATCTTTAAGCCCAGAAGGGACAGGAAGCGGGATGGAATCAAATGCCCCATATAAATCAGCTCATGGTCACCATTACAGCGTTCGGACATTAGATTTTTAAATCCATTCATTTGAATTCAAATTCCCCAGCTTCTGTGGTGGGATTTGAACTCATGTCCCTGGATCATTAGGACTCCTCTAGATCATTAGCACAGGAACATAATCACCACATTATCCAGAAAAGGACAGCAACAAACTATGAGGGTCAGTGAAAGCAGTCAATCGCTAAACGCTTGTGACAGCATAGACTTGGAAACCAAAATATGAAAGACAATTGGAGTAGTATTGAAAATGCAGAAGGATTTATAAATTAACAGACAATGGGTGGGATTGTCTCCCATTTTGGCAAAGTCCGAAGGCGGGCAGGAAAATTGGTGTCAAGCCCGCTGGCAGCAATGGCAGCTTTGGATGATCTGGGTGCCATATTTAAATGCTGCCCCTGCACATAACTAACACACTACGGAGTTCACTGGGGAGCCATGACTGCCAGCCCCAAGAAACAATCTGACCCAAGCTCACCCCCCCCCCCCCCGTCACCTCCCCTCCACCTCTCCCCTCCTAACTCACAACCTGCCCCCCCCCCCCATCTCACCCTGTGCTCCTATACTCACCCGATTCCCCCCCCCCCCCCCCCCCAAATTCAACGCTTGCCCCCTACAGGTGCAAGCCTTTTGAAACCAGTCGTACATTGCCCTGTTCTTACATCAAGCCACTGCGGACGCATTATTTGGCAGGGGGGAATGATTCCGCCGTATGGGCCCGATAGCGATCATGACATTCATTGTCACCGAGCGGTGGGATACGCTGCCCATCACTAACAGGGGGAGCGGACAATCGTATCCTCCATTTACATCGATCTGAAACGTGGCTAAGCCTTCTCACAATATTTTTTCCCCCCTCGCTGCCAAACCTGCCCAACGCTGGCGGGAAGAAAATTCCAGCCAATATCCTCCATTTTAGCCTCATTATTAGATAAGGATGAATATAATTAGTATGTGCGGCTTTTCACCGATGGTGAACCATCTTCCCGTTCATAACGAGAAAGCATTTTCTAGAAAGGGACTTCTAAGCAGACTCGCTTCGTTGCACAATCAAAATATTTTCTTAATAATGTCCATCTGAAGATACGGATTTGTAAAAAAAATGTTTACATTTTCACTACTGAGTTGCTCAACAAAGTTTAACATTTTATGGATGATAAAAGCAGCGAGTGGGACATGTTTAAAGTTCCAGCCTTAGCTGCTTCATTTTGATACATTATGGTGATAGAAATGATACAACATTTTTGGAATGCATGCTTGCCCTTCATTTGAAAAGTAATTTTTAAAAATTCCTTCATAGGAAATGGGCAACGTTGGCAAGGCCAGTATTTAGTGCCCATCCCAAGTTGCACTTTCAAGGTTAGAGGTCAAGCTGCCTTCTTGAAGTTAACCGAGTGGCTTGCTAGACCATTTCAGAGCACAGTTCAGAGTCAACTATATTCATAGATCAGATTCATTCACAGAATCCATACTGTGCAGAAGGAGGCCATTCAGCCCATCGAGTCTGCACTGACCCTGTGAAAGAAAACCCTACCTAGGCCCATGACTCCACCCTATCCCCGTAACCCGTATTGCTGAGGGTTTTGGAGTCACATATAGAGCAAACTGGTTAAGGACAGCAGGCCTCCTTCCCTGAATCACAGAGATCCTTTTTATAACAATCCTGGAGTATGATCATCTCCACGACTGATACACTGGGGATTCAGTTAGCCCAGTTGGCTGAGGTGTGGTGCAGAATGATGCCAACTATTCAATCCCCATATCAGGTGCCGTGGTTCATGGAAACCTGCTGTGGTCAGGCTTGATGAAGAGTGGCACCCTTAAAACTACATAACTACTTGCCTCTCTCTCATTCTACCAACGGCCGATGCCTCTTCGAGTGTGGCTAATTACCTTACCTATTACCGATATTTATTACACATGATGGGATTTGAATGCGTTCCTCTGGATCATTGTCTGCGTGGGTTTCCTCCAGGTGATCCGGTTTCCTCCCACAGTCCAAAAATGTGCAGGTTAGGTGGATTGGCCATGCTAAATTGCCCCTTAAGTGTCCAAGGATGTTTAGGTTCAGTGGGGTTACAGTGTATAGGGAGGGGCCCAGATAGGGTGCTCTTTCAGAGGGTCAGTGGCAGACACGATGGGTTGAATGGCCTCCTTCAGCACTGTAGGGATTCTATGACCTCTATTAGTCCCCATCACCACAATGATACTGTAGTTAATTGATCATTACAACAGCTTTTAAAGCCTCAGTTTATTTCTATTTCCTTCTCGCGAGGAAGAAATCTGCTTCATTCAGTCCAATTTCTCAAAATATACTTGACTGCACTGAATTGGGTGAATGGATTGGGACTCTTAATTGAATTTGGCAGAATTTGACTTTTGTCACAGAATAGCATGGCACAACATGTCCATCTTTCAATGTTAATTTATTGATATGCAACAGTTCAATGACAGAATGGTCACAGCAGCAGACAAGATCAATCATTTCAAAACATGCTGGTGCCCCAAACAGTATTGGCGCTACTTTTCCACTATTCCGTTCTTATTGAAGGGACATTCTCAGCTGCTCATTAAAATTGAACTTATTTGGAAACATTATTGCAAATAGAATATGCTCAAGTCGATTCCGGAAATAATAATAATAATAATCTTTATTGTCACAAGTAGGCTTACATTAACACTGCAATGAAGTTACTGTGAAAATCCCCGAGTCGCCACATTCTGGCACCTGTTCGGGTACACAATTCAGAATGTCCAATTCACCTGACAAGTACGACTTTCGGGACTTGTGGGAGGTAACCGGAACGTCCGGGGGAAACCCACGCAGACACAGAAGAACGTGCAGACTCTGCACAGACAGTGACCCAAGCCGGGATTCGAATCTGGGACCCTGGCGCTGTGAAGCAACAGTGCTAACCACTGTGCTACCGTGCTGCCCATTAGTGCCCAAGGATGGTCAGAACAATGGCTAGAAATGAAGAGGAAGGGCAGCGCATGGTGGCGCAGAGGTTAGCAGTGCTGCCTTATGGCGCCGAGGTCCCAGATTCGTTTCCGGCCCCAGGGTCACTGCCCGTGTGGAGTTTGCAATTCTTCCCCATGTCTGAAGAATAAAGGGATCAAGGGTGTTCGGGCAGGAAAGTGGAGCTGAGTCCACAAAAGATCAGCCATGATCTCATTGAATGGCGGAGCAGGCTCGAGGGGCCAGATGGCCTACTCCTGCTCCTAGTTCTCATGTTCTTATGTGTGGGTTTCACCCCCGCAACACAAAGATGCGCAGGCTAGGTGGATTGGCGACGCTAAATTGCCCCTTAATTGGTAAAAAAAGGAATTGGGTACTCTAAACTTAACAAAAAAGAAGTGAAGAGGAGAATGGTTTAGTGGAGTGAGCAGCACCAGCAACAACCCATCTGTATCCTGTTTGCACTTTTGTGTGCCCACGCCTGAAGGCACACAGGACTGGATTTTCCACCCTTCCCACCCGGCGGGGCAGGCGAGATATGCAAAAGGCCGTCGACACTGGCGGGACCGGAAGATCGCGCCGCCGGCCAATGGCGAGCCGCCTACGTGGCCAGAAAGCCCTGCCCACGGACCGTAACACCACAGGGGGTTCTAATAAAGCAATCAGTGGAAGCTTTTGAACTGCAACAATTAGAACTGAGCAGAGGAAGCAGAATCAAAGACATGGGAAGAGGAACTGGGGATGATTAAAATGAGAGCTCGTTAGCGAGGAAGGACAGTGTGAAAATGACCACGTACAACGGCAAATAATAAAGCCCAGCTTAGGGAGGAAAGCTATTTGTGACACAGGTCACATATGGACTTCTGATTAAACAGATGGACAGTGTGGCATTGGAAGCAATGACGCATCAGAAAAGGCCACTAATGCATGTATGGGACCCACTGCGCAATGAGATACACATCGCTCCGAAATGGATTTAATGTCAAGCAGGTTTTTGAAAGTGAACTAATCAGTCCACAGTAATTTGCTTCAGGTCGTCATTTGCCCATATTTACAAAGCTATGCTTTTAAAACCTGCCCATAAATGTTAATTTGTCTGAACTGGTGCCTTTAAGAGCTTACATGCAGAAAATTCAGGGAAAGTAGCAAATCATCTGACAAGAGGTTGTTCTGCAACCTCAAAGCAAAAAACACCGATATCAACAGAATGTGAAGTGAAACCATTCAGCGTGTTTGCTTCCTTCGTGTGGGTGGACTTCTCCTTAATGGTGAGATGTGCGAGACATTTTAAATATAGCTTCCTACTTTTCATATTCATTCTGCAACTAGTTTAGTAAAGGTGTGACCCCACTTCCTCTTTGCATATTATTTTTGGAGCAAATATACTGGGCATATTGTTGCAGTTTGCAAGAACCGATGCTTTAAAGAGTGGCAGGGGAGCCACACTGCGGGTCGCCCCACCTGGAGGGATAGGCCTCCGAAATTGGGTTTAATGGAAATCCCTAACCCTCTTTCTGATTATTGCTTTCCTCAGTTTGTGTTTCGTTTGTTCTTCATTTCCTGTCTGTTCTTCTTTCACTCAACTCGATCCCAACGCTACGAAAAGCACTCATTAATAATAATTGCTAATGTTCGACTAATTTCAGATAGGGTTCCTGCGGAGGTCAAATTTCCTTTTCTGCTCTTTACAATAATAAGTAAATTTTTCACAGCTGGTCTGTTTAAGCTCATGGCACGTTAATGCACTGCTTCAGAACAAATTACCTCAGGTCTCCCTTTTGTGAATGTTGCTGAGGCAAACTGCATTTTCACAAATTATAAACTATTCTGGAAATACTTTACAAACACTTGACACCAGGTTTATTACAGGAAATTTATGTTTCCTGGTTATATTTCATCAACGAACCCATTCGCCGCTGGCTAACTTTTTAAACTGTTACATTTTGAACTGCGAAATAAACGTTTGATCTCCAAGAGAAACTTTTCCATAATATAGTCTTTGAGTGTTATCCTGATTAATTTGGAATAATAACGAATGGCAAAGGGTCTCTGACATATTGTATACTTCCAGAGCAAATAGAGGGATATCTTCTATAAATAAAGACACTCGATGGTTTGAAAAGATGCTCTTATAATAACAAATACTATGAAGTGGACAGGTAAGAGATGAAAACATTGATTCCTACTGACAGGAGGATATGCTGAAAGCATTCTTTGATAAGCAATCATCTTTTCTACGTTAGTCTGAGAGTCATAGGATGGCATTTAGAGGCTGGGTTAGCCACAGGCGCAAATCCCATCTTGGCTGCGAAATCTCGAGAGAGAGAGAGAGAGAGAGAGAGAGAGAGAGGCCAAAAACGGAATTTGCGCCAACGAGAACCCCGATTGCAATCTTGCTGGGACCTCCCCGGTGGACACGATTAAGTTCAAGCCCAGCAAGGGCATGAAACTGATTTGCATGAATTTGAATCCATTACCATACATTTAGCATGGTTAACGTCGCATCTTCAGCCCTCAGTGAATCTTCCCACCCACCAGAGGTGTCCCCCCCCCCACCCACCAGATGTGTCGTTCCCCCCACCCACCAGGCGAGTCGTCCCCCACCCACCAGGTGTGACGTCTTGCCCAGCATGAATTACTACTTTATAAACGGGAAGCAGGCGCCATGATCTCTGAGAGGGAGGAATGAGGTCAACACCACTGTCTCTACTGAGCGCCAGATGTCCAAGGGGACAGCGCCTGCTGGCCAACTTCAGAAATGGGTGGGCGATCTGTTGGGGTGGGGTGGGGGGTGGGGGGGGGGGGGGGGGTGGGGGGGGGGGGGTGGGGGGGATGGTGGACTGAGAGAAGGAGGGAATCAGTCAGCCGCAGAATTAGTGGGGCAAGGGGGTGGGATCCTGAGGTCTGGTGTTTGTGTGTGCTTTTAGGGCTGTGCAAATCTGCTATCTTTGGCCTGGGGGTATGGGTCAGGGGTGACTGTGGGGCACATGTGGTGGGGGGTGGGATGCGACAAGAGTCAGGGAGCTGGGCCTAATGGGCTGGATGAGTGAGACCCCAAAACGGAGGGGGTGGGGGGGTCAAAGCCTCTGGAGCTGCTTCCCAGGGGACTTAAGTGTCGAGGCACGGCGGCAATGAGACCTCGGAATGATGCAGCCCGTGTAAGAAAGGGGCCTATTAGCTTTGCCTATCGCTGAAGCAGAAAGAAATTATGCCCTCGAACATTCCTGAGATTCACGATCGTCAAACTAATTGGCCATCGAGAGTTAACCCTTTGCTGCCCACATTCTCAAAGTCAAGGAATGGGATGAGTACTCTGGGCTCACGACTCAATGCTTAGCTGAACGGGTACGAGAGGCAATGGGCTCACTTCTCTACCGGACCCCAATGCCTGCCACTTAGGGTCCATCAGCCCCCAAGGCGGACATCCCCATGCAGATGACCATGGTGTTAGGGGTGGGCAAGCACATAATCCTTCTGTCAGAACCCCCAGTAATGTAGAGAATAAGGGAGGGAACCAGGCTGAGTGTGCGACCAGTAGGTGCACTTCATGCCCATTTTCCAGGGAGCGTGCATGATAGTTACATCGCAGATATCTGGCATTTACAATGGACAGCTGAGGCTGCGGGAATGGCTCATTGGGGATAAGTGATATCCCCTGAGGTCTGGGGAGGGCACTGGCGCCAGCGATTGGGGGAGGGGGGGGGATGTCTTGATACTGGTGATTGGAGGGGGTGGGGGAAGAAAAAGTCCTGATGCCACTGATTGGGGGGATGGGTGTCTTTGCTGATAAGAAGTGGGGGTGACCAGAGTGTTAGTCCGAGATGATTATGAACAAAGGGGCAAAACTCACCATTCTGAACATGCTCGGCCGCACCAGAGGCTTCTGAATGCATCATCCGCCTACTGTGCTGATAAGCATACACTGAAGATATATGGGCCTTAAATAAACATTTGCCTCGATAATACCGGGCAACTCCCAGTTGCTCACAGAACTGCAAATGAGGCATTAATAAATCAAGGGCACCGCGGGGGGAGGCAGAGTGACAGAGAGACTGAGAGAATGAAGGATGATGATGGAAAGAATGGGGCAGAATGGGTAAGAAACCCTGCCAGCTGGACCGGTGCAAAATGTGCGGCGTCTTGTGCTGTGACACAGTTTGCACTTACATCATCCGGGAATCGGAAATTAACTTTGGATGAAGAATCACAATACATAAACTGGGAGCAGCGTGCCAAGTTTCAAGGCGTAGTTGCTCAAATAATTTGCAAGATTTCCCCTCCTGGTTTTCTGAACAGATTCTTTCAGAACAATGTATCTGCGGGGGAGGGAAATTAGCTGGACAGCTATCAGAGGCTCCTCAAACATATGAAGTATTTAAATAACCTTTTCAGTATATTAAATAATTTCTCAGGAAAAGATCGTCAAGGTGCTATCACGTCATACCCCTCTCGGCCGAGTTGCAGTTGTCTGTTTTGTCTATATAGCTGTTTGTTTTGTAGATGATGTCCATGGTGTAAGGATTGCCCCCGGGGGGGGGGGCGAATGCCTATTTAAAGAATCCAGGGTCAAATACCCCCTCGTAAATAAAAATGAGATGCCGCCACTTTTTGCAAAATCTTGTCAGGATGCTTTCTTGTTGCCAGAGGATAAGCGTATGATTGTTCTCACATAACCGCTGATGGACAAGATTAAAAACTTCATTTGTCAAAGACATCAAAGGCAGAACTAAACCAGTTACGATATTGACCAGTCAAAGGGCTGATGAATGTATCCTGTTGACAGTTAACACATTTAGAAAGAAAGTTATCACTTATAACTCTACAGTACTGGGTCAACTGACATTGCAGCTGTCAGAACCAACTGCACCCTCCAACACACACACAAACACACACACAATAATTTTTTTGGGTTTTGATTTTGATAGATTATTAGTCCCCTTTCTGGTGCCCATATAATTAATTTGTTGCAAATTAAGGGTGCAATGATACGTATAATCTAAGGTATGTAAAGGGTTAACAAGATGGTGTTCATGTATCTCAGCACTAGATGGCATCACTGAGTAGTCTTATAAAAGACCGTGTCTCTAAGCATTCCGGGAGAAGGTTAAGGAGAAGAGAGTGAGCGGTTGAAATAAGAGGCCAGGATTCTCTCAGCCCGGGACTGGGCCGGAGAATCACCGTGACTGGCGCGAATCGTGCCACGCCACCGGCTCACCAATTCTCCAGCGTCGATTCTTGGGCGCCTCCGGGATTACCGCCGCGCTGGTTGGGGGCCGTTGAAAGCGCCCCCCCGACGATTCTCCAGGCCACGATGGGCCGCGTGGCCACCGAAATCGGCGGACGCGCTGGTTCTGTGGGGGCCTATGGTCCTCCGCGCTGGACCCCTGTAGGGGGCCGGCACAGAGACGGGAACCCACGCGCATACGCGGAATCACGCTGGCCATTCCACGCTGGCCGGAATCAAGCCGGCCATTCCGCGCATGTGCAGAATCACACTGGCCGTTCTGCGCAGGCCAGAATCACGCCGGCCGTTCCGTGCCGGCTGGAGCTGCAGGGACCACTCCAGGGCCAACCTAGCCCCCTGGGAAGGGGAGCATTCCTCAATATCGGGGACCGTTGACGCCGGAGTGGTAGGCGCCGCTTTACGCGCCGGAGTCAGAACTTGGCCGTGGGATTGGAGAATCCCGGCCAGAGTGTTAGTTGTGGTAGAAAAGCATTACAGATTACTGTAGCATAGATTTAATACTGCTGTTTTATCAGCTATTACTTAGTAGAGTGTGCAAACCATTTAAAGTAGTGTAAAAAAACTAACTTTGTTTTAAATACATAGCTTGATGTTCTTTGGCAACACAAGACTTTTAGCTATCTTGGCGAACTACACAAGCAACATCACAAAGGGGACAAGTACAACACTCGATAATCGATTGGAAGCAAGCCGATATTTACATCGGTATTGTGGCTCTGAGAGGAGCCTGTCAGGTTAATGAGGGAACAGAATCTGACCCATTGATTATTTCCAATGTGCTTGGGTCCGTTGTTTAGTGCAAACTACCTTTCAAGAAAATTGCCACTTTACCTGACCCTCACCCTGGTGTCAATTGCAAGCTAAACCTCGCCCACAAATCCCAGTGCAGGGGACTGCCCATGTGTAACAATTCCCAAGGTGCTTAGGCCAGAGAAATGGATCTTGTGCTGCCTGTGCGCGATGGGGTTATCACGTCACAGCTGTTGACTAGCGCCACACTCCTCCCTGAACCCGCATTGTAGAAGGCCACATTTCCACTGTGGCTCATCCCCCAAAGTGAGACATTAAATGTGTGAGTTCTGAGAAGCTCAGCAACTCCAGTCAGATGCCATCTGCGATTGCTATCATAATTTGTCATTTATATCCCAACTGCAATGTCACTAATGCTGATGTGTGTGTGCACCGTTAAAAAGTACCCCTGCCTGATAGAATTCCCGGGGCTCCGCAGTGCAGTTCCAGAAAGTCTTTGGGTGGAATTCTCCCATGGCGGGGGCGGGAACGTCGAGTGTTTCCTGCTGTGGAGGTTGGTTTTTCGCACATTACTCCAAGGCAGGGCAGGGCCCCCGATGGTGCAAAGTCTGCCATTGTGTCCGGCCGCCATATTGGACAGGTGGCCAAAATCACTGATCCATTATTGAATAAAGAAGGTGGACCTCCTGAAAATGAAGATGGATCTCCAGGTGCATTCTGAGGCCGACAGATATTGACCTCCTCCAGGATAAATAATCTGGAAGATCCACCTGTACATATTCCAACCCCCCCCCCCGCCAACCACTGCGGTATTCCAGGGTCCAGAGTTGCTGGCGGCCTCCATCTCGATCTCCGGAGGGAGCACCAGGCGTTGTTCAGGCGAATCCTGACACCTGCACACCACGTTGTTCCGGAGGTGTTTCGCACCAGCGTGTTTTCCCAGTGGTCTTACTGGTGTCACGGAGAATTGGGCATCGCTGGTCAGTCCTTCATGTACACGGGGGGCTGGATTCTCCGTTTGGGAGACTAAGTCCCCAAACCAACATGTATACGGTGGTGTTTTTATGCCAGGAAAACTGGCACAAAATGGCCACCGATTCCCTGATTCATCTGGGGGGGGGGGGTAGTAGCCAGACAGCATAGAGCTCCCAGCTCTAGCTGCCAATATGGCCTGGAGCATTGCCGGGTCGGTGACCGTGCATGCGCACAGCGGCGGCATGCAGCGGCCATGCCATGCTTAATGGTGGACCCGGACCGCTAAAATAGTCCCCCCACTTCGGCCAGTTCGTGCGCATTGACCACCCGCCCAGTACCCCCAGCCCCGAATAAAGCCCCCACACCTCAAGCGAGGGGCGAGGTTCAGAAGGCAGGGCCTTCATGAATAACCTCTTAAACAACGTTCCACGTGAAAGACTCACAATAAAATGAAAAGGCTGGTCCGGTGCGCTGTTATCATCTTTCAAGTTATTGGTACTGCTCAATATTTTGGATCCCTAAATCAGGTCCTTGCTTAAAACTTTGTTCCCAATTCGGAATTTACACTTTTTCTAACTTTCATTGAGGTTCACCCCTTGTTACATTGGAATCATTCTCTCTGCTCTTGTCTGCACCCTCTTCATGGTACACACATCTCTTTCAAAGTAACCCCCACAGTACCATACTGGAATGTCAGCCTCAATCTTTGGACTGAAGCCCTGGAGTGGGACTTGTACCCCCGACTTTATGGCTCAAAATAGAGGACTACCAACTGAGCCAAGGCTGACACTGTTGTCGGGCCAAATATACCACCATAAACGTAGTTGTTTACAGTGGTGGGTAACTGAAGTATCAGACGGATGAGCTTCAATAAGTCAAATGGACCAACCTTGATCTTTTAAAATATATTCTTTTAACTATTTTTGCGAACCCAATGATCCATTTTTTCTTGCTGTCTTCGCGAATATTATCTCTGCTATTTCCAACTTGCCAGGCTTTATCCTGAAGGTGTCGAGTGTTGCTGGCCGCTGCTAGGCAACAGTGATGCCCCTTAAGTCCCTCGGTGCACATCCTGATTCTTTCCAGCATTTCTTTCAATTGGCCTGTTTCTGACATTTTTCACTCTTCAACGCAAGCACCAGGATGGATTATTATTCCACCTTTGTGGTGGCGAAACTCAATCAAACAGCTCTCACCTCTGAGTTTTAAGAGCCTCTTATTTCACAGGTGGTGCCAAAAACAACTAAGACAGGAAAACTAGGCGCAGAGGGGAGTTCCGAAGGAGAATCAGACTGAACTTGCAATGTTAACTCCGTTTTTCTCGCTCCAGTTGCCAAACCGGCTAAGATTTTCTGACCCTGTTTATATTTCAGGCCTGCACCATCCTCAATATTTTGCTCTTGTACTATTGGGTGACTTCATTCACGTTAAAAATATGATTTAAGGGCAGCACGGTGGCGCAGTAGGGTTAGCAATGCTGCCTCACGGCGCCGAGGTCCCAGGTTCGATCCGGGTTCTGGGTCACTGTCCATGTGGAGTTTGCACATTCTCCCCGTGTTTGCGTGGGTTTCGCCCCCACAACCCAAAGATGTGCATGGTAGGTGGATTGGCCACGCTAAATTGCCCCTAAATTGGAAAAAATGAATTGGGTACTCTAAAATTTATTTTAAAAAAATATGATTTACACATTTACAAAGAAGTGTTCAGCCATTTATGTTGCAATTGCCCAACATGGAGCAGATAGATGGCGACTAGGGGCTTTTCACAGTAACTTCATTTAAGCCTACTCGTGACAATAAGCGGTTTTCATTTTTTCATTTTCATAGATTTCCAATCAGAGGCACGAGCCGCTGTTGTTGAATTTATCTTGAATTTGGAGAATTCGATAACAAATGAAGAACCTTAAATGAAACATCACCGTAATCAAATCTTGGTAAGCTTGCCTACTGTACGGTTATGACCAGAACCATCATTTAAACATACATCTACAGTTCTGCGTGTGGGCTGGTATAAACTCAACTAATGTGAAGTTTGTACTGCATGCACACTCACAGCTGTGCTGTTGTACATGTTACTGGCCTTGAATCAGCTGCAGACCACACACACACACACACACACACACACACACACACACACACAAAATCTAAAAATTCCCCCTCGACAATTCTGAAGTGTAATTACAGGGACAATGAGTGAACAATGAAGAATTGCACAATGTTAAGTAAACTCAAGAGAGGCATTATGTCTGGAAGGTTGTGGGGCAAAAGGATCTTGGATAATACTCAAGTCGACATAATGAAGCGAACCCTCCCCCCATAATTGCAGAAAGTCAACTCCAGCCTCAGTTATCAACCGCAAATCTAATTAAACTATCCGGTACAATCTGGCTTCCAAATTCTTATTGAATCGCTGTGACTTTTGAAACTGTTCTGCTGCGTTGTCACGGGTTTGACATGAATTGAATTCTGACTATTTTCCTTCCACCCATGATATCAATCTGTCAAACAGCTCGCACAGGAAAAAGTAGACACTGCCGGACAAAAACGGAGCAAGGTTCACGTACAGAGGGGTGACATGACTCGGGGGCAGAATTGGGGAGCAGCTTCGTGAATTTGAACAGGGATAATAAGGCATCATTTGATGTGAACATTTTAAAGTGTTTGACATCATACTTTAAACCTCGCCGGGATTAGGGAAACTCCCAGGCATTTTGGTGGGAGACATGCAGGCAACAACAGAAAACCTTTATCAAAGCACCTACTGTCAAAACCTCAGGGCTTTGCGGCAACAAAAAAAATGCTTTTTCCTGTCAACAATACCGCAGTCAGCACTAATCTTCCTTTCATTCAATTCCAAATTAACACTACAGCCGGCCCCAGATGAAGGACAGTAAACACGTCAAAGTGCCTGAAACAAAAATCGAACTGGCACTTGCCAAAAGGGAAAGACAGCGGCATATGTTGTCGGAGAGTTGGAACATATTCAGGAAAGCACAAGGTCTGCATTTCTGGCGAACAGCAAACTAAAGCACCAGATACTAAAAAGTATTCCATGACATTGACACCTCTATTGTGAGCTCTACAAGAGTTTTACCAGCAGATAATGATGCACTCGAAAAGCCTGTAATAAACACATCTGTTCTGTTATGCCACACAAAATAGTTCTCCCCCTGCTCCCTCATCACTATGGAAACCGCCGAGTATTGCCTTCCCAGTTCAAATGATGTGCGCACAGAGAGGCAAAAGGGTATTAAATATTAATGTTGCTCTGTTGACCAATTTTTAAGTCTTGTTCCACTCCAAACCGTTTGATTTTCCCTTTGATGACTGGTTAGATATGTCACACAGAATGGGCCTAGCCAGGCCTAAAGTCCTTCACCGGCAATTATCTGAGGGAGGTGGTGGTGTAGTAATGTTGTCACTGGACTAGTAATCCAGAGAGCCGGTGTGATGCTCTGGGTTTGAAACCCACCATTGATATTCCCCTTTGGGGAAGGAAATCTGCCGTCCTTACCTGGTCTGGCCTATATGTGACTCCAGATTCACAGCAATGTGATTTTTAAAATATAAATTTAGAGTACCCAATTCATTTTTTCCAATTAAGGGGCAATTTAGCGTGGCCAATCTACCTATCCTGCACATCTTTGGGTTGTGGGGGCGAAACCCACGCAAACGCGGGGAGAATGTGCAAACTCCACACGGAGAGTGACCCAGAGCCGGGATCGAACCTGGGACCTCGGTGCCGTGAGGCAGCAGGGCTAACGCACTGCGCCACCGTGCTGCCCCTGCAGCAATGTTATTGACTCTGAAACGGCCTAGCAAGTCACTCAGTTCAAGGGTAATTAGGGACGGGCAAGGTGCATGCCCAGCCAGCGACGCCCATATCCTATGAATTAAAACAAATTATATGCTGGGCCCTGGCAGATGATTGGAATTACTAATAATGTCAGCTGGTAATGTTATAGAATTTACAGTATAGAAGGAGACTATTCGGCCCATCGAGTCAGCACCGGCCCTTGGAACCCTATCCCATTTTCTCCTAGGATCAGTTTATCCATGATACTTTCATCAGTCAGGAGGGTAGGAGGCTTAAGGCAGCTGAATGAAAAACCAATCCAGCAGTGAACTAGAACAATCCAGGCATGATGAGCAACCTAGGGGAGTGAGTGGGCCCCGCATGATGGCCCTCTTTCAAGTCAGTGCGCTGTAAGATTGAAATCAGGCTGGTTCGCTAACCATGAATAAGATAAGGGGCTGGTTTAGCTCACTGGGCTAAATCGCTGGCTTTTCAAGCAGGCCAGCAGCACGGTTCGATTTCTGTACCAGCCTCCCCGGACAGGCGGTGGAATGTGGCGACTAGGGGCTTTTCACAGTAACTTCATTGAAGCCTACTCATGACAATAAGCAATTTTCTATTTAATACACAGTGAATATTTCATAACGAGTTACAGAAAATGCTGAAAACATTAAGTAGGAGCACCCTACTTAAGCCCATGCCTCCACCCTATCCCAATACCCCAGTAACCCCATGTAATCTTTTTTGGACACATAGGGGCAATTTAACATGGCCAATCCACCTAATCTGCACATCTTTGGACTGTGGGAGGAAAGCGGAGCACCCGGAGGAAACCCACGCACACACGGGGAGAACGTGCAGACTCCACACAGACAGTGACCCAAGCCGGAATCGAACCTGGGACCCTGGAGCTGTGAGGCAGCCACCGTGCCGCCCTAAACAAAGTATGCATGATACTAATCCACAGCCAACAATGCTGATACAATGTTGGATCCAGTTCCTGTACGGCCACATCAGTATCAGATCGGATCCCTCGACAAAGACATTGGGCTAACATTACACAGATTTGCAGGTACAACCCCATTGCCACTCTGGCTGCAAGTGAAGGCCCGAATCATTCTCTTCGTTTTTGGGGAGGAGGCCTTTCCTAAACTTAATGACATAAGAAGCAGGATAGCAGATGGCTATCTGATTCCTTGAGCCTGCTCCGCCAATCATACCATCATGGTTTGTTTCCAACCACAACTCCACTTCCCCAGCCGGGTGGCACCACTGTCTGCTACACCGACGGCCGCCCCACCATCTCCTCTCAAACATTAGGCAATTTTCACCAAAGCCCTTTCCTTACAAAGTGACTAAAGGAATGGATATAGAGGGGGAATGAGGGAGATCCATCCTCCCCGCCCCCACTCCCAAAACTGTAGTTTATGGACCGTGTGGTAGTTTTTGTGTCCTCTGACTCTCCTAAACAAGATGCATTCCCACTGAATCAGTGTGACTCTGTCCAGGGGAAGAGTCCTCATCATGTAGATAAATGGTGGGGTCCACGAGGAGAGCACTGCCGCTACCAGATCAATGACCTCAATGCTGTGTGTGGCACCTTGCTGTGCTACGGCTGCTGCATTTACGCACAACCTCCCTCAGTAACTCCTGTGTGTCAGCCGTGGCTCAGTCAGTGGCAGGCTCACCTCTAACCCACGGGTTTCTGGTTTCAAGTCGCCTTCCAGGGCCGCAATTCTCCCAAAAGGGAACAAAGTCCCCCAGCAACCGCGTTTAGACACGTCTTTACCATCAGTCGCAATGCCAAGAAACACATGGGGTGGGATTCTCCGACCCCACCCCCCGCCCCCCCCCCCCCCCGGTCGGAGAATCGCTGGGGGGGGGGGCGCAAATCCCACCCTCGCCGTCCCCGAATTCTCCCGCACCGGAGATTCGGCGGGGGTGGGAATCGCGCCGCGCCGGTTGGCGGCCGCTTACAGCGGCCCCCTCTAGCGATTCTCCGACCCGCGATGGACCGAAGTCCCACTGGTTCTTTGCCAGTCCCGCTGGCGTAGATCAGACTAGGTCCCTTACCAGCGGGACCTGACGGCTTGGGCAGGCTCCGGGATCTTGGGGGGGGGGTGGTGGGGGGCGCGGAACGATCTGGCCCCGGGGGGGGTGCCCCCACGGTGGCCTGGCCCGCGATCGGGGCCCACCGATCCGCGGGCGGGCCTGTGCTGTGGGGGGCACTCTTTTCCTATGCGTCGGCCGTGTCAGCCTCCGCGATGGCCGACGCGTAGGTGACCCTCCCCCACGTGCGCATGCACGGGGATGACGTCAGCAGCCTCTGCCGGAACCGCACCGGCTGGCGGAGTCCTTCGGCCCCGGCTGGCGTGGCGCCAAAGGCGCAAACCACTCCGGCGCCCTCCTAGCCCCTGAAGGTGTGGGAGAATCCCGCCCATGGTTATTCATCGCAACTCGCGTTTAAAGGGGGCCTGAACAAGGAACACACAGCTGAGGCCACACAGAACCTCGTTGTATCTATTTTCATATGGTGCCCCGATCTCAAGAGGTTCCCGAAATGATCCCCGACCTCCTCCTCCTCCCCCCCCCCCCCCCCCCCCCAAGCACAAACGCGTCATGGAACGGTCCCTGCCCACCCCCCCAAATCACCTCCAACACCCAGGCTGGGTGCATAAAATAACAGCTCGACACCTTTGCAGTGCCCATGTCAGCTGGCAGTGCCTCCTGGGCACCTTGGCAGTGCCAGGCTGGCACCAGCCTATTCAAAGGGCATGCAGCTGGGGCCCTCCGATCCCCTGGGAGACCCCCACATGTGGTGTTCTGTCTGGTCCCTGTTTGTGGAGACCAGTGCTGATTAGCATTCACTAGAGGTCTCGGAGGCAAAGGGGATGAATCCCAAAGCCTCAGGTACCTCGGGAATCTATGCAGTAGTGTGAGGGTCAGCTATCTCGCTCTAATGTGCAGATTTGCCAAAAATGATCCCGCCCACAATGGGTTGCCGGGTAGATCCCGGGAACGGGGTCTCCCGGCTTTCATCAGCCACGCTGCTCTGTGACGAGCTGCTTTTGCGGCGCAGCGTGGCAATTGGATCGTGCCCCAGAGCTCAAGCACAAACATCAAGGCTGACATTCCAGGGGGAGTGGAGAGAGACAAACCCCCCCCCGGTCTGTCTTTCGAGGTCCCATCTGTCTGCTCAGGTGGACGTTAGAGATCCCAGGGCTCTATTTTGAAGAAGAGCGGGAGGTGGGGTGTTCTCACCAGTGTCCTGGTCAATACTCATCTCTCAACCAACATTACTGAAGCAGATCTAGTTTAGTCGTTGTCAAATTGTTGCCTGTGGGATCTTGCTGTGCGCATATTGGCAGATGCGTTTCCTGCATGACAACAGTGACAACCTTTCAAAAAGTACTTCACTGGTTGCAAAGTGCTTTGAGAAATCTGGTGGTCAAGAAACATGCTATGTAAACGCGCAAGCCTTTCTTTTAAAAAGAAACACTTCGGAATATCCGAACACTCGGGAAGATGGCAAATAAATTCAACTCCACGCCTTTCTAGGTTTTAGCACATGTAGCACACAGGTATCAGCAGAGACGTTTGGCAAGTTTTAAAAAAAAACTTTCTGGCCTTTCCCTCGACTGTTTCAAAGCTGAGATGTCTTTGTTTAGTCAGTAACGGGTTTCACTGTGCTAAGTCGTCAAGACCCCAGGACACCAATAAAACAATTTCCATGTCTGAATGTAAGTTTTACCAGGGAGGTTCACTACTTAAGATTGGGAAATGGCACCGGAGTCATTTCCGAGCTGAGAATAGCTGCGAAAATCCTGCAGCACAGAAAATAAATTGTGTGTTTGAATACATTCACGTGGGAAATTTTACTGAAATTTTAGCGCATGTTTTCACAGTTTGCAAACCTATGTGACGAACCGCGTTTGTCCTGATTTCTGCCTTCCCCTTACCTACGGACCCCCTCCAGTACAGGTTTCCGGTCACCCTCTTGCCCACCCCCAACCATTTTTTGATTCCCCCCCCCGCGCGCCGTGCAATGTCTTGGGATCTCTTCCTGCAATAAAAAGTGCGGGATAAATGCATGTTGGTGCTGTTATTGCTGACGCCAACATGCAAAAATTGGAGGGATGCGAGGACTGTTAGTGAATTGGAACCTTCTCGATCCTTGACTGCTGGTTTTTGCTGCAGCAAAGCTTCAAAACTCAAAAGACTTCATCAGGGCAGCACGGTGGCACAGTGGTTAGCATTGTGGCCTACGGCGCTGAGGACCCGGGTTCGAATCCCGGCCCTGGGTCACTGTCCGTGTGGAGTTTGCACATTCTCCCCGTGTCTGCGTGGGTTTCACCCTCACAACCCAAAGATGTGCAGGGTAGGTGGATTGGCCACTTTAAATTGCCCCTTAATTGGAAAAAATAATTGGGTACTCTAAATTTATTAAAAAAAGACTTCATCAGATATACCCTCGGTTTGACATGCGTACTGCCCGGAAAAGTGTCGGAGTTAAACTTCTTGTTCTGGAACACTTGATCGTGGCCGGAATTCATCGGGATTCACTTTTTCCACCACCAGAGCACCCCTGCCCATGGGTTTTCCGACGGCGTGGAGTGGCGTCAATGGAAAATCTCATTGAAAAGCGACTGGGATAGAGAATCCCTCCGCCGGCGAATGGCACGCCTTCGAGAAAGCACGCGGCTGGGGGGAACTGGAGATTCTCCCCCCCCCCCCCCCCCCCCCCCCCCACCCTAGATTATATCCTCTCTTATTCTGTTTGTTGAAGCCTTTATGCAGCTTGCGCACTGGACATGTCCACTATAGATAAGGGCCGAAAATTTACAGCCCTACCCGCAGATGGGATCTTCTGGTCCCGCAGATGTCGACCCCCCACCCCACGTTCCATGGCAGCAGAGGGTGTGGGGCAGGAAAATCCCGGAGACATGGGCGGGACTGGACATGCGCGCCGCCGGCTGATGGCTGGAAAATCCCTCCCGCCCATCATATTTATTCACTGTATCAAGGTACTGAGAAGGCAAACTTTCCCCACATAACAACGGTCATTGCTCTCTAAAGGTTAGTCCGTTTGGGGAAAGTTTTCTGAGACAGTTTCGTGTTATGTCCAAAACCTAACCACAACCCTTTTCTTCAAAGTACATTTACTTCATCAGCAACTTGTTTTATGTTGCCGCCTGGCTGCGCCGATAATAAGAACATAAGAACGAGGAGCAGGAGTGGACAATTCAGCCCCTCGAGCCTGCTCTGCCATTCAATACTATCAAGACTGATCTCTCGGCCTCAACTCCACTTTCCTGCCCGATCTCCGTAACTCTTTAACCCATCACTAGTTAATCCACATTGTCTGTGAATGATTAGCAGAATTAATGCAAATAAATAACCACCAACAAGCATTACTTATTCCTAATCCTTGCTGCTCCGTAGTCGCAGTTTTAATACAAGGAAGACCAAGGATGATTTCCTTTATGTAATATAGGCCTATTTGTTTCCTATAGGTTGTATATGTTGTATATGCAAATTGTAAACCCTGTCGGAAGTAACATGTTTCTAAATATCTTGGACAAAGTGAAGAAAATATTTGTGTGGGGATTGTTTTTGTAATATTTTTCCAACTTCTACCATTGGGCAGGAGATATAAAAGTCTGAGAACATGCACAAACAGATTCAAAAACAGCTTCTTCCCCGGGCTGTTACCAGACTCCTAAACAACCCTCTTATGGAGTGATCTGATTAATACTACACTCCTGTATGCTTCACCCGATGCCGGTATCTAGGTATTTACATTGTGTACCTTGCGTTGCCCTATTAGGTATTTTCTTTTTAATTCATGTACTAAATGATCTGTTTGAGCAGAAAAATACTTTTCACTGTACCACAGTACACATGACAATAAACAAAATCCAATCCAAAATAGAGGTTTAATAAAATATAATGTCACACTCAGTGGAAACATGAGGATTTGGATATCCTTGACTATAAGGGTCAAGAATCTCTCAGCGACTCTCTCTGGTAGTTACCCGTTCCATCTCATTGCAGTAATTCCTTCCACTAAAAACATTAGATTAGGATGGATCACTAATAAACCACTTTTAAGAGCATTGCTGAATTTTAATAAAACCAATTTTAATAAAACAACATTGAACTGCTGTAACGGGACAATATTTTAACTATTACAACTTGCTTTCATGAATTAAAGTATTAAGTATCAGAAAAGTTGCTCTTCGGAAACCCTGTCCTGTTTGATCCTGAACTGTCCTTCAAAGACCACATCCTATTTGTTGCCAAGATTGTGACTTCCCAACATTGTCCACCACTATTCCTAACCTGGCCTCTCAGCTTCAAGCCTGATGTTGCGATGTTCGCATTCCCAGTCTTGCCCGTTCCAACACTCCCCTCTCCGTCCTCCTACCCTCTTTCTCCCCCCCCCCCCCACAAATGCCAACTTGATCTGAACTATGATGCCCCTATTCTGTGTACCTTGTGTTGCCCTATTAGGTATTTTCTTTTTATTTCATGTACTAAATGATCTGTTTGAGCAGAAAAATACTTTTCACTGTACCACTGTACACATGACAATAAACAAAATCCAATTCAAAATAGAGGTCGTCCGCAGCGAGCTCTATTGGATTTTGATCCCTGAAACTATTCCTCATCCACACCCAGAAATCCACCCAGTGCCTTAGCCTATGTGGCTGGTTATCTGAAATCTGGCGCTTAATTTAAGGATCATCATTGCGTTTTTCTGAGGACATTACAGAACATTGGCGAGCCAACAACACAGAGTTATTTTTCAGGCTCTGCATCACGATTTGTTATGTCCGCCTGCAGGCACTGGGATCCGCACACCATCATCTAAATGGGACAGTTAACAGCTTGCTGAATCTAAAGAAGTTTGAAAGGCAAGGTTGAGAAAGTTGAACGGACCACCTGGGTCCTTTATGAAGCTGGCTTTGTAGTGGTTGCGATGAGTACCAGGTCATCTCTTTGTCAAAATGCAATGCCTCCTCAGCATCGCAGCATCTCCTCCGAGTTTCAGTAGAACCTTCCCATGGGTGCAGCTTGAAAGCCACGTTGAGCGAATGCTAAAACCCGCGGTTCAATCGGACTATTAATCCAAACCACTTCAGCCGGCCAATTTTCAACACCAACAGAGCCATTTGACAGAATTCCCTGCCTTGTAGCTCTGCCACCAATTCATCATCTTGGATGTTTTCGTAGGAATGACTGCATATGTAAATAATAATAATTATAAAAGATGTACATGAACCCTTCACTCTTTTTGCATGAACTCAAACAACTTGAGCACCTGTTAGCTATGAATGTTACAGGGTTCACAGTAATGGGATCATTAATCTTCTTGTTTTGCGCAAGTGCAGCTTCAAATCGGTTACAAAAGCCAGGCTGCTCTCTAACTCAAGAGACATCTGCGAAGCTCACTGCTGAACATATCCAATAAAACATGCCCTGACCTGTACGCGTACTTTCTCTGCGAGGATCCAAAGACTTCTCAAAATGCAAACCCAATAAAGTCAGCAAACCTCAATGTAAATTGTTTATCGGGAAAGGGTAAACAGTATTGGAATAAAAGGGTGATTATTCCCCCCCTCGTACATCTGCCACAGTCATTTAACGCGAAGGAAAATTGCTCAACAGCCTCGATCTGTAAACGATACCCATTCCTTTGGCTGGTGCGTCCAAACCCAAAGGGCACAGTCTCAGAATAAAAGGTACGTCATTTAAGATTGAGATGAAGAGAAATCAGAGGGTAGTAAATCTTTGAAAGTCTCTGCCCAACAGGACTGTGGGGGCTCAATCCCTGAGCTTGTCCAAGACAGAAATCAACAGATTTCTGGATACTAATGACATCCAGGATCCGGCCCTTGTGTGGGGGAAATGGCATGGAGGTAGATGATAAGCCACGATGTGTCTGAATGGCGGAGCAAGTTCAATGGGCCAAATGGCTTAGGCCTGTTCCTATTTCCTATGTTCCTATTGCTATTGTAACTGCTCATCAAAGTGCCATCCAGGCATAACATTAACGAGAGATCCTACTCTAACTACCACATTGTAAAAAAAAAAATTGCACATAAAGGAAAACTTTACATTTTACCAGAGCCAAAAAAGAAACGTTGGATCCTCTCTTCCCTGATTACTTTAATTGCAAAACACAATATTGCCAATACAAACCTTCTTGTTTCTGGCAAATGTCACGCCATAAATTACATCTTACATTTTGTGGAAAGTATTGCTAACTCAGCCTGAGGTCCAACATTGTTTCCACAAAAATGCCAAATGATAATTCCTTCAAGCTGCTGATCTGGATTTAACAGCAGCGATTCGCCTGAACGTAAGATCATGGGCGGAATTCTCCGCAGGGGGCCGAATTCGTGAAGGCCGTCGTGAACTCAGCCAAGGTTCAGGACGGCCTCGGAGCCCGCTCCCCGCACCTAATTCACCCCCACCCAGGGGGCTAGGAGCAGGCCTCCGTCTTTCTCGGCAGCGACCTCGTCACGCCGAGAATGTGAAGTCATCCGCGCATGCGCGGGTTGCCGGTTCCAACCCGCGCATGCACGGTGACTTCATCACGCAGACGGCATGAACCCGCGCATGCACGGTGGCCATCTTACTCCTCAGCTGCCCAGCAAGACGTGGCGGCTTGATCTTGCCGGGCGGTGGAGGGGAAAGAGTGCGTCCGTTTTGGACGCTGGCCCGACGATCGGTGGGCACCGATCGCGGGCCTGTCCGCTCCCGAGCACAGTCGTGCTGCTCCTGTCCCAATCGGGCCCCTAGATGCCCCAAACGGGCATCTGCCGCCCGTTTCACGAATGCAGCGACCAGGTGTGTTTGCCGCTGTCGTGAAACGGGCGTGAAGGGCCGGCCGCTCGGCCCATCGGGCTCGGAGAATCGCCGTCGCTGTCAAAAACGGCAAGCGCCGATTTTTCCGAGCCGGGGGGCGTAAAAAATGTTGGGGGGCCCCCTGCGATTCTCCCAGGCCACGTGGGGAGCAGAGAATCCCGCCCCATACCTGGGGTAAACAGAGTGGCGAGGCCCAATGTCAGCCCAACTAGAATATCGTCTCTACACTGGTACTGGGTACTGTATTCGTCAACTGATAGCAAACTGACTTTGAATAACATCACATAATGACAAAATTTGAGGTAATGCATTTTGGAAGGTCTCATGCAGGTAGGGAATATACAGTGAATGGTAGAACCCTAAAGAGTATTGAAAGCCTGAGAGATCTAGGTGTACAGGTCCACAGGTCACTGAAAGGGGCAACACAGGTGGAGAAGGTAGTCAAGAAGGCATACGGCATGCTTGCCTTCATTGGCCGGGGCACTGAGTATAAGAATTGGCAAATCATGTTGCAGCTGTATAGAACCTTAGTTAGGCCACACTCGGAGTATAGTGTTCAATTCTGGTCACCACACTACCAGAAGGATGTGGAGGATTTAGAGAGGGTGTAGAAGAGATTTACCAGAATGTTGCCTGGTATGGAGGGCATTAGCTATGAGGAGCGGTTGAATAAACCCGGTTTGTTCTCACTGGAACGACGGAGGTTGAGGGGCGACCTGATAGAGGTCTACAAAATTATGAGGGGCATAGACAGAGTGGATAGTCAGAGGTTTTTTCCCAGGCTAAATGGTCAATTACTAGGGGGCATAGGTTTAAGGTGCGAGGGGCATGGTTTAGAGGAGATGTACGAGGCAAGTATTTTTTTACACAGAGGGTAGTGGGTGCCTGATACTTGCTGCCGGAGGAGGTGGTGGGAGCAGGGACGATAGTGACGTTTAAGGGGCATCTTGACAAATACATGAATAGGATGGGAATAGAGGGATATGGACCCCGGAAGTGTAGAAGATTTTAGTTTAGACGGGCAGCATGGTCGGCACAGGCTTGGAGGGACGAAGGGCCTGTTCCTGTGCTGTACTTTTCTTTGTTCTTAAAATCAGACGGTCAGTTGCTACAACAGTTAGTACACAACTGGGAAGAAAATTAAGTGCCTCCCCAACACGCACCAGCTGAAAAGTCAGCAGTAGTGCAGAATGACTTGATACGGTAAAAGTATTTGTTGACCTGGACCTGGAATGGTATCAGCCCATTTCCCACTCAATTCAACGTCACTGTCCGAAAGGATCTATAATTCTGCAATATTATTTCAAAGAGACACACCAAATGGCTTGCAATGGGAGATGGGAGAGAATCAATGGGCGGCACGGTGACATAGTGGTTAGCACTGATGCCTCACAGCGCCAGGGACCCAGATTCAATTCCGGCCTCGGGTGACTGTCTGTGTGGAGTTTGCACTTTCTCCCCATTGTTATATTGCTCGTCTTGTTCTCCAAGATAGCCAGATATGTAGTGTAGACAAAGGATATAAAACTAAGAAGTTTAAATCGAAAATGATTTATTTTACACTACTTAACTGGATAGGTTCGCACACTTTACTGAGTAACAGATAATAAAATAATGGTACTGAATCTGTGATATAGTAATCAATAATCTCTCTAATTCATAAACTACACAACAACTCAACCTCAACTTTCCTTCTACATTGACATCTCCATCAGCTTCCTCCAGCATGCCTAGAGATGCAACCTTTTATATGATCACTTAGCAACGCCATCTAGTGTTGAGTTACATGTCAACCCTTTACTACACCTGTACTAGACCCATGTCGGCGTGGGTTTCCTCCGGTTGCACCGGTTTCCTCCCACAGCCAAAAGATGTGCAGTTAGGTGGATTGGCCATGATCAATTGGCCCCTAATGTCCAAAGTTTTGGTGGGATTACGGGTTTGCAGGGGAGTGGGCCTAGATAGGGTGCTCTCTCGGAGGGTCGGTGCAGGCTCGATGGGCTGAATGGTCTCCTTCTGCACTGTAGGAAATCTACAACTCTACGAAAGGCCGATTTTCTGCCCAGTAATGAATCTACTTGGTGTCCTGGGCATTTGGGATGGACCTTATGGAACTGTCAAAGTCTGTTCATATTAATATTTTCTGATGGCTCCCACCACTGGCTGCTGATATAACATAGCCCCAGAAGATTAGAAGAGCGACTGCGTTGTCTTAAAGAACAATCACATTTTTTCTTTTGGTTTTTGTTGGAGGCAGTGTAAGGACCCAAGGAACTGGGCTGATGGAGAGCACCTTAGAAGTCACCTTGAGGAAGGTGCAGGAAAGGAGGGATGCCACCTCTCACGGAGAGGCACACACCCTCCTCAGAGGCCTGCTGCCCGCATAGCCTTGCCAACAGTTACAGTGGAGGCAAATTCTACTCCACCAATCAGCAGGGTTTTTAGAGAAGGCCTTTTGGCGCCACTTCACGGTGCAGAAGGTAAATTCACTCTGGCGCCACTCTCCACATCTAATGGTTTCATTGCAAATGGGAAGGTTTGGTGAATGGTCAATGCTCAATGCTGCTGGCAGAACACATGTTTTAACACCAGCCAGCTTCAAACCCAAGCAGCATGACGAACGGACTTTTCCTCGCAACATGTGCTGGGAGCAATAAATCATCATTAAAACGACTGGATCGTGAAACATCCCGTTGGGCTGGCCTTGTGGTAATTGTGTCATGCAAGCTGCACTTCCGGGTACATCATTCCTGTGCCCTGAAGCAGTAAAGGTGTGTCGATTTGAATGCTAGCGGGGGCCACCGAACATCAAGGGGGGGGTTTGAAAGTTTCATGTGCATGTGAACTGCAAAACCTTCCGATGGGAATACGCCCAATTTCTGCTCTTGCAAAGGAAATTGCGGCTTTCACTGTCTTAAGAGTTAATCAAATTTCAGAGCCAATTTGAGACTTTGGATTGAGTAATTATTTAATAAATCTCAGAGGTCTCCCTCCTCTCCCAAGCGTTGGCACTCAAATGATCTGGACAAGAAAACAGAGATAATGAAAACTCTGCGAATGTTGGCATCTGATCAAAAGGCATCTCCTTGAAATCTACAATAAGACACCAATAGACCCACACAAATCTGGAGCCTTCTGGTCCATCAGGGCCTCAGGAATGTCCTCATTTCCAGTGCAATTTGAAAGTGTTGGGAAGGGCTCCAGTAGGGGCCTGCGAGCTCCAAACTTTCAAAATGTTGCCGAGCAGGAATTCCAAATTGTAATTTAATCCAGTTGCCGGTGCGATAGCTTATGCAATGCCGGGTTGAATTGAACTCCTTCAGTCCTGGTTCTGACGACAGAGCACAGTCTAGCCATTGACTCTTCCATTCTGGGAAAAAAGCTTAGTCAGAAGTCCACTGTAAAGACAGCGATTTCATAAGCACACAGCACTACCTCATTCTGTGACTCTAACCTGGTCAACAGCTTTGTTGGCTAATTGATGATTTGTAACGTGAAATATCTCCTTTGTGCGAAAATGAGTATCTGGTCAGAAATTCCATTTAAACTCACCGGGATTTTCCCAAGGGCTTTGGGGCTGTGTGTCGGGACAAAATGGGTTCCCGAACCTGCACTTGCCAGGAGACAGACCAGGGAAGATATTTTGCCAGAAGAGGCACCATCGCCAACTCCGGGCTCGCTGCTCATTTAAGGACCCCAAGTTGGTGTCCTCATACTGCCAGGCCAATCATAGGGCCGGCAACGCTGGAGGCTTGGCAGCTGCGGCAAGAGAGGTGGCCGCTGCTGAGGTAGATGGAATTATGGGAGTGCGTCAAAATGGAAGTGCCCTAGAGGGGGTCAAAATAATTAGAACTTTTAGAGGGGTCAAGCAGGCATGCCCTTTGATCGGAGAAGTCCCTCCAGTGGTAGAATTTGAGCAGCGAATTCAGTCTCTGCTGGCAGTGGTTTTCTCTTTGGCAGTCCAGCTCCAATGACAATCCCAGACTGCTGCAGAATTGCTGTCTCTCTTAAGCAGGCCGTCCTCACGTTTTAAAAGGCCCCGATTGGGGGCTTTAAATACACAGATTGGCTACCCGCTTCCTTGCTCGCAGCTATTTTCCCAGCCTTGGCGCCTTAAAGGAGCCAGGAAAATTCTGCTCATTAGGTGTGAGAGACACGAACCTTCCCTGATGGACCATCTGGCATAGATTAAGGAGGTTTGGCTCGGATATGTAAAGCCTGTGGCAAAATTGCACACACGGGGATGGGACATCGCAATGTTGTAACAGTGCACAGTATGTCCTGTAGGCACTACATCAACAGGCTGGTGGAGTGGCAGACGAAATTCAAGTCCAGGGAATACAAGATTATGCATCTGAGGAAGACAGCACAAGCAAAAATGGGACCTTTTGAAAGGGATGTGCAAGAACGGAGAGACCCGAGGTGCTGTTGCGCAAACATTTGAAGGTGGCAACATAAGGATGTTCAAAAGTTAGAGGCAGAGAGCAGAAAATCCCTGCTAAACCCGTGTAAGGCACCAGTTCAGCTGTAGCTGCAATATTGTGCTCAATTCTGAGCAAGGATTTCAAGGCTGCAGGGATTTACTAAAAATGGTTTCAAAGGTGAAATGTAATGTTACCTGGAGGGACTGGAAAAGTTGGACTTGTTCTTCCAGGAGCAGAGAAAGCAAAGGGAGGATTTGATAAGAGGGGCTTAAAATCATGAACAACAAATAAGGAGAGACTGGACGCCAATTAACTAAATGGGAATAATGCCCCATAGCGAGTGCGTTCAGCCGCGTGCTTTACTGTGCCTGCAGCGCCGAGAAACACATGGCTTTAAAACGCCACTCGCGTTAAACAAGGGGCCTCAACGGGGAACATGCAGCGGAGGTCACACAAGGCCCTGTTTTCTACACCGAGGAGTTCCGCTCACCCCTCAATATACAAGAGATCGGGCCGACATGTTTAAATGCCATCCCGATCTCAGAGGCCCCCGACGCGAAACCAACCCCCAAGCCCCAACACTATGGGAGGGTCCCCGGCCCTCCCGCACCTTCCCCCAACACATGCGCAGGGCATCCCCAACCTATTCGCCAGCACACAAAAAATGCCAGCCTGGGACCTTGGCAGTGCCAACCTAACACCCAGGCCGTTCCCAGGTCAGCTGGCAGTGCCACGCTTCCCAACACAGTCAGTGCTGCCATCAAGAAATGTTTTTGAACCCATAAGCACCAAAGTACCTGATTGACCTTTCATCGACATAACTGATGTAAGCTTGGAAGCAGATAGTGATGAATCACCTGTGCCAGAAAAAGTTATTACCATTCCTGGCAATGTTGATCCTGTGGAAGCATCTCAGGCAACAGAATTACGCTGTTATGCAAGAAACAGAAACCCCCCTCAAAGACTCATTCAACCGTCCAAAATCTTTAAATGTGAGGGTGAATTAGTTATTGCAAATGGTATAAAGGAGTTAAAGGGGGAGGAATGCTGTGATTGTCCCTTTAATGGCAGAGGAGGGAGGAGTAACATGGCCTTTGCAACCAATTGTGCCTCGAGTGTGGTGGAATCACCCCATGGTGAGAGAGGCTCCTGGACAAAGAGACATTTTAGGAGCCAGCTACTGCGCAATTTTTATTAATAAATAACTTTCCTTTGTGTTCACTAATGAAGTGTGAGACAGTGCATCTTTACAGGCAGCAACACCACAGTGCAGCCCATTGTTAGACCATATAAACAGCCTGTCAAAGAAAATTACTATCTCTTGTTGCTACAACTTTGACAAATTCATTGCGAAGAAAGCATCCGCAAGAAACAACCCCTCACATTTAAAGGTTTTGGAAGGTTGAATTGTGTTGAAGCAGGTTGAATTTGATATGGAAATGTAACTTCAATCCGTGTGTTTCTGAGTTCTTGATCTTAGCCACTTGGCTGCAGAGAGTGTTACACTACAGGAGAAGAACTTCAGCCCATCCTGTCTATGATAGCTCTTTGATCAAGCAATCCATTTAGTCCCACTCCCCTGTCCTTTCCCTGTGCACATCCTTTCCCTTCAAGTATTGATCCAGTTTCTTTTTGAAAGTTCCTATTGAATCTGCTTCCACCATCCTATAAAGTATTTCATTCCAGATAACATGTAACCTCTAATTCTTGATAATAATAATCTTTATTGTCACAAGTAGGCTTACATTAACACTGCAATGAGGTTACTATGAAAATCCCCGAGTCACCACATTCCGACGCCTGTTCGGGTACACAGAGGGAGAATTCAGAATATCCAATTCACCCAACAGCAAGGGCGCGATTCTCCCAGACAGGGAGAAATCGTAAGGCTGGCGTCAAAACTGGGCGGGTTTAACGCCAGCCTCCCCCTCCCCGACCGGGAACCGATTCTGGTCCCCGGTCGGGGCTAGTATGCCGCGGCCGTGAACTCCGGCATCGCGGGCTTAACGAATTGCCAGAGTTTGCGCCGGCTGACGCGTCACATGACGTCAGCCGCGCATGCGCGGATTGGAAGACTCCAACCCGCGCATGCGCGGATGACGTCAGCATTTGCGCGAAACCCGCGCATGCGCGGGCCGGGATGCCCCTCAGCCGCCCCGCGAAGTGATACAGCGGGGCGGCGGAAGGACAAAGAGTGCGCGGGAATCGGACCCGCTGCCCGCGATCGGTGACATGGGGACCTTTGTCAGAGGAACATTGGCAGATGCCGAGCATTATTCTACTTATTAGTTTCTTGGGAATAATTGGAGCAGGGTCCGGAAAGGCCAGAGATATCGCTGGGTAAACAGAGGAATTTTACTCCCTTCAATTTAAAAACATTTGTATTTTACCTCAGCAAAGAGTTTCTTTTCTAACTTTTGCTTTGTGGCTTTTCAGAACATTCTGGACAATGGCAAATCGAGGAATGTACAGATTGACAGAGATACAATAAGAAAAGGGTAGCAACTTGGGGAACAAGAGCCCACTATAGCTGGAGAGTTACACGAGAAGAAGGGAAGAGACATCAGAACCAACAGAGGCAAAGGAAGGCCGAGACCTTCTATCAGGCGACGTGGAGGTTACGAAGCATGAAAATGCCATTCCCAACCATCACCTTCACAGGGCGAGGATGGAGTAAAGAAGCAATACACACCAGAGGATTCAGAAAGATTGTTTTGTGCCTTGTCCTGAAGGGCAGAAGGTTTTTATTTTAGTTAGGGCATCATGATCAGCACAGGCTTAAAGAACAAGAACAAAGAAAAGTACAGCACAGGAACAGGCCCTTTGGCCCTCCAAGCCTGTGCCGACCATGCTGCCCGTCTAAACTAAAATCTTCTACACTTCCTGTGTCCGTATCCCTCTATTCCCATCGTATTCATGTATTTGTCAAGATGCCCCTTAAACGTCACTATCGTCCCTGCTTCCACCACCTCCTCCGGCAGTGAGTTCCAGGCACCCACTACCCTCTGTATAAAAAATTTGCCTCGTACATCTCCTCTAAACCTTGGCCCTTGCACCTTAAACCTATGCCCCCTAGTAATTGACCCCTCTACCCTGGGGAAAAGCCACTGACTATCCACTCTGTCTATGCCCCTCATAAATTTGTAGACCTCTATCAGGTCGCCCCTCAACCTCCGTCGTTCCAGTGAGAACAAACCGAGTTTCTTCAACCTCTCCTCATAGCTAATGTCCTCCATACCAGGCAACATCCTGGTAAATCTCTTCTGCACCCTCTCTAAAGCCTCCACATCCTTCTGATAGTGTGGTGACCAGAATTGAACACTATACTCCGAGTGTGGCCTAACTTAAGGTTCTATACAGCTGCAACATGACTTGCCAATTCTTATACTCAATGCCCCAACAAATGAAGGCAAGCATACCGTATGCCTTCTTGACTACCTTCTGCACCTGTGTTGCCCCTTTCAGTGACCTGTGGGCCTGTAACACCTAGATCTCTCAGACTTTCAATACTCTTGAGGGTTCTACCATTCACTGTATATTCCCTACCTGCATTGGACCTTCCAAAATACATTACCTCACAAAGGGCCCCAAAGGGCCTGTTCCTGAGCCGTATTTTTCTTTGTTCTCGTTGTGCTTTGAATTGCACCCCTGCCAACTCCAAACCCATGCTACCGTTCCCAAGCCCTGCCCCCCTTCTTTCGTACACCCGTTCCTACAAGACAAAACATTCCAAGAATCATTGCCGTGGAAGGTGTCAAATTAGGAGACTTGCGTGGAACCTAAACATGGGCATGGACCTGTTGAGCCATCCCTGCTCTGCTGATTCTTGGGAAAAGGCCATGCACGTTCCGGATTTTACTGGACATTTCTGACATCAGAAAGTCGAAAAACAATGCAACATTACTTTTGAAAAAGAGAACTTTTCTTCTTGAATCCTCAACCTTTAAGTATCAGCTTTCTTTCGAAGATTTAGCCTGAGAAATTTAGTATGCCCCCCAGCCGTTGGGGTCAACTATGTTGATTAGGCCTAACGATTAAGGTCAACGTAATTTTCCCAAGGGAAGCGTTTACCTCAAGGGTAAATTGATCTCATCAAAGACAGTCTTAAGATGACTCTCCCTATTAAACAGGATTTCCGCTTGTCATATGCCGTGTGATGGAATATGTTCGAGGAATTTACGAGATATCTTGCAGACCATACGGGGGCTTGGAAAGTTGAGACTTGTTTTGGAAGTTTCTGAAAATGTGACCAACTCAGTAACATCAACAATTGCAAGTGTATCGTTTAAAACATTTTCAAGAAGCCTCTTATTAATAATAACAGGTAGCAAATGTATCAAGAACTGGAAACTGCAGAGGTGCAAAATCTTCACTATTAATAGTCAAACCAATGTGGTAAATCGCAAAGCAAACCTAATTGTTACACTAATAGTTGCAGAAGCTTCTCAGAATTAATTATTACGTCAATGAAGTTAAGTCTACTGAACTAAAAAACACAATATATTTTAGTCTGGCGGGGAAATTTTCTTTGTTTGCTACTTGAAGCAAAATCATTCTTTATTCTCATCTTTACAATTTTAGCCGTTGTAACATTGTGGGAAATGTTCAGAATACAAAGGGTTAATGTCATATTGTAATTAACCACTAGATGGAGCTAGATGCAGAACTATATACGATGGCTGGAGAGGAGAGCTCAGTAGCAGTGAGAGAGATCAGAGTACAGTTATACATAGAGTGTAGAGACTAGTGTTAGTAGAGCGTCGATTGTAGATGACTAGATTATTGTTTACTATAGGAGTAAGTGGTCAAGTTTTAATTAGCAGTGTAAATAAATGTTAGCTTCATTAATGAACTTAGCTTCTATGATATTTGTGAACAATACACCATCCACCTGATAACAGAATCTCAAAGAACACCACAACCATAACATACTTGCTCATAGAAGACATTTCCGAACATGAAAAGAGATTGGATTATCCAGGGGGCAGACTCCCAGCATAAATGTCCGTGACTTATCCAGCTCACCCCGTTTTAATTTTTGGGGCAATGGCCCTCGAATTGGTAATGAGGGGGGACTTTCTCCGGTCTTCAGGGTAAAGTCTTGTCTCATTGAGCCGTCAGCCCATTGGAGGCTAGCAGCTCCGCACATTGGCAGTGCCATGCGTGAGCGGTGGCCATTGCTGGTACTACAGGTAGGTAAAGCCGGTGGCATTCAGTAGTGGACATGGGCATTCAGCTACATCTGGGATCTCGGTGGAGCCAGGATGACAGGTCCAGCCAAGGGGAGGCATGTTGGTCAGGACATGAGATGGGGGACATAGGAAGGGGGGGGGGGGAAAGAGTATGGGGAAGCAAAGCTGTGGGAGGGGCCTCTGATTGGCACTGGGGGCACATCAAGAGGCATACTGGCCAACAGCTGGCACGGTTAAATCTGCCTGGCTACACTCTCTGGTCGCCCAATAACCAGAACATCAGTGAGATGAGGCACTTAGCTGGGCATTAACTGCCCACAAACAAGGTGCAATTTGGCCGGAAGGCAAGGTTACAGATGTCCCGTAAAATTAAGTCCAGGAAGCACGTAATGATTACTCTAGTGCAGTGCGTTATAGAATTGTTGGTAATGAGCGATATAGGTCAGAGGCAGCATGGTGCCGCAGTGGTTAGCATCGCTGCCTCACAGCGCCGACGTCCCAGGTTCGGTCCCGGCTCTGGGTCACTGTCCGTGTGGAGTTTGCACATTCTCCCCGTGTTTGCGTGGGTTTCGCCCCCACAACCCAAAGACGTGCAGGGTCGGTGGATTGGTCATGCTATATTGCCCCTTAATTAGAAAAAATGAATTGGGTACTCTAAATTTATTTTTAAAAGATGAACGACATAGGCCTTGATGTAACAGCGACATCAGCCATCACGTGCTAGAGGTTCTGTTCAGCAGACTGAGCGGGCAGCGCTCAGGGGAGATGTAGCCCACTCAGTAGCCCACTTTGTATATAGTGCACATGGTGTAAATAAGTCAGTTAGGAGTAACTACCGGAGTCAGGCTACAGTCCCTCGAGATGCGAGGCACCACGTCCCTGCTATATGAAACAATTATGGAAGAAAGAAACATGGGGATCAGCTGGGAGGAACTTGTTAGGGAGGCCAAAGTTGATCATTGATACTGACTGGTGAGCCAGGGAGGGTTACAATTTGGAAGGCTGCCTATGATCAGAAATAGCACAGGAAATCTCTGAAGCAAGTAGGTTTCAGGTATTGGATAGCGCCGAAAGAGAAGAATTGAAACAATGATAATAGCTCATGGGTGAAGATCTGCCCCGTGGCCCAATGGGCAAGCTATATCTCAATTAGACACCAGGCTATATCGTCAGAATCGGCCATTATTTCCTGCGTTAGTGTCTACACTTCCAAAGTACTTCATTGGCTGCAAAGTGTTTTGGGATGCCCTTCTGTCATGAAAGGTGCTCTATAAATACAGGCCTCGCTTTTATTGCTGAACCAACTAACGCCGAGGTGTGTGCTAAACAGCAAGACTTGCACTTATACAACGCTCCTCACGACAATAGGGCGCCTCACCGTGCTTTACCGCCAATGAAGCACTTTTTGAAAAGTAGTCACTGCCGGTATGTAGGAAACGCAGCAACCAATCATCGCATAGCAAGACTCCTACAAGCAAACAAGCTGATCGAGGTCAGATTATGTGATGTTATGTGACTTTGATTGAGGGATAACTGTTCGTCAGGATGTTTTTTTCAAAATTCAGGGTTGAGTGTGTGACTAACTGGGACATGGCTGACAGACCAATACAGGAGGTCTATGGCTAACCATACTGTAACATATTTTGGAAACATCTGATTTATAGTATGCAAATCCTTGGATTGAAGAGGAATAATTGTGATACAAGGCTACTAAATTCCAGATTTGGTTTAAATAGGTTGATGCTCCTGTTAATCTTAATCTATATTTCGGAGGGGTTAAATTCAGCACCGTTATCTCAGCAATAGATTGACAGCTTGAAAAGTACACTGGTTACCGTGACAACCTGGAGTGTTAGCTGGTCAATAAAGTTAGGGTGCTTATGGACAATCTCAAACACGTAAGGCCAATGTGAGATTGTGACTCGGCTGCACCACCTTGGAGATCAGGTGGGCTCCATTCCAAACAGTTTAGCAAAGACAGACGTGCGGGAGTCTTCCTGCTCCCACATCAAAGGGTAGGCATTCCATTCAGGGTAGGCATTCCATTCAGGGTATCATTTTTATTAATTCCCCTTTGAGCCTAAAGTCCTCCCTCACTGACCCAAGAGGGTGCTGCACCCTCACAGCAACACTAGCCAGCTTTATAAAGAAAATAATTCTGAGCCAACTAGCTGTGAATAGCTTACGCCAATTATTTTTCGCATCTTTGGTCTCCGACCCACTGCGCCAGCGTGCTGCCCTCAGCTCTTCCTCTTCTAACCCAACCCTGCACACCTCCCTCTCTCTTCCTTTCACCGTTCACCCCTCGCTGTTTTTAGAGCAGCCCATTCCAGTTCCATTCAACCCACAGTCGGGTGAGGGATCCCTCAGGTTGGGGGGGGGGGGCAGGGGTTGGCAGTGGACATCTCCATAGAAACGGGCCAGGGTGGCAGTGGAGTGACATCACCAGTCAGGCGCTTCTCTGTGGTGGCAGTGACTGGGGGTGTGGGGGAAGAGGAAGAAAGGGGTGGTAGTGGGGGAAGGGGATAAGAGGGAGTGGGTTCTCTGCAGTGGTGAAAAGTTTCAATGGCAAAGTTCTCCCAGGAAATTGAGGCTTCGTCCCAGAGACTCCCAGGCAACACTGCTGCAACCTTTTGTCCAGGTTCCCAGAATGGCAGAATCCTGTTAAATACCCAGCTTTAAAATAAAGGAGTACATTGCCAACTCGCTCTATTATTCTGACAAAGGTATACCTTGTGTTTGTATCCTCAGTGGCAAATACCAGATTATTCCTTCACTTTGAGCCTTGTATCAAACTCCTTTGATTTCTTTCAGCCAACAATGTCAGTGTGTGCTGCCATGACAACCAGACCATGTCTATACTGTAGTGGCTGGAAGTATTCACTTCACATTAAGAAATGATTGCCCTCTTGACGAGGTGAAAACATCATCATTACAATATATTAATCAGGCCAATCTCGTCTAAAACATGTTAACAATTTGAAAGCCTCTCCATCCCAGGATACATTCCGATGGGATTTAATCAGGGTGAGGTGATTGGGGTTAACGGTGTTTTCCAGTCAGCGGGTGAAACGTTTGCACTTTTTAAATCATAGGGACGGCCACCTTATTGGCTGGTTTCAATCCAAAATTGTGCGTTTCCAATTCCTTCAAAGAAATATATTCAAACGGTGAAGGTTGAGCATCAACGGTTTTAAATGTAGGTCCAGCCAGGGTTACACGTCAAGTTGAAATTCATATGGTCCAGGTTACCTCCACTAAAACAGCAACTTTGGGCGAAATTCAGAGCAAGTGGGCTCCAAGTCAATGAGATGAAATTTGTTTCCCGTGATGTAGTGTCATTAGGACACTTGCGTGGGGGGAGGGTTTTGATTGTGGTCATAACTCGATGGTAGCAGTTGGACAGGCTGTTTTCTACCTCATCTAATTTTCTTATACACTGAAGGCAACAGAAAAAAAGACATTGGGCAGGGCATAAAATGCACTGCCAAGTCACTACCACACAGCTTCAATAGTCCCGTATTCCCCCATTCACCAATTCCACTCACCCCACCTCCTGAAGTTGTTACTGGGGACACAATTCTACAGGCGCCATATATAAGCCAACATACTATTTACCCTTCTAACGTACAACCTCTGCTTAACAATGTGACTGTTCCCTTATTTATTTTATATTAATCAATGTCGGCTGGTTGTGGTGTTAACCCTGTGCGTGTGTGTGGAGTCTGTCTCATGATGGTCACATGGAACGTCGAGATAAAAGATATGAAGATTGAAGTTATGCAAAGAACTGTATTCAACTGTACTGTGGGCTCGCAGCAACAATAGTCAATTTAGTCAAGCAAAAGCTTTGCTCGCAACAGCAAAGCTCTGCAGAATGTCTTAAACTGTAGGCGGACTCATACCAGGGAAAATGAACAGGCAGAGTCTCAATACGGGCAGTGAGCAATTGATTTAATTGTAGCCATGCCGCGTAAGATCAGGTGATTAATTTGTCACTGACAGGGGGCGCGTGCGGGGTTGGCGATGGTGATTTAAACCAATACCCTTCTGGACTCAATGGCTCAAGCACCAACGACCTGAATTTATATAGGGTGTGCATTCAGGCACTGAGCCACGTAAGGATATATTGGAGCAGTGTTTGACATCTTTGACAAAAAGGTAGATTTTAAGGTGTATCTTAAAGGCGGAGATAGAGAGGCTAACAGGCAACATGGTTAAACTCACTGAGCCATTGGGAAATTTTGTTTATGTTTGATATATGTATTGTAACTGAGCTTGTGCTTGGAGTTGGTCAGTTATACAAGAGTGACCTTGCAGCAAATTAGGACATTGCAAGTGGCCCAGAAACAAGCAGCATTTCCAGCCCAACCCCCTGATCTTTTCTCAGAAACGATGGTGTATTCCCTGGTCATTTACAGTTCCTGTATTGCATATGATGGTGACAAATGGCATTGATGTTTTGAGTCATCTTTCTCTGGACAGGCTCCAAGGGCATTGGTAACCCTTGTCCAGGGAACCATTTACCATTTGTGAGCCCGCATGGGGAACGCCAGAAAACTACTCGACCACAAAGTCCATCACAACCAAAGCAAATTGGTGCGCTCTCGTCCATTCGCGTGTATTTTCCTGCTCGGATCACTGGTTACTGATCAGGAGTGGGGATTTTGACTGCGTTCCCGATCCACACACAGAGGTGCTCAGTCCAATGATAGCCAATGGTTGCCATTACTGGCAACAGCTGCAGCAGCAGAGATTTGGAATCTTCAGCTCATTAAGGCTTCATTATGGAGCACCTCGCCAATTATTCCATTGCTGATGGATACAGTTTGTAATATTGTTACTTGTAATCACGGTGCTGATTGCTAGATAGCAGCTTGGCAAACATAGCACACCCATTTACTTTGGTTGTGATGGGCTTCGCGATCGAATAGTTTGCTGCCATTCACGGTGTTGGCTCCCAAATGAAAAATGGTTCCCTGGACTAGGTACTGGAGGGTTACCAATGCCCAAGGAGCCCGTCCAGAAATCGGTGACTCCAAACATTGGTACCATTAGCAATGTCCACAGCGACTGGCGATGGTGCAGAAAGAAATGTGATAATCTGACCTGGACTGCCCCCAACTCTCTTTCACATTTCTCATGCCATGTATACATTGTTGAAACATCCTACCTTGGTCTCAGCAATCCCTTGCATCCCTCTTACTATTGATCATCTACCAACCAAGGTATTTCTGCTCCCAGGAGAGAAATCTTTTACTGGGGAGGGATTTTATTTTGAACGCTATTAAGAGGTCGACAATAGTTGAAAGGAATTGCAAAATGCAGGAGTGTGAAGCATCAATATCAACTCTGCTCCAAATCTCTCACTCGCTGCAGGTTTCGCCTGTTGATGGTAATGTTTCTGAGCAGAAGCATCTTGGATTCTCTGTATATCATTAATAGCTCATAAAATGTCACTGGGTCCAAATGGAAATCTGTTCTGGTGTGTGTTACCAATAGCAGGGTTGAAGTAGCAGTTCTGTTTGTCAGTTACTCATTCCTCTGTTACAAGACCACCGCAATTGGGGTTAAGCAGACAGAATGGACACAGGGACGAGGAGGCTTGTCCACACTATTGAGGCTTACAAGCTTACGCTGGTTAGTGAGGCGATTTAAAAAAAACATTGGATTTCATTTCTAGAGCAAGAGAATTGAAAAGCAGAGAAACTAATGTTAAACCATTATTGAACCTTGTTTAGACCGCACTTGGGAGTTTAGGGTGGCAGGATTTCACGTTGGTTAGCACTGCTGCCTCACAGCACCAGGGCCCCGGGTTCCACTCCGGTCTCGGGTGACTGCGTGGATCCGCACGTTCTCCCCGTGTCTGCGCGGGTTTCCTCCGGGCGCTCTGGTTTCCTCCCACAGCCTGAAAATGTGCAGGTTAACTGGGACTACGGGGATAGAGCGGGGGAGCGGGATTGGGTGGGGTGCTCCATCGGAGGGTCGGTGTAGACTCGATGGGCCGAATGGCCTCCTTCTGCACTGTTGGGATTCGATGGATTTACTGTGAACGGTTTTGCTCTCCATATTACAAAAGGGATATCATGGCACTGGAGGAGGTGTAATAAAAAGATTTGGCAGAACGATACCAGAATGAAGAGGCTATACCCACCTGGAAAGGTTGAACAGTCTGGGACTTCTTTCTTTAGAGTAGGCTGCACTGAGGGATGGCTTGAATGATGCCTTTAAGGTTAGGTAAGAGTTTGGATGGAGGAAAGGAACATATTTCCTGGTGTGGATAGCAGACTGAGGAACCATAGATTTTAATTAATTTACAGGGAATTAGTTATTTATCCACTGTATGTTTAGAATACAGAACTCACTACCTCATGGATTAAGTCCACTGGAGCAAGGATCAAAATAACCAAAATAAACGTGTGTTTATGGGGGGGGCGGGGGGTTTGGAAAATCCTACCTACCTAACCTCGTTACCCGAATTTAAGCAAAACTGCATTAGTTATGAAGGAACAATGGCCAATCTCTCCTTAAATACCATAAATCTATAGATAAATCAGTGCTGCCTTCAATAACATTCCGCTGCACAGGCCTGTCCAGAAAAACAAAATACTGTAGGCTTCAGCAGCAACGGGAGACAATATAGAATATAGAAAATCCCAGACGAGTGGAACTGCCGGTACATCTGTAAATGACGCCTCCAGAATATAGAGGCCACACCTGTCCATAATTAATTCACGATACAAATGATTTGTTTGAGATCCTGACATCTTTACAATATCTATTCCCTCACTTGGAAAGAATACTCTTGCCTTCCAAGAGGTTACAAGATGAATCTCATTGAACATACATAAAGAAAGGTGGACGTTCCACAATTTCCAGAATAATCAGTGAGATAAATACAACTTTGCAGGGAAATGTCCCTCCCCCACCTCTTCCCCCCCCCCCCTCCTCTCTCCTCCCCCCCCTCCCCTCTTCCCTCCCCTCTTCCCTCCCCTCTTCCCTCCCCTCCCCTCTTCCCTCCCCTCCCCCTCCCCTCTTCCCTCCCCTCCCCTCTTCCCCCCCCCTCCCCTCTTCCCCCCTCCCCTCTTTTCCCCCTCCCCTCTTTTCCCCCTCCCCTCTTTTCCCCCTCCCCTCTTTTCCCCCCTCACCTCTTTTCCCCCTCACCTCTTTTCCCCCTCACCTCTTTTCCCCCTCACCTCTTTTCCCCCTCACCTCTTTTCCCCCTCCCCTCACCTCTTCCCTCCCTCCCCTCCCCTCTTCCCCCCCTCCCCTCCCCTCTTCCCCCCCTCCCCTCTTCCCCCCCTCCCCTCCCCTCTTCCCCCCCTCCCCTCCCTCTTCCCCCCCTCCCCTCCCCTCTTCCCCCCCTCCCCCCCCCCTCCCCTCCCCTCTTCCCCCTCCCCTCTTCCCCCCTCCCCTCTTCCCCTCTTCCCTCTTCCCCCCTCCCCCTCTTCCCCCCTCCCCCTCTTCCCCCTCCTCCCCTCTTCCCCCCTCCCCTCCCCTCTTCCCCCCTCCCCTCCCCTCTTCCCCCCCTCCCCTCCCCTCTTCCCCCCTCCCCTCCCCTCTTCCCCCCCTCCCCTCCCCTCTTCCCCCTCTCCCCTCCCTCTTCCCCCTCCCCTCCCCTCTTCCCCTCTCCCCTCCCCTCTTCCCCCTCCCCTCCTCTTCCCCCCTCCCCTCTTCCCCTCCCTCTCCCCTCTTCCCCTCTTCACCCCTCCCCCTCTTCCCCCCCCTCCCCTCTTTCCCCCCCCTCCCCTCCCCTCTTTCCCACCCTCCCCCCTCCCCCTCCCCCTCTTCCCCCCTCCCCTCCCCCTCTCCCCCCCTCCCCCTCCCCCTCTTCCCCCCTCCCCCCTTCCCCCCCTCCCCCTCTTCCCCCCCTCCCCCTCTTCTCCCCCTCCCCCTCTTCTCTCCCCCTCCCCCTCTTCCCCCCCTCCCCCTCTTCCCCCCCTCCCCCTCTTCCCCCCCTCCCCCTCTTCCCCCCCTCCCCCTCTTCCCCCCCTCCCCCTCTTCCCCCCCCCTCCCCCTCTTCCCCCCCTCCCCCTCTTCCCCCCCTCCCCCTCTTCCCCCCCCCCTCTTCCCCCCCCTCCCCTCTTCCCCCCCTCCCCTCTTCCCCCCCTCCCCTCTTCCCCCCCTCCCCCTCTTCCCCCCCTCCCCTCTTCCCCCCCCTCCCCTCTTCCCCCCCCTCCCCTCTTCCCCCTCCCCCCTCTTCCCCCCCCACTCTTCCCCCCCCTCCCCTCTTCCCCCCCCCCCCTCTTCCCCCCCCCCCCCCTCCGGCTCTTGCAGGTGTGATTACCTACGACCATGATGTTAAACTCAAATCCCGTTTTCATGGCTTTACGCCTCATCTGGTCCAGAACGGCTTCAATCCCCACATATCCAAACAGGTCTCTTCCAGTGCCGTCCTTGAGGTCTGCCGAACAGACAACTCCAGTCTCCTGCGTTCTCTCTGCCATATTTGTTTTCACCTCTTTCAGTTCCAGCCCTGTCAAAAAAAAAGAGCAAAAGCTTTCAGCAATCCGGCAATGAACAGGACTCCTCCTCTGTTATGAGCGAAACAGTGAATATGAGGCACACACATTACAAAGTACCGCACACGCACTCCCACAAAATCCATTAGCTTACTCATTATTCATTAAGTTCAAAAATGCCAATTCTGGCGCAGTATTTAAGAACGGCAGGGGTGGAGTAGTATTGTCACTGGACTAGTAATCCAGAGACCCAGGAGGGCAGCACGCTAGCACAGTGGTCAGCACAGTTGCTTCACAGCTCCAGGGTCCCAGGTTCGATTCACGGCTTGGGTCACTGTCTGTGCGGAATCTCTCCGTGTCTGCGTGGGTTTCCTCCGGGTGCTCCGGTTTCCTCCCACAGTCCAAAGATCTGCAGGTTAGGTGGATTGGCCGTGCTAAATTGCCCTTAGTGCCCACAAAATGTTAAGTGGGTGTGACTGGGTTCCGGGGATAGGGTAGATACCTGGGCTTCAGTAGGGTGCTCTTTGTAAGGGCCGGTGCAGACTCGATGGGCCGAATGGTCTCCTTCTGCACTGTAAATTCTATGATAATTGTCTGAGGACCCGGGTTCCAATCCCACCACGGCAGGTGGTGAAATTTGAATTCAATTTTTTTAAAATCTGGAATTTAAAAAAATCTAATGATGACAGTGAAACCATTGCCGTAAAAGCCAATTTGGTTCATTAATGTCCCTCAGGAGAGGACGCCTGCTGTCCTGACCTGGTCTGGCCTGCGTGTGACTCCAGACCCATAGAGGTGTGATTGACTCTGAACAGCATGGGAGATTACAGATTGGCAACTACTGCTGGGCTTGCCAGCGATGCCCACGGCCCAGCAAACAATTTTTTTAAAATCCCGTGTACAGTACTGAGCACATCAACTTGAGTGTTCTCGTCCGAGGCCCAGATGATGTTTAAGAAACCACAAGTGTGAAGCTGAAAATGTTTATTGCTTCTGAATTTCATTGCAGATCTTGGAACCTTGCCAATTCACAAACATATGTTATTTAAGTTTTTAAATATGTTGCAAGTGTGTACATAGGCGCGGGGGAACAAGGTGAGGGGCAGTTTGGCCTTTGGCGCATTTTTGACTGTGCAAAAGGAGAGCTCACCGGATATCAGCTGAAAGAGAATCACAGATGTTCAGTAATTCAGTAAGTGAAAGACTTAGTCCTTCGGAGATCTTGCCTATGGTTATACCAACACTGACATATCTGGGAAAACGTGTTAAGTCGTACGGCCCATTTAAGTATACAGCTTTTAAAAGGCCAAATCGCTTTTCATAGAAGCTTGTCCTGTCATGCCTGAAGTCTCATTGAGGTGTATCATTTCGCAGTCTGTACAAACAACATAGAGCGAGTTTCATTTTCCCTTTTACTAATATGAATTCATGTACTGTTCACTAATAGTTCTCTCATCCACTGGGCCCCAGGGAGCAGATATTATGGAACCTCGCCATAGACATGTTTAAGGATAAACCCCGGATTAATATTTTTTTTAAACTTAAGACCTCTTACAGCCTCAGGTCATCCCAAACACTTTACAGTCAGTAGAGTACCTTTGAAGAGCGGCAAGATTTAAAAAAAGATGAATAATAATAATCGCTTATTGTCACAAGTAGGCTTCAATGAAGTTACTGCGAAAAACCCCTAGTCACCAGTCAGCCAATGTGCAAACAAACAGCAATGCAATCCTGATTACCCTTTTTAGTAATGTCGGACTGAGGGATAAAATTTGGCAGGACACCTGGGACAACTCCTGTTGCTCTTCCTCGAAACAGTGCCACGGGATCCGCTGTGTTCACCTGAGGAAGGAGCAGTGCTCCGAAAGCTAGTGTTTGAAACAAACCTGTTGGACTTTAACCTGGTGTTGTAAGACTTCTTGCTGTTCATCTGAGGGAGCAGACAGGGCCTTGCTTTAAGGTATCCCCTAAAAGCCAGCACCTCTGACTGCGCTGCACTCAGTCTGTACTGCCTAGTGTCAGGACAAGTAGACATCAGCAAACAAGGACTGCGCTGCAATCACCTGTCTACCTGACATACATTTGTGCTTTTAAACGTTAATACGGTGGTGTAGTGGCACATGCTTTCTGAGGTACAAGGGCCTCCAACGTCTTTAAAACATTCTGTCATAACCCCCACAAGGACCACACGGGGAAACACCATCTCCCTGTGGGCCTCGTGGAGTACGAGCTTCCCAGGCAGGGGGCGATGGCCAACCACCTGCGGTTCGTTATGAACTAACATAAAAAGCCAGCCCAATTCAGGGCCTAGTGTGGTTAGTCCCCCCAGCTGGGATTCTGCTGGGAGCGATATGCTGTGTTATGCAGACCTTTGTAAATAGTGTAAATAAATCTATGTTCGTTTACCGCCAGCCTCCTCGGAGTCATTAAACCTTCTTTTGCATCAAAGAAATCACGGAGAGGTGCCGCATAGGGAGGAGAAAATTCAGTAGTATTTATAATCAGCTACTCTGGTACCCCTCGGAGGCTCAGTTCATTGCAATCACCATAATCAACCTACAATTTTTCAAGTCATCTTACTCACAATAAAGCTGCAAAACAAAATTTCCATTCTCTGAACTGCCTTCGTGCACCAATTGAGAATATTCACATTCTATTTTAAAAGGAATTTTCAAACATTTGTTTTCTATTTAATGGTGAGTCAATCTTAGTTTCTTTCCCCCCCTGTTCCTAGGCCTCTCCTTCGATTGATACTCCACCACCCAGAAGTGGGACTAATTGGTCGCTATGCTACATAACCTGCAGGTTTCACCCAGCAACTCAGTCAGTTTCTCTACTCATTCCCACTTTAACTCTCACGTTTGAAAGTCTGCCTGCTTACCAGGAAAAGGGATTCTTCGGCTGGCTACTGTGATAGCCAATCCCGGGATCGGCCTGTGCTCAACTCCGTGTGCCAGCACCGTCTAAATCAGAATCTGAATTGTCATGCTCAATGAACAAACTGCAGATGAACATCCGTCACAGCAACTGGGATGTCAAGAGTAGCCTAATGAATAAGGCCAGTCGTCTCCCATGGAAACAGGGAAACAAAATGACTTGCATTTCAATAGCCCCTTTTGTGGTTTCAGGCCATCCCCAAAGCACTGCAACCCCAGTGAAACAGTTGGAATGTAGGAAGAGAGGCAGCCAATTTCCACACAGCAATCTCCCACAAACAGCACAAGACCATAAGAGCAGAAGTAGGCCATTCAGCCCATCGACTCTGCTCCTCCATTCAGTGCGATCATGACTGACCTGATAATCCCCAACTCCCCTTTCCTTTACTGATTAAACATCTGCTATCTCAGTCTTGAACATACTTAATGACCCAGCCTCTACAGCCCTCTGCACTAAAGAATTCCACAGATTCACTACCCTCTGTGGGGAAGGTATTCCTCCTCACCTGGGTCTTAGATACGCAAGCATTTACTCTGAGATTATGCCCTCTGGTCCTCGACTCTCCCACAAGGGGAAACGACCTCTCAGCAACGTGATAATGAATAGGGTAATCTGTTCATTATTACGTTAGCGGAGGGATTAATATTGGCCAGAACACGGTGATAATTGCCCTGCTTTTCAAAATCGTGCCTTGGCATCTTTCACACCTACCTGAGGTAGTAGGTAGGGAGTAGGGAGGGCATTAGGAGGCCAAAATAAAAACCGCAACAGCCTGCATTCCCTCGCACCACATTCTAAATCTCCTGGGATTGTCCGAGGCCGAGATATCCTTTATCAAAACTGCAATTAGAACAAACGGGAAGAAACATGATACATGACGTGTCTTGCTTCATCAATATTGGTTGTCCCACACTTCCAGGCACCAACTGCACACGCGCCTTTTGGGGTGATGCTGAATTCAGTGTGTGGACCCGTCAGCTATGATCTTCCGATTTCCAGTATGAAACGGATATGAAGCTGGTGAAGCTATCATGTCCCCTGCTCAAAGACAGTGTGGGAGGCCCAATCACGGGTATGCCTTGGGCATTGGGCAAAGGAGGAAATGCTTGGAGGTGTAATGGGTACAAGCTGCCCCGAGGGGAAGAGGATTGGCCTTCACCCCCACAGCTACGAGCAGAAAACTATGTTTTTTTCAAATTCGTCCATGGGATGTGTGGGCGTCGCTGGCTGAGGGCATTTAAGAGTCAACCACATTGCTGTGGACCTGGAGTCACATGTAGGCCACCAGAGTTCCTTCCCTGAAGGTGGGACATTAGTGAACCAGATGGGTTTTTACGACAATCAATGGTTTCATGGTTTTTAATTCCAGATTTTTTGTGGCAGGATTCGAACACCCAGAGCATGATTCTAGGTCGCTGGATTCAGCAACCATAATCCACTCCACCAGGATTCCATATCAAGTCTGATCTAGATACAGGTTATGGAGGATGGGGCACATTAAACAGTTTCCCCAAAATCTTACTGGCCGCATTATATTTGGATTTAGTCATTTGAAAATCTTTCAAGGCCTCTAACTCTCCCTTCCACACAGGGCCCAATCGAAGTTCAGTTGCTACGGTTCCAGGACTCAAGTGGATGCACTCTCACAGCTTCTTAGTAACATTCCACCGAGGGATTCTCACATTACAGCCCTACCTTACTGTAAACCCTCACCCTGAATCCCAGCGCCTCGTGTGAGCTGGAAAGATATGTCGTTGCTGCTTCTACCACCGGGGGGGGGGGGGGGGGGGGGGTTGCTAAGCAACAGAACACAAAACGGCTGCTGTGGAACATGCTCTTCATTATATTTCTGAATCTCAATACAGGTGCTTGATACCCGAGACCTCGGAGCCATTCCCCTCATTGATGAAAAGCACTGGAACAATTTGTGTCTGTGCCGTACCTTCACATTGAGCTTGTGGAGTTTTGAAGCCAGCCTCATTGTAATCACCAAATGAAGGGGAGCTTCCTGCTTCCAGTTGCTATCGCAGTTACGTACTAATTCAACAGCCACAACAACTAGGCAGTAATGGCATCAATCCGATGTTGCGTGCACTGTAACACCCCAGGGATCAGATAAGAGACCCCTTACAAAAGAAAAACAGATGCTGTTACCTCAGCTTTCTACCTCTGACCCTGACTGTATAATAGTCAATGTTGTCACCGACCAAATAGTGGTAATGAACTGAATACAGCAGATAATACAGAGGAAGGGCCATCATTTGCTTTGGGAATCCATTTGCAGTCTTATTCTTCACTAAATTATTATTTAACCAAATGGTACCAAAGCCCCATAGAGAGTTTAGCCACGTGTTCCCTTGAGCTCGCTTTGCTGAGAAACACAAGGCTATAAAACATGACTCGAATCGTATAGGGGGCCTCAATGGGCAACGGGCAGCCGAGGCCGCACATGGACCCGTTTTGTGCACCCGAGGCGCTGCGTTTGCTGGACCCTCGGTGTAGCAAGAGATCGGGACTCCATTCCGAGGCCCGGGAAGCATCCCACGAAGTCCCCCCCCCCCCAACACCCACCCCAACACCTGCCCAGGGCAACTCCAACCCAATCTCACCCACAATGAAAAATGCCAACTTGGCACCTTGGCAGTGACAGGTGGCATTGTCAGGGTGCCAGGCTGGAACTGACAGGGTTCCCAGGTGGCACCAGCAGTACCAGGTTACCACCCTGACCAAAGGGCATGTGCCCTGGGGCCTCCGATCCCGAGAGATCCCCATGAGTGCCGTTTCTGGAGACCAGTACTGAACTGTGCTCGCCCGAGGTATCCAAGGCGAAAGAGATAGATCCCAGTGCCTCGGGTGCCTCAAGGATCTGCACGTTAAAGTGACACTAGGTGTCTCGCTTTAATATGCAGCTTTGCTCAAAAGTGATCCCGCCCACGATGGGCAGGATTTACATCGCAACATCTCACGAGATCGTGTTAGATCGAGGTCGAGTCGTTGCGAGCTGGGTAGCTCCCGGGAGCGGGTTCTCCCGGCTTTTATCAGCTATGCTGTGCCACGGCGGGCTGACCTTCAGTCGCAGCGTGGCCATTAAACCGCGCCCAGAATAAACCATCAGTCCTGAGGAAAGGCCATCAGGCCAGAACATTAACATTGTTTCACTCTCCACAGAAGCTGCCAGGCCCACCGCCCGTTTCCAGCATTTTGTGTTTTTAAATCGCAGGAGGAAACTTAATCCGTCCCATTTCCACGGTTACGTTTTCAGTCTCTCACGAGGCTGAAAACGGGGAGCGATGACGATCGTGTGAGATTCTGAATCCTGGCCACAATCTGCATTAACCGTATGAGGGAAGCAAAGGGAAAACCATTCAACAGGTCTCTGGTTTGATGGTGGATTGAGGTTTCCGCAGCAACGGAGAGATTTGGGGTCACCCACTGAGGTAAAATGGCAACATTTTCGCCACGGAACCAGGCGGGGTGAAAAATAAATTCTTGGCCATGTCCAACTTAAATTAGAATGGTGGAATACAAACCTAAACCAAAGAGTAAATTTAAACTTTTCTAACGCTAGGAGTAGGATTTCTCACTCCTTCTCATCAACAGGATCGTCTGGTCCCGGCAACGCGCCCCCCCCCCCCCCAAACCCCAGTGGGTTCCCCAATGGCAGAATAAGCGAGCCATACAAAATAGCGTAGGCTACGGTGGGACTGTAAGATCCTGCCGGCGATCAATGGTGAGCCACACCGGCATCGGAAAACCCATGGTGAGGAGCGGGGGGGGGGGGGGGGGGGGGCCTGGAAGACCCCGCCCAACCTTGCCCATCATCGCAGAGCAGTCATGGAGCCTGCTGATTTTAATATTCCTTTGGCCTGCAGTAAAGGCTGATCGCAGTGGACAAATGTCGCATGGGGAATTTTCACTACTGATGCAAAACTCCTCTGTAAATTATTAATTCTGTTGTCGAGGGCAGCACGGTGGCGCAGTGGGTTAGCACTGCTGCCTCAGGGCAGCACGGTGGCCTAGTGGTTAGCACTGCGGCCTCACGGCGCCGAGGTCCCAGGTGCGATCCCGGCTCTGGGTCACTGACCGTGTGGAGTTTGCACATTCTCCCCGTGTTTGCGTGGGTTTCGCCCCCACAACCCAAAAGATGTGCAGGGTAGGTGGATTGGCCACGCTATATTGCCCCTTAATTGGAAAAATATGAATTGGGTATTCTAAATATATATTTTTTTTAATTCGATGGAAGAAAGGAGAATTGTGGTGTAAGATGGGGCACAAGCTAAAGGGGCAAAATGTACCAGGTTCCCCCCATGTTAACATCTGTCTGAAGGCTTTGCATTATCGAACAGAGAACAGGCACTCGAAAAGAAAAACACTGGAGGGGGGGGATTTACCGACCAACCCGCCGCCTGGCTTTCGACGCCGGAGGTGACCCGCCAGCGAGATTTACCGACCCCGTCGTTGTCAACTGCACCCCTCATTGCCGGGAAAACCATGCGCCGCTGTGGGACTGGAATGTCCCGCTGGCGTGAACAGTGGGTAGATCGCGCCCACTGTGACGGGTGCAAATGACCAGGCAAATGCCACTGTCCCACCATTATCACGCTGAGAAAAACAAAACCACTGGCTCCAACCAATAAAGAAAATGATTTAATCTTGCAATGAGCAGATTGAAACCCGCTGCAAATCCAGGGAAGGGTTGAGCATATTTACACCAGTGACAACAGTTTGGATTCGCTGGTGATATTTTTTCCGGCTACCACAATCTGAAAATCCTTTAGATTACCACATCTTTCCTGTTTCCCAATTCTACCCTTCAATTTTAACCTGGAGTAATAATCTTTCATCTATCAATCTTGTGATTACTTCTGGCATCAACGCTCACACCCATGATTTCCATATTACTGTGGTTCGCACTGTAAGGTGGCTAGGTAGGTTGGGGCGGGTTGGGTTGGACAAGGAATGATTTGCTTTAAACACTTAAATGTTGCTGTAATTTGGAATGCGCAGACTGAAAAGGTGGAAGCAGATTCAACAGCAACTTTCAAAAAGGTCAAGAGCAGTAGCCCCTCCCTAAATGAGGTAGTGGTGGTGGCGATCTGTCTTCTTGAACCGCTGCAGTCCCTGTGGTGTAGCTTCACCCACGCTGCTGTTGAGAAGGGAGTTTCAGGATTTTGACCCAGCGACAGTGATGGAACAGCGATATGGTGCCAGGGCCTGACAATGTATGGCTTGAAGGGGGAACTAGGAGGTGGGAGTGGTTTCTTTTTTTGCCCTCTCTCTTCCAGATCGCAGGGGTAAGAGTTTTGGGAACTGCCGTTGAGGCTGGTTCAATAATTGAAGGGGCAACATTTGCAATGCTCTGGGGGAGAGTGCCGGAGAGAAAGACTAAATGGATAGCTCTCTCTAGGTTAGCACAGGGACAATGCACTGATTAGCCTCCTCTTGTACTCTATGGGTTTAAGATGACCTTTCAAGCACCGCCATTGCGGGCAGTCTCACTACCCTTTACCATGCTGGATGGTAAACAAGGCGGCTGCGTTGCTCCCAGAGTTTCGGAGAATCACTTCCCGAGGTGGCGACCCCCATTTAAAAATGTTTTTAATCCATTCCACAGGATGTGGGAGTCGCTGGTTAGGCCAGCATTTATTGCCCATCCCCAGTCGCCCTTCAGAAGGTGGTGGTGAGTTGCCTCTTGAACCGCTGAAGTCCTTGAGGTGTAGGTACACCCACTGTGCTGTTGGGGAGGGAGTTCCAGGATTTTGACCCAGCGACAGTGAAGGAACGATGATATATTTTCAAGTCAGGATGAGGAGTGACTTGGAGGGGAACCTCCAGGTGGTGGGGTTCCCAGGTATCTGCTGCACTTGCTCTTCTAGATGGTAGCAGTCGTGGGTTTGGAAGGTGCTCTCTGAGGAACCTTGGTGAGTTACTGCCTGCAGGGCATCTTGTAGATGGTACACATGGCTGCCACTGTGCATCAGTGGTGGAGGGTTTGAATGTTTGTGGAAGGGGGTGTGATCAGGCGTACTGCTTTGTCCTGGATGGTGTTGAGCTTCTCGAGTGTTGTTGGAGCTACATTCATCCAGGCAAGTGGAGCGTATTCCATTACATTCCCGACTTGTGCCTCGTAGATGGTGGACAGCCTTTTTTTTGGGGGGGGGGGGGGGGGGGGGGAAAGAGTTACTCGTCATAGGATTCCTAGCCTTTGGCCTGCCCTGGTAGCCACAGTATTAATGTGGCTAGTCCAGTTCAGTTTATGATCAATGGTAACCCGCAGGATGTTGATTGTGGGGGATTCAGTGATGCTAATGCTATTGAGCTTGAAGGGGAGATGGTTAGATCCTCTCTTGTAGGAGACGGTCATTGCCCAGCACTTGTGTGGCTCGAATGTAACTTGCCACTTGTCAGCCCTAGCCTGGATACTGTCAAGACCTTGCCGCATTTGGAAATGGACTGCTTTATTAAATGAGGAGTCGTAAATGGTGCTGAACATTGTGCAGTCATCCGTAAACATCACCACTTCTGATCTTATGATGGAAGGCAGATCATTGATGAAGCAGCTGAAGATAGTTGGGTTTAAGCCGCTACCCTGAGGAACTCCTGCACTGATGTCCTGGAGCTGAGATGATTGACCTCCAACCACAACCATCTGCCTTTGTGCCGGGTATGACTCCAACCAGCAGTGAGTTTTCCCCCTGATTCCCACTGACTCCAGTTTTGCTAGGGCTTCTTGATGCCACACTCGGTCAAATGCTGCCTTGATGTCAAGGGCAGTCACTCTCACCTCACCTCTGGAGTTCAACTCTTTTGTTAATGTTTGAACCAAGGCTGTAATGAGTTCAGGAGCAGAGTGACCCTGGCAGAACCTAAACTGAGTGTCCGTGAGCAGGTTATTGCTGAGTAAGTGCCGCTTGACAGCACTGTGGATGACCCCTTCCATCACTTTGCTGATGATGGAGAGTAGACTGATAGGGCGGTAATTTGCTGCCCTGCTTCTTGTGTACAGGACACACCTGGGCAATTTTTCACAGAGCCAGGTAGATACCTCACTAATGTCTTCAGGCGGCACATTCAGTTTAATCACATAGAACATAGAACATAGAACATAGAACAGTACAGCACAGAACAGGCCCTTCGGCCCTCAATGTTGTGCCGAGCCATGATCACCCTACTCAAACCCATGTATCCACCCTATACCCGTAACCCAACAACCCCCCCCTTAACCTTACTTTTATTAGGACACTACGGGCAATTTAGCATGGCCAATCCACCTAACCCGCACATCTTTGGACTGTGGGAGGAAACCGGAGCACCCGGAGGAAACCCACGCACACACGGGGAGGACGTGCAGACTCCACACAGACAGTGACCCAGCCGGGAATCGAACCTGGGACCCTGGAGCTGTGAAGCATTTATGCTAACCACCATGCTACCCTGCTACCCCATAGGCAGCAATGTTGCTTACCTCGTGTTGGTCTGCACAGATAATGAGGAGTTTGTGGCGTAGTAATAGTGTCACCAGACTGGTAATCCAGAGACCCAGGATAATGCTCTAGTCGCCTGAGTTCAAATCCCACCACGATTGATAAGGGAATTTGAATTCAATTCAAAACAATCTGGAATTAAAAGTCTAATGATGACCATGAAAAATCATTGTGGACTGTTGTAAAAACCCATCTGGTTCACAAATATCTCTTGGGGAAGGAAATCTGCTGTCCTTACCTGATCTGGCCTATATGTGACTCCAGACCCACAGCAATATGGTTCACTCTTGACTGCCTCTGAAATAGCCTCGCACGATACGCAGTTCAAGGGCAATTAGGAGTGGGCAACAAATGCTGGCCTTGCCACCAATGCCCACATCCCAGCAAAGAATATTGGGGGGGAAAAAACTGAACAGTAGAATTTAATTTGCTCCTGGCACAGAGCAGTAGAAATATTTTCACTTTTTGTGGGTATCTGAATTAGTTAACTGGCACCAGGTTAACCTGCACAGTGGTTAGCACTGTTGTCTCATAGCACCAGGGACCTGGCTTAAATTCTGGCCTTGTGAACTGTCTATGTGGAGTTTGCACGTACACCCGGTGTCAGCGTGGGTTTCCTCCGGATGTTCCGGTTTCCTCCCACAGCCCAAAGATATGCCGGTTAGGTGGATAGACCATGATAAATTGCCCTTAGTGTCCAAAAGATTAGGTGGGAATTACGGGGATAGGGCAGGGGTTGGGCGTTCTTTTGGAGGGTCGGTACAGACCTGATGAGCCGAATGGCTTTCATCCATACTGTGGGGGTTCTATGGCTCTATGAAAATATGTTGTCTGTTACAATAGGCTGTTTTGGAATCAGTCTTGATGCAATCCCTGCTCCTTGGAAATGCAAGTTTCCATCTCACCGTAAACAGAATGCAGAAGAACATTACGGGTTAGGAATGGGAGTAGGCCATTCAGCCCATCAGATTTGCTCTGTCATTCACTGTGATCATGATCTTCCAACTCAACTCAATTTTACCACACAATCCTCATATCCCTCGATTCTTATAATAACATAGAAAAACATTGCAAGCAACAAGATCACAATAGGACAGAAATGTAGTTAAAAAGTTATTGTGAGCATTAAAATCTCAATTCTGGAGGATCATATATTCAAAAAGGGTGATCAATTTATCAGCTAGATGAGACAAAGGAATTAAATGCACACATACATGGTACTGCACACGACACTGTGCACACACACACACGGTACTGCACACGACATAGCACACACACCACGTGGCACTACACACACGGTACTGCCTAAGGCATTGCGCGCACACACGGCACAGCACAGCATACACATACATGGCACAGCACACACACACATGGCACTGCACACGCATACACACACGACACACACATACACATACATGACACACACACGCCACACATATACGACACACACATACACAGGCATAAGTGCAAACCAAGCCTTGTGTGCAATCTTTTTCTGTTACAGCCCCAGCCCCACACCTTCTGAACTCTCTCTGCCTGACCCCGAAAGCTGTTTCACACAAGCTGAAAAACGCTCTGGCAAAGATCTCATATGGAAGACTGAAGCGCAGCGTTTAGTAAATATGATGAAAGCACACAACAGCCACGGCAATACAGTTATTGAGACTCAAGGCAGTGCAAGGCCCAGCTTCTTTCATCATTGAATACTGAACAATGCCTAGCCCTGCCCTGTGGTTTACATTACTGCTCATTTCATCTAGATTAGCACAAAATCAAGCTACTTCTCCGATACACAAAATAGCTTGTTTGAGCACAACTATCAGGTTACACAGAAGCAGCATTTTAAGAAGGCCGGGTTGTTCTTTGCACATCCCTCAAATGCTGAAATGTCACATTAACCATGGAGCCACAATCATAGAAAAGATTCGGGTCTATTGTGGGAGGTTCACAAAGCTGTTCGCTCGACTTACCTTTTCACATCCAAGAGATTGATTTCCCCGCTCTCTCTCTCTCTCTCTCCACACCCAGCCCACTCTCTCCCCCCCCCCCCTCCCGCCCAACCCCAGTTAAACAAGTCTGGTCAAACAGATGATTTTTGGGTAGGTTCCCTTGTGTGTTTGTATTTGTAGCCTGTGGAAGTCGCAAATAATTATTCCAGCACTGAGCAAAAGTCTTGCAAATGATGAGCACGAGAGCTGCGTTCCTGCCTTGTAGTTGCAGAGCCTCCCCTGGTTGCTGCCTGCATCACACACATGACTGGAATAGTAATAAAGGCCACATCAGGGGCTGAGAGAGCTGACTGAGATTTCTCAGTTTCCCTTTCCTTAGCCGGTCCCTGTTGCCTTTATTGTTTGGACGCACTCACTTGAAACAGGCTCGCCTGCACGTCCCATTCAACCTAAAACTCAAGCATCTGGCAAATGGGGCTGGGGGCTGGGCGGGGGAGCAGTCGAGTCTCCAGGCTCACATACAGCTTGGAGTCCTGCTTCGCTTCAAATCAACATTTTACAAGGCAGCCAGGCACAGTTTAAACAGGTTCGCGTACAGAACCTTCCCACGGCTTAAGCTCATCTTTGCTCTACCCCAGAAAATAGGTTATGAAGCGGACATCCACACCTGGGGAAAGAATTCCACTTTGCCATCACGTCAAAATATCAGGATGGTGCTAATCTGGCCAGTTGGACAGCTTTACCCGTTTACATCCCTCTATATCCCTCCTGCCCCCCCCCCCCCCCCCCCCCCCCCCCCAGCACTAAGAGTGACAATCAGCCTCGCTGCCTTTAGAAATGTGTCTCAATAATTTGCATCATCAGAGTTATTTTAATACTTTCATAATTTGTGGGCAGCACGGTAGCATTGTGGATAGCACAATTGCTTCACAGCTCCAGGGTCCCAGGTTCGATTCCGGCTTGGGTCACTGTCTGTGCGGAGTCTGCACATCCTCCCCGTGTGTGCGTGGGTTTCCTCCGGGTGCTCCGGTTTCCTCCCACAGTCCAAAGATGTGCAGGTTAGGCGGATTGGCCATGATAAATTCTCATTAGTGTCCAAAATTGGCCTTAGTGTTGGGTGGGGTTACTGGGTTATGGGGATAGGGTGGAGGTGTTGACCTTAGGTAGGGTTCTCTTTCCAAGAGCCGGTGCAGACTCGATGGGCTGAATGGCCTCCTTCTGCACTGTAAATTATATATGATAATAATAATAATAATAATAATAATTGAAAATTACAGCGGATGCTGGAATCTGAAACCAAGGAGAAAATGCTGGAAAATCTCAGCAGGTCTGGCAACATCTGTAGGGAGAGAAAAGAGCTAACGTTTCAAATCCAGATGACCCTTTGTCAAAGCTAAAAAGACAGAAAGTGGGAAATATACTGTGGGGTGAGAGAATGAAAGATTTTTATAAATAAAGTTAGTGGACCAATTCATTTTTCCAATTAAAGGGCAATTTTGTGTGGTCAATCCACCTACCCTGCACATCTTTTGGGTTGTGGGGGTGAAACCCATGCAAACACGGGGAGAATGTGCAAACTCACATGGACAGTGAACCAGAGCCGGGATCAAACCTGGGACCTCGGCGCCATGAAGCAGCAGTGCTAACCACTGCGTCACCATGCTGCCCTGAGAGAATGAAAGATGAGTCATAGCTACAGAAACCAAGGGAACAGATTGCGACTAGCCACAGAAACCAAGGGAAAAGAGTGCTAATGGCAGTTCCCAGAGAGAACAAATGATGTGAAAGGCCAAACAGCAGAGAAACAAACATCAGAGGGAAAACTGTGACAGATGTAGATGTGGGGGGAAGGGAAGGGGGAAGCAAAGGGAAGAAAAGGTAAGGAAAAGGGGATAAGGTGGGGGAGTTAAATATATATAAAGAAAGACAAGAAAGAAAGAAATGGTAAAAGACAGTTAAAATGAAATGGGATGAAAACAAAGGGGTTGAGGTGGGGTAGGGCTGATCATCTGAAGTTGTTGAATTCGATGTTGAGACCAGAAGGCTTGCCTAACCGGAAGATGAGATGTTGTTCCTCCAAATATCGTTGAGCTTCACTGGAACATTGCAGCAGGCCAAAGACAGACATGTGGGATGGGAGCAGGGTCTTGTCTTGAAATGGCAGGCAACAGGAAGGTCAGGGTCGTGAATGCGCACAGACCGAAGATGCTCAGCAAAGCGATCACCCAGTCTGCGTTTGGTCTCTCCGATATAGAGGAGACCACATTGGGAGCAGTGAATGCTGTAGACCAAATTGGAGGAGATGCAAGTGAAATGCTGCTTAACCTGGAATGAGTGTTTTGGGCGTGGGATGCTAAGCATGGAAGAGGTAAAGGGGCAGGTGTTACATCTTCTGCGATTGCATTGGAAGGTGCCATGGGTGATGGGAGAGGTGTTGGGTATGATGGAGGAGTGGATTAGATTGTCTCAGAGGGAACGGTCTCTGCGGAATGCTGACAGAGGGAGTGAAGGGAAGATGTGTTTGGTGGTGGCATCACGCTGGAGTTGGCGAAAATGGCGGAGGATTATGCTTTGCCTACGGAGGTTGGTGGGGTGAAATGTGAGAACGAGGGGGACTCTACTTTTGTTCTGGGAGGGAGCGGAGGGTAGTGGCGCGGGAGATGTACCGCATACTGTTGAGGGCCCTGTCAACAACTGTAGGTGGGAAATCACAGTTGAGGAAGAAATAACACATTTTTGAAGCACCATTTTGGAAAGTGGCATCAACGGAACAAACGCGATGGAGGCGAAGGAGCTGAGAGAAAGGGATGGTGCCCTTACATGGTGTAGGGTGCGAAGATCTATAGTCAAGGTAGCTGTGGGAGCCAGTGGGCTTGTCGTGGCTATTAGTAGATAGTCTACTGCCAGAAATGGAGAAGCTGGGAAGAAGGGATGGAGTTTCCAGCGATAGACTATCTACTAATATCCACTGCAAGCCCACTGCAAGCCTCAAACCCACAAAGCTCCACTCCATAGGTTAGGCCTAATCCCTAACAGAACACCTCCAGAACCAGTTGTCCAAACTGGCATCAATTTTACCTTGTAATCTACTTATTTTATTGATGCAAGAAATGTGGGCACCATTGGTAGAGCCCGTATTCATTGCCCGTCCCTAGTTGCCTTCTTGAACCGCAGCAGTCCATGTGGTGTAGGTGCACCCACAGTGCTGTTAGAGAGGGAGTTCCAGGGTTTTGTCCAATGGTAAAGGAACGGCCGATATATTTCCAAGTCAGGGTGGTGTGTGGCTTGGAGGGGAACTTGCAAATGGTGGTGTTCCCATGCGTCTGCTGTCCTTTTTGATTTGATTTATTATTTCACATGTATTAATATACAGTGAAAAGTATTATTTCTTGCACGCTGTACAAACAATGCATACCGTACGTAGGGAAGGAAGGAGAGACTGCAGAATATAACGTTACAGTTATAGCAAGGTGTAGAGAAAAGATCAACTTAATATGAGGTAGGTCCATTCAAAAGTCTGATGGCAGTAGGGAAGAAGCTGTTCTTGAGTCGGTTGGTACGTGACTTCAAACTTTGGTATCTTTTTCCTGACGGAAGGAGGTGGAAGAGAGAATGTCCGGGGTGCATGGATTCCTTATTATGCTAGCTGAGGGGCAGCACGGTGGCACAGTGGTTAGCATTGCTGCCTACGGCGCTGAGGACCCGGGTTCGAATCCCGACCCTGGATCACTGTCTGTGTGGAGTTTCACATTCTCCCCGTGTCTGCGTGGGTTTCACCCCCACAACCCAAAAGATGTGCAGGGTAGGTGGATTGGCCATGCTAAACTGCCCCTTGATTGGAAAAAATAATTGGGTACTCTAAATTTTAAAAAGAATTATGCTGGCTGCCTTTCTGAGGCAGCGGGAATTGTAGACAGAGTCAATGGATGGGAGGCTGGTTTACGTGATGGATTGGGCTACATTCACAACCTTTTGTAGTTTCCTGCGGTCTTGGGCAGAGCAGGAACCATACCAAGCTGTGATACAACCAGGAAGAATGCTTTCTATGGTGAGAAGTTGGTGAGGGTTGTAGCTGATATGCCAAATTCCCTCAGTCTTCTGAGAAAGTAGAGTCGGTGGTGGGCTTTCTTAACTATAGTGTCGGCATGGGGGGACCAGGACAGGCTGTTGGTGATCTGTACACCTAAAAACTTGAAGCTCTCGACCCTTTCTACTTTGTTCCAATTGATGTAGACAGGGGCATGTTCTCCACTACGCTTCCTGAAGTCGATGACAATCTCCTTCGTTTTGCTGACATTGAGGGAGAGATTATTGTCATCGCACCAGTTCACCAGATTCTCTATCTCGTTCCTGTACTCTGTCTCGTCATTATCTGAAATCCGACCCACAACGGTGATGTCATCAGCAAATTTGAAAATCGAGTTGGAGGGGAATTTGGCCACACAGTCATAGGTGTATAAGGAGTATAGTAGGGGGCTGAGGACACAGCCTTATGGGGCATCGGTGTTGAGGATGATCATGGAGGAGGTGTTGTTGCCTATCTTTACTGATTGTGGCCTGTGGGTTAGAAAGTTCAGGATCCAGTCGCAGAGGGAGGAGCCGAGGCCAAAGCCACGGAGTTTGGAGATGAGTTTTGTAGGAATGATGGTGTTGAAGGCTGAGCTGTAGTCGATAAATAGGAGTCTGACATAGGTGTTTTTGTTATCTAGGTGTTCCAGGGTAGAGTGCAGGGCCATGGAGATGACGTCTGCTGAGGACCTGTTGCAGCGGTAGGCGAACTGTAGTGGAACAAGGCAATCCGGGAGGCTGGAGTTGATTTGTGATTTGTACCATGACTAACCTGTTAAAGCACTTCATGATGATGGATGTCAGAGCCACTGGACGATAGTCATTAAGGCACACTGCTTGACTTTTTTTTGGTACAGGGACATGGTCATCTTGTTGAAGCAGATAGGGACCTCAGATTGTTGTAAATAGAGATTGAAGATGTCTGCGAACCACCCGCCAGCTGATCCATGCAAGACCTGAGTGATCGTCCGGGTACCCCATCCGGGCCAGTGGCTTTCCATGGGTTGACTTTCGAGAAGGCTGCTCTGACATCTGCAATGGTGATCTCAGATACAAGTTCATCCACGGCTACTGGGGTGGAGGGCTCACTCTCGCTGACCTGTTGCTCAAAGCGGGCATAGAATGCGTTGAGCTCATCAGGGAGGGGTGCATTGGAGCTGACAATTTTACATGCCTTCATCTTGTAGCCCGTTGTGTCTTGCAGACCTTGCCATAGACGGCGGGGATCCGTGTGGCTAGCCTGGGACTGAGCTTGGTCCGGTACTGTCTTTTGGCATCTTTGATGGCTTTCTTTAGATCATATCTGGCTTTCTTGTAGAGATCAGGGTCGCCTGACTTGAACGCCTCAGACCTAGACTTCAGCAAGCAGTGGATATCCCTGTTCGTCAGGGTTTCCGGTTGGGAAACACGCGGATTTGCTTCTTTGGCACACAGTCTTCTACACACTTACTAATGAAGTCAGTTACTGGAGTGACGTACTCGCTCAGGCTGGTCGCAGAGTTTTAAAATACTGACCAGTCCACTGACTCTAAGCAGTCCCGTCGGAGATCATCCGATTCCTCAGACCAACAATGCACGACTTTCTTTGACGGATTCTCCCGCTTCAGTTTTTGGTTATAAGCCGGGAGCAGGAGCACAGCCTTCTGGTCAGATTTGCCAAAGTGTGGGCGGGCGATCGAGCAGTAGGCATGTTCGATATTTGTGTACTAGTGGTCCAGGGTGTTTGGGCCTCTGGTGGAACAGGTGACGTGTTGGTGGTAACTTGTCCTTTTAGGTGGTGGTCTTTGCACATTCGGATGGTGCTGCTGAAGGAGCACCGGTGAGTGTGATAGTGTATCTTGCAGATGGTCTGTGAAGTAAAGACACCATAGTCCCAGGTGACCATGGGCTACTTTCCCCTCCGAGAGGGAGAGCTGATTGGTGGTGATTTAACCTGAGGGTCACCACATCTCAGGCGAGGTTGAGGAGGCTGGGCCTTCATGAATAACCTCAGCCAGTATTGAACCCGCGCTGCTAGCCTTGCTCTGCTGTCCAGCTGTCCAGCCAACTGAGCTAAAGGTAGACAGAGAGACTGTCTGGGTGTCTAGAACAGAGGCAGAACTTAAAATGACTACTGGGCCATTCAGGCGCGATGCCAGGAGAGATGTCTTCACAGAAAGGGTAGCGGGAATCTGCAACTCTCTCTCCGGAAATTCTATTGAGGCAGAAGTCAATTAAAAATGTGACAAATGAGGGAGTTAGATTTTTATTAGATAAGAGTGTTAAGGGGTATGAATCTACGGTCGGCAAATGCATTAAGGGAATTATTTAATTGAATTGTAGAGCATGCTCGTGGGGTTGTGTCAGTTGTTCCCGGCCTTATGGATACACCATCATTTGCCAGCTGCAGATTCAGCCTCCAAAAAGCCAAGGGGCTGTTTAGCTCAGGGCTAAATCGCTGGCTTTGTAAGCAGACCAAGGCAGGCCAGCAGCAAGGTTCGATTCCTGTAACAGCCTCCCCGAACAGGTGCCGGAATGTGGCGACTAGGGGGTTTTTCACAGTAACTTCATTTGAAGCCTACTCGTGACAATAAGCAATTTTCATTTCATTTCAATTATCGGTTACACTGATCAGACATAATTAAAGGATAGAATTTGAATGCAGTGACAGGATCACAAACGCCTTTAAAGGAAGTCTAAAACCAATAAAAGCTCATTTTCATTCAGTCCTGTTCGGTCTGAGGAATGAAAAATAGGGTGAACAAGTGGATTAAAAGATGCGAGGAGAGATGAAAAGGACACAATCACAAAAGAATGGGACATATTGGGTACGATCGAATGGCCTCGTCGCTCCCGACTCAGTGTCAAGACGAGGCCGTGAAATCTCGCTGCGTGTTCGCAACTCCTCGCGATATCAATCTCGATCGCGCCCTCACTAGGGAAGATCCAGAGTAACATATTTAAGTGTGCCATTAGGCTCATTAAACTATGTCTGCATCTGATTCTCCTGGGAATTAGCGGCCGTGCCTGGGAGACTTCGCCATGGCCCTGTTTAGCACTGGTCCACACAGACCTGGGCCAGGCCATCGAAGGCCCCTGGGTGGTCGGGTTCTGGGCACAGCTGTACCCTGGCACTCCTGCTGGTACCTGGGCACCTTGGTAGTGCCAGTCTGGCGGGTGCACTGCCATGGTGCCAGGCTGGCAGTGCCAAGGTGCATGTTTGCCAGGTTGCCTGTGTCAGGGATCGGACCTGGGGGTGCCATGCCCTTAAGAGGCAGGTTGAAGGGGGAGAGGTTCGAGAGGTAAGTTGGGACAGTGGGGTTCCGGAGGACGCGGTGGGGTGTCCGAGGGGGGGGGGGGGGTCAAGAGATTGGGGTGGCATTTAGAAATGGCACCCCGATCTCTCCCTGCACTGATGATGAGGTCAGGGTGGCGTCGGGGAAGCCATTCCCAACTGAGGCCAAAAAAAAAAGACAGAGTCCCATTTGATAGCCGGGTCGTTCTCGGTGCTTCAGGCATCGAGAAAGGCCCCACTATACCCGCCCAAAATGGGACTCTTGATTTTTGCATATTAAATCGAGCCTTTAATATCCTAAAAATGGGCTGGCTGGGACGGAGTCTGTGTGTCATGAAGGTATACCGTCCTCATATACAAAACCAGCTAACTTGCTGCCAAGATGACCCCAAAAGCAATGGTGAGCAAGCTACTGGGCCGAGGCCAGTTACCGAGGCCGGGCAGGGGACTGTTGCTCGAAATCGGACAGCAGCCATTCATGAAATAGGGCGTGCAAAGGGCAACGCGGTGGCGCAGTGGATTAGCCCTGTTGCCTCACTGTGCCGAGGTCCCAGGTTCAATACTGGCCCTGGCTCATTGTCAGTGTGGAGCGCCCCCACAACCCAAAGATGTGCAGGGCAGGTGGATTGGCCACGCTAAAATTGCCCCTTCATTGGAAAAAAATTAATTGGGTACTCTAAATTTATTTTTTAAAATAGGGCATGCGTGAAGCCAGAAAGAAGAGTCTGGCTGGACAGGGGTCAGCTGCTCTTTTCTAGTTTTAGAAAGATGAACATGAGGTAAAGATGAACATGAGCATAAAATAATGACCATTACTCAGTTCAGTTAGAAGTCTTACAACACCAGGTTAAAGTCCAACAGGTTTGTTTCAAATCACTAGCTTTCGGAGTACTGTTCCTTCCTCAGGTGAATGCAGTGCTCAGAAACCCCAGTCCAACGCCGGCATCTCCACATCAGTACAGTTAGAAAGAGGCGTTTGGAAAGCTTGCAAAGGGGATTACCCTTCTTTTTATTAGATGATCAGATTGTCAATCAGAGAATAATTATTCATCTCATATCCCCTCAACAACTTGCGCCTTTAACAACAACGTATGTTTATAAATCAGTTGAGAGGCTTCACCGGATCATCAAACAAAATTTGGCATTGACCCACATAAGGACAGGTAGGGCAAACTTTGAACAAAGAGGTAGATTTATAGGTTTTTAAGGAGCCTCTTAAAAGGAGGCGAGAGAGCGAAGGAGAAAAAAAAAAGAGGGTGAGAGATGGAATTCCAGAGCTGAGGTCTGAGGCAGCTGAAAGCACGGCCGGCGTTGATGGAGCGAAATAAAAATCAGGACTGGGCAAGAGGCGGGCATTTGAGGAGGGCAGAGGTCTCAGAGGGTTGTAGGGTTCGAGGCGAATACAGAGATAGGGAGGTGGTGCAGCCCACGGGAGGGATTTGAAAGCAAGGAGGAGAACCTTTCAAATAGAAACGTTGCCGAATCAAGCACCAATGTAATAATAATCTTTATTCACGTCACAAGTAGGCTTACATTAACATTGCAATAAAGTTACTGTGAAAAGCCCCGAGTCGCCACGTTCCGGCGCCTATTCGGGTACACAGAGGGAGAATTCAGAATGTCCAATTCACCCAACAAGCACGTCTTTCGGGACTTGTGGGAGGAAACCGGAGCACCTGGAGGAAACCAACGCAGACACGGGGAGAGTGACCCAAGCCGGGAATCGAACCCAGGGCCACGGCGTTGTGAAGCAGCAGTGCTAACCACAGTGCTGCCCCATGTAGGTCAGGAAACACAGAGGCTGGTGGGTGAGTGGCATTCTGCTGGGTGCACGGAACCACATTAGTTGCAGGAAGTGGCTTTGTCACATTTTCTTACAGCAACACCACTTCTACGAAAGAGAAAAACAGTTGTGCTCGTTTCAGCCTGCAACCGAACATTGTGCTATTCAGAGAACAGGCCACGTATAAAATACAGACACTTCTTTACAATCAATCATATCCCCTCCAGTCTGAGTGATTGTCGTTCTGTTTACTGATCTGGTTTCTGTTCCCTCACCAGCACAAACAATGCAACCTTCCGATTGCTGACGGCAAACTTTAAAAGCTCCCCAGCAGTTCAATATTTCACGGTTTTCCTTTTAAAAAAAAAATGACCCAAACCAGACCTATCTCCACGACGGAGAATGAACAATGCCCACAGCAGAGTAGAAGGAACCAACTGTGGGAGCATGTTCCTACTCTGCATTCGCAATTCACTTCCCCATCGGCACCCAGCCAGAGTAATCTGTTTGATCAGTGAGAACACCAAACTGCTACAGTCTGCAGCAACTATCTGTTACAGTACAACTGATGATTCAGCACTCAACAATTAACATGTTAGCAGGTCTTTACCCAGATTATCCAAGGATTGGTGAATGACTTCTCCCTTTCTGATAACCTGCCAGTACCTGGATTGTTGGAGACTGCAGGCGAGTAGACACAGCAGTTTGAATGGGTGGGGGGGATGTGTAGCTGCAAGTATTCAATATTAAAATGATGATGCACTTCCTCTGGTATGATTGTCTCTTTCCTGTTGAGCCCTCAAACTCTGGATGACAACATGCGGTACAAAAGAGGAAAAGTTGCTTTGAAAGTGAAACCGAAGCAGGTTGGTGTGTGCTCCAAGGCACAAAGAATGGACAACCGCCGCACATAGCTGAACAGCACTCAAGGAAGCATCTATGTAGAACTCTTCATATCCTCAAGATGTCCCAATGCCGCTGAATTAGCCACCGGTGCCTTGTAGGAAATAAGGCAGCCAGAAATAAGGAACACACACACACACACACACACAGCAATGATATAATACCCAGATAATCCACCTTGGTGGTGCTGGTTGAAAAATAAATATCGGCCAGGATACTGGGAGGAACTGAGTTCCAACAAAGAGTCAGCATGGACCCGAAACAGCAACTGCGTTTCTGTCTCCACAGATGCTGCCAGACCCGCTGAGATTTCCCGTACTTGTTATTTTTATTTCACGGGGGAGAGCTCCCCTATGGCTCATCAAATTAGTGCCACGCAGGCTCACCAGAGAGGGTCCCTGTGATGTAATGTCTCATCTGCAGGATGGCAACTCCAAAAGTGCAACTTTCCCTCAACACCGCACTGAAAAACTCTCCCTCAACACCGCACTGAAAACTCTCCCTCAACACCGCACTGAAAAACTCTCCCTCAACACCGCACTGAAATACTCTCCCTCAACACCGCACTGAAATACTCTCCCTCAACACCGCACTGAAAACTCTCCCTCAACACCGCACTGAAAACTCTCCCTCAACACCGCACTGAAAACTCTCCCTCAACACCGCACTGAAAAACTCTCCCTCAACACCGCACTGAAAACTCTCCCTCAACACCGCACTGAACAATTCTCCCTCAACACCGCACTGAAAACTCTCCCTCAACACCGCACTGAAAACCTCTCCCTCAACACCGCACTGAAAACTCTCCCTCAACACCGCACTGAAAACTCTCCCTCAACACCGCACTGAAAACTCTCCCTCAACACCCCACTGAAAACTCTCCCTCACCGCACTGAAAAACTCTTCCTCAACACCGCACTGAAAACCCTCCCTCAACACCGCACTGAAAACACTCCCTCAACACCGCACTGAAAACTCTCCCTCACCGCACTGAAAAACTCTCCCTCAACACCGACTGGAAAACTCTCCCTCAACACCGCACTGAAAACTCTCCCTCAACACCGCACTGAAAACTCTCCCTCAACACCGCATTGAAAACTCTCCCTCAACACTGCACTGAAAACTCTCCCTCAACACCGCATTGAAAACTCTCCCTCAACACTGCACTGAAAACTCTCCCTCAACACCGCACTGAAAACTCTCCCTCAACACCGCACTGAAAACTCTCCCTCAACACCGCACTGAAAACTCTCCCTCAACACCGCATTGAAAACTCTCCCTCAACACCGCACTGAAAACTCTCCCTCAACACCGCACTGAAAACTCTCCCTCAACACCGCACTGAAAACTCTCCCTCAACACCCCACTGAAAAACTCTCCCTCAACACCGCACTGAAAACTCTCCCTCAACACCGCATTGAAAACTCTCCCTCAACACTGCACTGAAAACTCTCCCTCAACACCGCACTGAAAACTCTCCCTCAACACCGCACTGAAAACTCTCCCTCAACACTGCACTGAAAACTCTCCCTCAACACCGCACTGAAAACTCTCCCTCAACACCGCGCTGAAAACTCTCCCTCAACACCGCACTGAAAAACTCTCCCTCACCGCACTAAGAAGTCTCCCCGAGTATTGCGTGGAAAAGCTCCCCCTTAGTAGTGCGCTGAAAAGTTTACCCTCAGTACCGCATTGAAGCATCAATCTGGGTTTTGAGCTCAATCTTCTTGCGTTGGACCTGATCCTTATGAATTAACACAGCTATGAATTAACATTAATCCAAACCTTTCACTCAGTTACAGTTCAGAATACCACTCTCACTTGTGTACCTTTCGTCTTTGCTTCCTCAGGGCTCAGTACAACCACTGTACACTGTCTGGGCAGCACGGTAGCACAAGTGGATAACACTGTGGCTTCACAGAGCCAGGGTCTCAGGTTCGATCCCCTGCTGGGCCACTGTCTGTACGGAGTCTGCGCGTTCTCCCCGTGTCTGCGTGGATTTCCTCCGGGTGCTCCGGTTTCCTCCCACACTCCAAAGACATGCAGGTTAGGTGGATTAGCCATGATAAAATTGCCCTTAGTGACCAAAAAAGTTAGGCCGGGTTATTGGGTTAGGGGGATAGGGTGGAAGTGAGGGCTTAAGTGGGTCGGTGCAGACTCAATGGACTGAATGGTCTCCTTTTGCCCTGTATGTTCTATGTTCTACACAGAAGCAGCGGGGTATAAATTACTAGTAATTATTTCTGTCTGGTGGACATGTTGAACTGAGGAGTTCACTGGGCCAAGATACCAAATACTATGTTGCGGTTGGGGGGCAGGGTGGCAGCAATTTAGCCCCCATCGCGAATGGTAGCACAGGTAGTAATTTGCATCTTGCAAGTTGACCTCAGACTAAGGAAGGGGGCGAATTAAACCAGACTGGGTTACTGTCGACAACCCCATTTTGTGACCCTGGGTGTGGGCCGATGTTGGGGGAAGTACCAGCTCAGGCGCTGCTGCGATCCCACTCCACCGCGGGCGAACATCATTACTCCAGCATGGGGGCACTGGGCTGAGGTAGCAGCAGCTGCAGTGACCCACTCCACCGGTGCCTTCAAATGTAGAATAGCAGAAGGTGGCAGGAACTCAGGGAGGCTCAAAGCAAAAAAGACCAGACGAAAATAAAGTTACACGTTGTAGCGTTTGGGTTTGGTGTAACGGAAGCATGATCAGGTGCTGACATTGAACCAACCCCCACCCTCGCTATGTTCATTGTTGCTATCAGCTACTGCCGACTGACACGGACAAAAGGACATGACACACCATGTGAACACTGTAGAGGGCAAATAAACCGTGCACACTTCTAAATGCACAACCCTTCAAATACTGCCACTGAAAACAATTTGCGAATTGCAGCCAATATTCTCCTGATTTAAGCAACAGTTCAACTTTAAAGCTCTCAAATTGTTTCCAGCTCGTTTCACGGCCTTGCCGCTCTTCACCGCTAATCTCCAGTCCTTCAACAACCCCCCTAGAGATTAAGTACGCCCCTCTAAATCCACCCTCTTTCTTTTTTAAAAATAAATTTAGGAGTACCCAATTCATTTTTTCCAATTAAGGGGTCATTTTAGTGTAGCCAATCCACCTAACCTGCACATCTTTGGGTTGTGGGGGTGAAACCCACGCAAACACGGGGAGAATGTGCAAACTCCATACGGACATTGACCCAGAGCCGGGATCGAACCTGGGACCTCGGCGCCGTGAGGCTGCAGGACTAACCCACTGTGCCGCCCCTAAATCCACCCTCTTGAGCAGCCCAGATTTTAATTGGTACCCCATTGGTTGCCATGCCTTCGGTTGCCAAGGTCTTAAGCTCTAATGTTTTCTCCCTACACCTCTCCTTTTCCTGACCTCGCTTTCTTCCTTTAGAGAGTGGCATGGTGAGATAGTGGTGAATACTGCTGCCTCACAGTGCCAGGGACCTGACCTGGGTTTGTTCGATTCCAGCCTTGGGCAACTGAGTGGAGTTTGCACGTTCTCCCCATGTCTGCGTGGGTTTCCTCCGAGTGCTCCGGGTTTCCTCCCACAGTCCAAAGATGTGCGGGTGAGGTTGGGTTGAGGGGATGGGGTGGGGGAGTGGGCCTGGGTAGGCTGGTACTCTTTCAGAGGGCTGGTGCCGACCCGATGGGCCGAAAGGCCTCCTTCTGCACTGCAGAGATTCTATGGCTTCTACCTGTGGTTTGAGGACACTCCTTAACACCTACATCTTCGACCAAGCTGTTGATCATCTGTCCGAATCGGTGGCTTGCGTCACATTTGTTTCGTACCTTGGGCAGCACGGTGGCGCAGTGGGTTAGCCCTGTTGCCTCACGACGCCGAGTTCCCAGGTTCGATCCCGGCTCTGGGTCACTGTCTGTGTGGAGTTTGCACATTCTCCCTGTGTTTGCGTGGGTTTCGCCCCCACAACCCAAAAGATGTGCAGGGTAGGTGGATTGGCCACGCTAAAATTGCCCCTTAATTGGAAAAAATGAATCGGGTACTCTAAATTTATAAAAAAACAAATATTTGTTTCATACCTCTGTAAGCACAGAAAATGAAAAATGAAAATCGCTTATTGTCACGAGTAGGCTTCAATGAAGTTACTGTGAAAAGCCCCTAGTCGCCACATTCCGGCGCCTGTTCGGGGAGGCTGGTACGGGAATTGAACCGTGATGCTGGCCTGCTTGCGTCTGGTTTAAAAGCCAGCGATTTAGCCCTGTGTGCTAAACACCAGAGGGGTGTTTCATAGAATTCCTATAGTGCAGAAGGAGGCCATTCGGTCCATCGTGTCTGCACTGATGTATTGAAAGAGAGCCCTACTCAGGCCCCCCCCCCCCCCCCCCCCCCCCCCCCCCCTTGCGGGGATGCTAACCCACTCCACCACAAGACCACCCTGATCTTAGACGGTGCTTTCCAAAATATTCGCTAAATATTTTTTTTAAATGTTACCCAGAGTCCGATTTTTCATAGCTTACTTGGAAAAGTTACATCAATAGTTCACCTGGGCTAAGCTACAGTGTGAAATTGGATAAGTATTGTCTTATGTTCCCTGGATATGAAAGTAAGGAGTGGTCAGGTTGAAAGGTTTGAAATTACGAAAGAGATCAGCAACGTAATCAAGGAGTGGATCATTCTTCTGGAGGATCCAGAACACACGGACATTATTCTTGAAATTAAACTAAACCGATTAAAAAGGAAACATTGTTAAACCAAGGCTGTGAGAATGTGCCGTGCCAGCCAGGCAGAGATTAAAAGTCAACTGAAACTTTTATAACATTCTTTCATGGAATGTGGGTATCACTGACAAGGCCGGCATTTGTTGCCCATCCCTAATTGCCCTTGAACTGAGTGGCTTGCTTGGCCATTTCAGAGGGCGGTTAAAGGTCAACCGCATTGTGGTGGGGTCAACCTTTCAAACGGTTGGAGTCACTGGTGGAGGAGGCAATCGCCCCGGTGAGGGTGGCGGTGGCAAAGGCATCGGCCGAGGTGAGAGAGCAGGGCAAGAAGATGAAGGAAGTGGAGGAGGCCGTGTCACGACACAGCGACCAGGTCACCTCGATGGGGGACGAGCTGCGGCAGGTGGTGGAGGTCAACCGAGGACTCCGAGCAAAGCTCGAAGACTTGGAGAACCGTTCAAGGAGGCACAATTTGAGAATTGTGGGCTTGCCCGAAGGGACAGAGGGCCCAAGGCCAACACAATACTTCGCAAACAAGTTGGCGGAGCTGATGGGGGAACTAGACCAAGCTCATCGGTCATTAAGGCCGAAGCCCAAAGTGAATGAGCCGCCAAGAGCAATAATGATCTGCTTCCATAAGTTCTGCATGAAGGAGAAGGTATTAAGCTGGGCGAAGCAGAAGCGTGAGGTGCTGTGGGATGGTGCTGCGGTTCGGATCTACCAGGACTTGACCATGGAGTTGGCAAAAAGACGAGCGGCTTCAATGGGCCTATGAGGCGAGCAAGAGGGGGTGGGGGAAGGGATGAATGCTGGGAGATGTTGTTTTGGGGGAACTGTAGGGAGGGTTCTTGGGAGGGGGGGTGGAAGGGGTTCGATGTTAACAATGGGCAGGGACGGGTCAGGCTTATGGGGCAGGGCCCAGTGGGATGATGATGGTGGATAAGAAAGGTGGGGGGGGGGGGGGGGGAGAGACCCCCAGGAAGGTTAGTCACGTGGAACGTGAAAGGGCTAGGAGGTCCGGTCAAGAGGTCAAGGGTGCTTGTGCATCTTAAAAGTTTGAAAGCCAATGTGGCTCACTTGAGGGTGAAGGACTAGGTGAGACTTAAAAAGGGCTGGGTTAGCCAAGTGTTTCACTCTGGATTTGATGGAAGGGCTCAAGGGGTAGCGGTGTTGGTCAACAAAAGGGTACGCTTCCAGATGGAGAAGGTGGTGGCAGATCAGGAGGGTAGATATGTAATTGTGACAGGGGTGCTGGAGGAGAGATTAGTGGAGCTGGTAAGTGTATACGGTCCCAATTGGGACAATGTGGAATTCGCGAGGAAGGTGTTTGGGGCCATTCCCGACTTGGACACTCACGAGCTGATTGTGGGGGGGGACTGGAACTTGGTGCAGGAGCCAAGGTTGGACAGATCACGGCCGCGCTCGCTGGTCCCATCGGGGGGCAGGGGGGGGGGGGGCGAAGGCGCTGGCTGGGCTAATGGTGAAAATGGGAGGGGTGGACCCTTGGAGGTTCCTGCACCCAAGGGAACAGGAGTACTCGTTTTTCTCAGCAGTCCATAAGGTAAACTCGCGGATCGCCTTTTTTGTGGTGGGAAAGGCTTTACTGGCTGGAGTCAAGGGGTCGGAATACTCTGCAACTGCAGTGTCAGATCACGCTCCACATTGGGTGGATATGGTGCTGGAGAAGGGGGTAGCGCAGAGGCCGGGCTGGAAACTGGATGTGGGGCTTTTGGGGAACCAAGTATTCTGTGAGAAAATTGAAAAGGTAATTAAGGAATATGTAAGTTTCAACTGTACGGGTGAGGTGTTGACGGCAGTCATCTGGGAGGCTCTAAAGGCAGTGATGAGGGGTGTTAGCATGTCAGCTCCGGAGGGAGGCAGCGGCAATGGAAATTCTTCAGGTAAGGGATGGGACCGGGAAGTTGGTGGTGGCTCCGGAGCTGATTAACAAGGCTTTTGAGGAGTTTAATGAGAGGTTGTACAGGTCAGAGCCACCCGGGGGAGACCGTGAGATGCTGGAATTTCTAGATGAGTTGGAGTACCCGAGGCGAGGGGAGGGGGACAGGGCTACATTAGAAGGAGCAATATTGGAGCAGGAAATAAAAGATGCGATTGGGAGGATGCAGTCAGGGAAGGTGGCAGGGCTGGATGGGTTTCCGGTGCAATATTATAAAAAATTCAAGGATAAGTTGGCACCCCTGATGGTGGGGATGTTTGAAGAGGCGATAGGGAAGGGAGTGCTGCCACAAACCTTGGGGTAGGCATCGATCTCCCTGTTGCTAAGGATCCGACGGAGTGCGAGTCGTATAGGCCCATATCACTTCTGAATGTGGACGCAAAAGTATTGGCGAAGGTACTGGCGGGTAGGCTGGAGGAGTGCCTCCCGAAGGTGATAGGTGAGGATCAGACGGGGTTCGTGAAAGGGAAGCAGCTGTTTTCGAACATTAGGAGGGCTTTGAACGTCGTTATGGCACCGGCGGAAGGGAAGGAAACAGAGGTGGTTGTGGCATTGGACACCGAGAAGGCGTTTGATCGGGTAGAATGGGGGTACCTGATGGCAGTTCTGGACTGGTTTGGGATTGGACCAAGATTTGTGAACTGGGTAAAGCTATTATATAAGGAGCCGAAGGCGAGTGTCCGTACGAACAATATCAGCTCAAGATACTGTTCTCTCCACCGTGGGATTAGGCAGGGATGTCCTATGTCCCCCCTGCTGTTTGCACTCGCGATTGAGCCGTTGGCCATCGCATTAAGAAGTTCGGGAGCATGGAAAGGAATAGTGCGGGGGGAGATAGAGCATAGGGTGTCCTTATATGCCGACGACTTGCTGCTGTATGTGTCGGAACCGAGTGCGTCGATAGGAGGAATATTGGAGCTATTGCGGGTATTTGGGTCGTTCTCGGGGTACAAGCTGAACCTGGACAAGAGTGAGTATTTTGTGGTGTCTCGGCTGGGGGTGGGTGCAGGGGTGGGGGGAGGCTGCAATTCCGTAGAGCAGGGACTCACTTTAGGTATCTGGGGGTGCAGGTTGCCCAGGAGTAGGGGAGGCTTCGCAGGTACAACATCTCTAGTTTGGTGGGGAGAGTGAAAGCCGATCTGGCAAGGTGGGATGGTCTTCCTCTGTCACTGGCGGGTCGGGTACAGGCAGTTAAAATGAATGTGTTGCAGCGATTTCTGTTTATTTTTCAATGCCTCCCGATTTTCCTGCCAAAGGCTTTTTTCAGGGAGATTGAGGGAAGGATTACCTCGTTCATATGGGGAGTGAAGGTGGCCAGAGTGAGAAAGGTGCTGCTACAGAGGGGAAGGCAGGCAGGGGGTTTATGTCTCCCGAACCTGATGTATTGCTACTGGGCGGCGAATGTGGAGAAGGTGCGGAGCTGGGTCAGAGGGGTTGATTCCCAGTGGGTCAGAATGGAGGAGAGTTTGTGCAGGGTGTCGAGACTGAAAGCACTAGCAACAGCGCCGCTCCCGATAGCTCCGGGGAAATACTCAGGGTGTCCGGTAATAATAGCTTCATTGAAAATCTGGAGGCAGTTTCGCCAACACTTCGGGTTGGGGGCAGGGTCAAGGGAAATGCCGATTTCCCTTGACCCTTGAGAAGGTTAAGTTTGAACTGAGGGGAAGGACGGAGGGGTTCTGCAAGTCACGGGCATTATTTATTATGCACTTTCAAGAACTGGATAACATCAAACATTAGTTGGGGGGGTGGGGGCTGTGTATATTAAGGATGACTATGGGTAATCCCTGATTCCTTTTTGTCATTTGTTTATGTAAACATGCGGGCTGATGTTTGGGGGTTGGTGGGAGGGTGGGATCGTTGTTATTGTTATGGGGATTGACATATCTGTTGCTGATTATTGTTTATTGGTGGTGCGTGTAAATTCGGGAGAAAATGTGAAAAAGGAGAATAAAAAATTTTTTTTTTTAAAAGACCGTTCAAATGGTTGGTGAGTGGGAACCTCTGAATTGAAGCCCCCCCCTCCCCCCCCACCCTCTCAGTCATTTACCCTCTAATGCTCCTCTCAAGCTGTAAGGTTTCTGATTGGCCTTCCAGCTCGGAGATCCTGCTTGACACCCTTAGTTGGGCAGGGGACCAACTTGGTGAGAGTCGCAGAATGACAGCTCCCCTCACACCTCCCATTCCCCTCACCCCAGGGCAAGATCCAGACACAGAAACAGTCCCAATCTCTGTTCCCTGCCCCGTCACGGAGATTCAGCCCTTTGCGTCAGCTACGAGTATTAACGCCCGCTATAAAATGCTGCTACGTTGTCAAAAGAGAAAGGTGTCATAATATTTAACTTAATCTTTCAGAAAAGATGAAAGAGCAACACTTTGGCCTGACCCTTTCCCTCGGTGTGTGCACATGATCCAACTTTTGTTTTTCGCACTCGTGTAATGATACTTCAGAAAAAAAGCTCCACAATATTTGCATTACAGTTGCCTTATTTCCTGTCTGCCCACACTTACATACTGGTCAGAACTTGTCCTGACTAGGTAACTGATTAATACGCTCCGTGCTGTAACCTTTTCTGGGTTTCTTTTTGAGCTGATGGTAATGTATTCTTGTCCATTTGCTTTGTTTGGCCCCTTGTTCCACACTGTAACCAATCACTGTTTTGTCGATGTATCATTTGTCAATGTTCCCTGTTGATTATTCTTGTGTCTACTGTGTACATTCCTTGGCCGCAGAAAAATACTTTTCACTGTACTTCGGTACATGTGACAATCAATCAAATCTTCAATCAATCAACCATGTATCGTTGTGTGGCTCATTTAGTTTCTAGAAGTCACTTTGCCATCAACTGCAAATTGATTTTTAAATCTCATCATTACTGGTGCATTTCAGACTGTTGACCAATGTGGAAATTTCAACATAAAATAAATTGAACATCAACGGGCCAGACTATCGCTACTGAGGCAGGCAGTTACGATCCTCTTTGGGTTAAGAAGTCCCATTAGATCTGATTTTAATTCTGAGGTGAGCACCAATACATGGGGCCTGCAGACCCCAGAGGGAAATAGTAGGCAACCACGGCAGTGGGCAGATTCTGAGGTGGTAGAGTAGAAGCCCCGCCGTATTTCTCAAGATGGAAAATAATAAATAAACTTCAACATTTTAATAAAGCTTTCATTTATACACACTTGGTAGTGAAAAAACTCCCAATCATGAAACCCTTTCAAAGCTTTTTAATGCCAAGTGGCTAATCTCTCATAAAACCAAACAACCATCTAGTCAGTAGTCACATCAAAGGTAGCTAATCCTTTAATAGCCTCTTGAAACAGTCGATCAAACTGTAAGCTCAGAACTCCCTACGAAGTCAACTGTACCTTTTGCAGCTCAGAGAAGCACTGAATGATATAATAATAGCCCTTGGGAAATGTCAACAAAGATTTCTTTTGAAACTACATTGACAGATGCTAATTTTGTTTCTAATCTACACCAGATGGTCTGTCAATCTGAGCCCAGCAGAGGTTTTTCTCTCAAATTCCTATTTGCAGATTCAGATTTTTTTTATGCTTTAAAAGAGTGGGGGGTTTTTAACAACCTCAGATCATGAAACTTAAACAGATCTTATCCATCCTTGAAGAACGTTTCTGTCCACTCTGTAAATTTTTGACTCCCACATTATGGGTTTAGGCCCTTGAAACAGCCAATGTGGGGTCTGATTGAAGTGGCTCTGCTGAGTTGGGGTTTCATTCCTGTGTGTGATGCTACTTCCCCCGGCCGGCGCAAATTGGACCTGTGGGGAATGGGGGCAGGATGTCCAATTCTAGGTCCTGACCATTATTTTAACGGTCCACAGTGGCCGAGATTCTCCTTGGTGAGTCCACCATCGATACCGCTGCTGGTGAGGACAGCGAATTTGGCATTCAGCCAAATCTCCAATTCACTGCAGCGGGATGGAGAATCCTGCTGCCGAGAGCAGCCGGAGAATCCTGCCCAGTGTCTTTCTGACTCTGCAAAATGCTTATTTAAGCAATCTCTCATCAACCTCTCCGACAGCACCGTGGATGTACCTACGCCACACGGACTGCAGCAGTTCAGGAAAGCGGGTCACCACCAACATCTCAAGGGCAATTAGGGGATGGGCAATAAATGGTGGCTTTGCCAGCAATGCCCACAGCCCAGGAAGGAATACATCAATGCAACTCTTTCTGTTCCTTTTCTTACAGATACATCTTCTAGATTTTCCAATTTTGCCTGAAGGTTAGCAGTATAGCAGTGCCTGAGCAGAGAAAATGGAAGAGGGTGGTCTATTGGTGGATGAGCCTGCATCCCCCCCCCCTCCCCACCCCCAGAACACTATTCGCAAGTTTCCTCTTCTGACTCCTGGCAAAGATCTTGACCATTGGGCAGTGTGAACATTCCATTCCACTAAAAGGAGAAGACACTCTCCATGATTTATTGTTAATTCTCTCCCTTTATGTCCACACAGTAATGAATGATGCTTGTTGACATTGCCGCAATGGGGGAAAACCCATTGAGAAACGTTCCCCGAGCTGACGTTCTTGACGTGTCAGCCAGTAATCATGATAATGTGAGCAAAGACCACATACTGTCATTATCTGACATTCACACTTTTTAGCTCGATTCCCCAAGCCGTTCATCAACAGCAAAATCTCTGCTGGCTATTTCCCCTGCTAAAGTCCAGGGCATTGAGGATAATCATTTAGATCAGTGAAGTCAGCATGGATCAAGTACCTCCCATACAAACTTCCTGATCCGTGCAGTTAAGGACGGACGTGAATGAGCTCCTGAAGGAGGCCCTCATATCAATCCTTGAGCCTGGATGTGTGCTCATAGGTTACAAGGGTTCAAGGTGATGTCAAAAACAGGGGTAGGTGAGGGCAGTGTCGGAAATCTATAAAGGGTAAATGGATTGGGAGGCAGCCCCGATAGGGGTGGTGAAGTGTAAGTGGGAGGAAGAGCTGGGGAGGTGGCTTTGAGGAGAGTGAACGCATCTTCTTTGTGTGCGAGGTTTAGCCTTATTCAATTTAAGGTGATTCACAGGGCGCATAGGACGGTGGCCAGGGTGAGTGGGTTTTTCTGAAGGGGTGGAGGATAGGTGTGGGTGGTGATCAGGTAGGCCTGCAAGTCACGTCCACATGTTTTGGGCCTGTCTGAAGCTTGGGGGATTCTGGCCGGAGTTTGTTGACATTATGTCAGAGGTATTGTGGGTGAAGGTGGTCCCAAGTCCAGAAGTGGCAATCCTTGGAGTGTCAGAAGACCTGGGAGTCCAGGGGGGGCGAGAGAGGATGATGTCTTGGCCTTTGCCTCCCTGGTAGCCCGGAGACAGATCTCATTGGAATGGCAGGGCCATTCGGGCCGCCTAAACTGGGGGTTTGGGTGCGCAACATGGCAGAGTTCATCAGGCTGGAGAAGCTAAAGTTCGCCTTGAGAGGGTCTATGGAGAGGTTTGCCCGGAGATGGCAGCCGTTCATCGACTTCTTTGAAAACAGTTAAGATGTCAGAGAGAAGGGTTAAAAAGGAGGTAGGGGAGGTGGAGAGCGGGAGGTGGGATCTTAGATATTTATGTTCTTTGGTTATTTGCACTGTTGCTTGTTTTTTATGGTTGTGTTTGATGTATATATAAATATAAATGCCTCAATAAAAATATTTTTTCAAAATAAGTCACAGGGGTTGTAACTCCACTGAGTTCAGAGAAAGATATATTGAGCTCGGAACTTTAACTCTGTCTCCGTCAGCACAAATGCTGCCAGACTTGCTGAGTTTTTGGTCATACTTCCTCTTTCTATTTCACTCCGTTATCACAGAATCGTTGATGTTGACAAATGTGAGGGTATCCATTTTGGTAGGAATAACAGCAAACGGGGTTATTACTTAAACAATAAAATATTAAAGCATGCCGCTGTGCAGAGAGACCTGGGTGTGCTCGTGCATGAGTCACAGAAAGTTGGTTTACAGGTGCAACAGGTGATTAAGAAGGGAAATGGAATTTTGTCCTTCATTGCTAGAGGGATGGAGTTTAAGACTAGGGAGGTTATGTTGCAATTGTATAAGGTGTTAGTAAGGCCACACCTGGAGTATTGTGTTCAGTTTTGGTCTCCTTACTTGAGAAAGGACATACTGGCACTGGAAGGTGTGCAGAGGAGATTCACGAGGTTAATCCCAGAGCTGAACGGGTTGGATTATGAGGAGAGGTTGAGTAGACTGGGACTATACTCGTTGGAATTTAGAAGGAATTTGAGGTGGGATCTTATAGAAACATTTAAAATTATGAAGGGAATAGATAGGATAGATGCGGGCAGGTTGTTTCCACTGGCGGGTGAAAGCAGAACTAGGGGACATAGCCTCAAAATAAGGGGAAGTAGATTTAGGACTGAGTTTAGGAGGAACTTCTTCACCCAAAGGGTTGTGAATCTATGGAATTCCTTGCCCAGTGAAGCAGTTGAGGCTCCTTCATTACATGTTTTTAAGGTAAAGATAGATAGTTTTTTGAAGAATAAAGGGATTAAGGGTTATGGTGTTCGGGCCGGAAAGTGGAGCTGAGTCCACAAAAGATCAGCCATGATCTCATTGAATGGTGGAGCAGGCTTGAGGGGCCTGATCGCCTACTCCTGCTCCTAGTTCTTATGTTCTTATGTTACACCACAGAAGGAGGCCATTCAGCCCATCTTGTTTGCATCTAATCCCAAAATGAGCATTATGGGTTTGATTCCACCAGCAGCCCCCTACCCACAACAGCATGTCTAGCAGCACACCATTGGTCAATGGCAGGAACGTCTGGTTCTGTTGCTGTCCACAGGTTTTCCCATTTTTTTAGTACCCTCCGCCACTGGGGAACCCGCGGCAAGGAGGTTGCCATCGGTGTCACTGGCAAATCCCACCGGCAGGAACGATTGGGAAAATTTCGACTTGGCGCCATTCTCCTGCCTGTACCCTTGCGTTTGTTTTTATTCAAATTCCGATGGTTGACCCCCAGTTAATGAACTTTTTTGGCATCGTGAAAAGCAACAAGCTGCAGGCCACACTTGGGACCAATAGCACAAGAAAACAAAATCTAAAGTAGCACGATTACTCAATGTTGTTCTTTGTTTTTGTTCTTTAGGACGGTGAAAGTTGTAGTGTTAACAAAGAAGAGCAAGCAGTGTGTAACAAACAAAGCTAATTTATTACACTACCGTGAATTAGATTCAAATTAGATGAGGAATTAGTGAAGTAAAGATTATACAAGACATCTACAATATTCAACTGTGTGATTAGTCAAGCTCATGCCTACTCTGTCCCTCCTTCTCTTGCTCTCTCCCACAAGTCAAGGAGGAATGTGATATTTATATGGTTGCTCTATAGCACATCTAGTGACTAGAGTAGTAAGAGTAGTAAAGATGCTTCACAGCTCCAGGGTCCCAGGTTCGACACAGCAGCGTAGCATGGTGGTTAGCATAAATGCTTCACAGCTCCAGGGTCCCAGGTTCGATTCCCGGCTGGGTCACTGTCTGTGTGGAATCTGCACGTCCTCCCCCTGTGTGCGTGGGTTTCCTCCGGGTGCTCCGGTTTCCTCCCACAGTCCAAAGATGTGCGGGTTAGGTGGATTGGCCAGGCTAAATTGCCCGTAGTGTCCTATTAAAAGTAAGATTAAGGGGGGGGGTTGTTGGGTTACGGGTATGGGGTGGATGCGTGGGTTTGAGTAGGGTGATCATGGCTCGGCACAACATTGAGGGCCGAAGGGCCTGTTCTGTGCTGTACTGTTCTCTGTTCTATGTTCCATTAACCCTTCATGTACTCTACTGCTGCTTTCCGAATGGTGCATTAGAACATAGAACACAGAACAGTACAGCACAGAACAGGCCCTTCGGCCCTCGATGTTGTGCCGAGCCATGATCACCCTACTCAAACCCACGTATCCACCCTATACCCGTAACCCAACAACTCCCCCCCTTAACCTTACTATTAGGACACTACGGGCAATTTATCATGGCCAATCCACCTAACCCGCACATCTTTGGACTGTGGGAGGAAACCGGAGCACCTGGAGGAAACCCACGCACACACGGGGAGGACGTGCAGACTCCACACAGACAGTGACCCAGCCGGGAATCGAACCTGGGACCCTGGAGCTGTGAAGCATTTATGCTAACCACCATGCTACCATGCTGCCCAATGAAAATCGCTTATTGTCACGAGTAGGCTTCAATGAAGTTACTGTGAAAAGCCCCTAGTCGCCACATTCCGGCGCCTGTCCGGGGAGGCTGGTACGGGAATCGAACCGTGCTGCTGGCCTGCTTGGTCTGCTTTAAAAGCCAGAGATTTAGCCCAGTGAGCTAAACCAGCCCCATTGTTGTATTCAGGAATATTCCCACACCGCTGGGGTAACTTTCGTCAGGGCAATCACGCTAAATACCAGGGAATACGGTTGGATAATGGGATATTAGCTGAGATCAGGGCCAACTATGATCAAATTCCCACATCTTCATCTCAAGGTTGAATAATGGTTTGAAACTCGCTATCTGGAATCACAGAAGATGACAGCTCCCCTGCGTAACGTACTGTGGGTCCCTTGCGGCTGTCTGAAACATTTTATTTATTGAGGGGGATGAGAGAGAAATGGAGAAAGAAAATTGCAGCTAAGTGATCCAAGCCTCCCAATTAATCAAATTCCACTCGGTGTAGATGCTCTCTTCAAAGCTGGGTGGGTGTATCAGGTGAAAGCATATTGTTCACTGTCTTCCATTTGAATAACTCAACTTCTGGACAATCTCAATGGCAGCGAAGTACAGTCCAATTCAGCATCAATGAAATCATCATTCACCGATGCCTCTTTCAATGCTTTTTATTCCCACTTTGCATCAAAAAAGGGAGGGGGGAGCAGGTTGCACAGTTTGACCAGGTAATGGAGGTTTATTCATGCAGTTTGGCTGAATGGGACGTTCCGCGAGTAACCTGATTTAAGATCACTGACGACCTTCAAAAAAAAAGCTATTTAATCATTTCATTGGCTCACGTCGGACAGTTTCTTCGTAAATTAAGTATTTATTGACATGAAAAGACTTCCACAGCACGCTTGTGCAGCAAAGAATATGAGCACAAATGGAATAGCCTATTCAATCCAGCACAAGCTCGCTATCCCAAACTGCATGGATCAGGTCTGATCCGGGATAAATCAATCGTAAACCAGCATCAGGGAATTTGGTTTGGATTTCCTATAATTGGGCCGATTCTGTCTGGATTGCACTGACATTACTGACACAAACAAGTGGAAACTCGGCCCTCTTGTCCACCGTGTAACCATTAAAGAGTATTTCAATACTGCGCATCAAAGCAAAAACGTTCAATTTTTTAGAGCTTTACCAGGTTCAAATTGAATATTTGCTAATGTTTGAGATGGCTTTGTCAAACTTAACCCCTGTACACTGCTCAAAACCTATTACACAATTGGAGTAAATTAGAAAGACCCCCACCAACTCCCGGGTGGTCCGCAGCAATACGAGGGACAGGCTATTTTGTCCCCCAAGCCTCTTCGACAGCACACAAGGGGTTTATCTCCTCGTACTGAATTCCTGCCAGTGCTTTGAATGACATGACATCATTGACATTATCTTCTGTGGAAGAGTCATCAGGGCTCGAAATGCCTGTCGCTCTCTCCCCACAGATGCTGCCGGACCTGCTGAGTTTATCCGGCCGTCTCATAGAACATAGTGCCATTCGGCCCATCGAGTCTGCACCCACCCACTTAAGCCCTCACTTCCACCCTATCTCCTGTGACACAATAACCCCGCCTAACCTTTTTCTTTTGGTCATTAAGGGCAATTTATCATGGCCCATCCACCTAACTTGCACGTCTTTGGAGTGTGGGAGGAAACCGGAGCACCCGGAGGAAACCCATGCAGACACGGGGAGAACGTGCAGACTCTGCACAGACAGCGGGGAATCAAACCTGGGACCCTGGCGCTGTGAAGCCACAGTGCTATCCACTTGTGCTACCGTGCTGCCCAACTTTCTGTTTTTTTTGACATTATCAGAGCAGTTCTGTCACGCAGGAGCTGAATAACACACAGGCTACTGCTTCCCGGGAAAGAAGGAAAGAATATGCAATCATAAAGCACCTTTCAGGATGCTGCCAAGTGTTTTACAGGCAATTAATTACGTTTTAAGTGTAGCCACTGTTGTGATGAAGGAAATAGGGCAACTCATTTGTGCACAGCAATCGGCAACAATGTGGCAATGATTGGATACCCTGTTTTTCGCAAGGTTGGTTGAGGGATAGATATCGTCCGGAAAACCAGGTTCTCCTTCAAAGTAATGCCGCAGAATCTTCTACCGTTGACCTGAATGACCAGGCGAGACCCTGGTTCACCGTCTCATCAGACAGACAGCGGCTTACATCGTTTTGCATGGGGGTGGATAGGTTGGTCTCGTCGTTTGTGTGGCAAGGTACGGTGGCAAGGTTTAGGAGGACGGTACTGCAGAGAGGGCGACAGTCTAGGGGTCTGACCCTGCTATGCTATATTGGACGGTGGACCCTGAGACGGCGTGGGGCTGGAGTAGGGAGATGGAGGCTTTGTGGGTGAGGATGGAGGCTGATTCTTGCAGGGGGTTGGGGTTCCGGGTGCTGGCAATGATGCTGCTCCCGTTTGCCCCAGGGAAGTACTTGGGGAGTCCGATGGTGGTGGCCACGTTGAAAGTTCTGGAGGGGGTTAAGGCTAAGTGGGAGGAGGAGTTGGGGATGGTGCTGGAGGAGGGGCTGTGGTGTGAGGTGTTGCGGTGGGTGAATGCCTCAACCTTGTACGCGAGGCTGGGGTTGATGCAGCTAAAGGTAGTGCATAGGGTGCAGCTGATAAAGTCGAAGATGAGCCGGTGGGTTGTGGGGTGGGGGGGGGTTGTGTTGGGGGTTTTTTTGTACTGTTGTGTGCTTTAAATGTTAACATTTCTTTTTAAAGAAAGCTACTTCCAACAGTGCAGCAATGGTGTGTTAGCCGAGATTATGAGGGCAGCACGGTGGCACAGTGGGTTAGCCCTGTTGCCTCATGGCGCCGAGGTCCCAGGTTCGAATCCCGGCTCTGGGTCACTAGGGGCTGGTTTAGCTCACTGGGCTAAATCGCTGGCTTTTGAAGCAGACCAAGCAGGCCAGCAGCACGGTTCAATTCCCGTACCAGCCTCCCCGGACAGGCGCCGGAATATGGCGACTAGGGGCTTTTCACAGGAACTTCATTGTAGCCTACTCGTGACAATAAGCGATTTTCAGTTCATTTTTCATTTCATGCGCTCAAAATCTCTGGGGTGGAATTAGAACCCACAACCTTTTGACTCAGAAGCAACAACGTTACAGACCGAACAACTAATACCTTCCAAAAGGAGGAGAAATTAACTGTAGACACTAAAAGCCCAGTGTTATATGAACAGAAAGCTCTCTTGCTGACAACGCATGGATAATCACTTCTCAGCTCAGGGTGCACCTTCTAATATCTTCTCGATCGGGACAGGAATCTCATTGTGAATTCAATATAAACAAAGTATCGGCTGCATTATTTACGCTGAATAATACTTAATTCCAAATATTGGGCATTTTAATTATTGTTTTTCTCCAGATAAATCTATGCGCCCACAGAAGTTTGTGGATGTTTTTCTATGAGTGAGTGGACATTTCCTGACGGAAATCCATGATATTCCTTTAGAAAAACAAACTCAGGGCCCGTGGCCAAGAGCTAATGCATCTTGTAAACTCTAAAGATGTTGGATGTTATTCGCTTGAAAGTTGATGACGAAACCACTCGTAAATTGTAAATTGTGATGATTTGGGATGAAGAGGACCATTATAATTGGGACATTGGTTTGTTTTGGCACAGAATAATGAGATTCAGTCTCCCCGATTAGGGCTAAATGCTTGCAACCAATGGCTAGGAGAAACCATAGAAACCTCACAATGCAAAGGAGACTGTTCGGCCCATCTAGTCTGCACCAACCTCTGAAAGATTTTACCTCGGTCCGCTCCCTGCTCTATCTCTGTAACCCCACCTAACCAGCACATCTTTGGGCACTAAGGGACAATTTAGCATGGCCAATCCACTTAACCTGCACATCTTTGGACGGTGGGAGGAAACCGGAGCACCCGGAGGAAACCCACGCGCACACAGCGAGAATGTGTGAACTCCATACAGTCACCCAAGGGTGGAATTGAAACTGGGTCCCTGGCGCCATGAGGCAGCGGAGCTAACCTTTTCGCTCATGGTACAAGTTCTCACCAAGTAAGTGTGATTTCCTTTGAAAAATGGGAATTAACATCAGTGCAGCCACAACTGAGAATGAGTGTTCGTCCTCAAAACTATCACACCCACAATGTCCAACATGTTCCAAACAACCCTTTGAAATTTCCATTTGTCTGCAGTCAGGGAATCAGACAGCTATCTGAAAAGGAGAAAATGGGCAGGGTTAGAGGGAGGGGGTGAAGAATGGCACAAAGTGAATTGCTGATTCAGAGAGTTAGTGCAGACGTGATGGGCTGAATGTCCTCCTTTTGCGGTATAAAGATGCTTACCGTGCCCCAGTCTAGACTCGGCCCAGTTCTGCCTTGAAGACATGGATACACAATACCAACAATTAAGTATTCCAGAGATTCAATTGGCTCTGGGAACAGCAGGCCCATCCAGCATCTAGTCTATACCTACTCTGATACAGTTTAAACTCACTTCCCCTGCACTTGGCCCCATACAAAGCACACGCCCAGCCCACATTAGTCTACTGCACTGAATATGCTGCCGTCGTCATTTCTCCTGACCATATCCTTGTCGCTGGTGTGAAGTTAAACATTCGGAAAGATATTCAAAACACTTAAAAGGTTGGGGAGGTTGAAAATAACCCGCAGCAGCCGGGACCTACATCCAATTCCTTATGAAATCCAATCGAGTATGTTCCAGTGACGACAGCCAAGGGTGGCAGAGCACGCAACTAGTATCAGCCAAAAATACAAACCCTGCCCAGTGCCAATGACCAACTGCAAGCTCGCAACACAGCTTTCCTCCATACCATGGCACATTTTCACTGGTGTCTGCCATGGTCACCCAGCTGCTGGCATTTTGTGCCCTGATCAGAATAGAGGGGTCGCTTGTCAGACAGGAAACTGTGGGTGCTGTCATCATATGCACTCATACACGTTATGAGGTGAAGCCAGGCAATGATAGACACCCAGGTTAGCCAATCAACACACAGGACAGAACTCAACCAATCACTAGACAGAACACTAGAGGGGGGCTTCCCACTATAAAAAAACACGAGCATCAGCACTCTGCCTCTTTCAACTGGTGACAACTGTAGTGACAGTCAGGGTATATATATTAGTTAGCACCTTCTACACGTGGCTCAGGGCTAGTCTGGTCTAGTTAGTTAGAGTTAGTATACTTAGAGTAGGAGAGTGTCAACCCACAACAAGCTGTGTGCCTTGTTACAGAAGTTCAATAAATTTTATTGAACCAACGTCTAAGTTTGGTGTCTGCTTTACAGTCTAACTGCATCCAGTTGCAGTCTGTGTTACCCCCAGGGTTAATAACACGACAGGTGCCATGAGGCTCAGACCCGGAAAGACCTAGAGCTGGGGAGGGGGGGGAAAGAGTTATATAGGTGATAAGCAAGAGGGGAGTGAAGTATTAAGGTGGGACTCAGAAGGGCCAGCAATCTATTCCCATTCAGCCCCGTCACAAATTCCAGTAGTATCACGGATTGGTCCCATAATCCCTCAACCCTTAAAGATCAGGGCAGAACGGTAGCGCAGTGGTTAGCACTGCTGCCTCTTGGCGCAGAGGACCCGGTTCAATCCCGGCCTCTGGTCACTGTCTGAGTGGAGTTTGCACATTCTCCCCGTGTCCCTGTGGGCCTCACCCCCAAACCCAAAACGATACGCAGGGTAGGCGAATTGGCCACCAGAAATTGCTCCTTAATTGTAAAAAAAAAAAAATTGGCTACTCTAAATTTATTTTAAAAACACCTCAAAGATCAGGCAGAGGGAGTGATTTTGCATACAATTGGATCAAAGGACGTTAATACTTTCCTCAGCAATACTGGATATGAGGGCCCCCAATGAGCCTGTGATTCCAGGTCAAAAGGGGAAGGGGCTAAAGATTAAAGGAAGGGTTCAAGGATGTGAACATTAAAATATAAAAATCACGGTCTTGGATTGAACCCATTCCTTCGATTAGCTGGGGAACTGAACCATAGCCTTCAGCTTCTTTTTGAAAATAAATTGTGACTCTTCATTCTGATAGAATTGTCAAAGACAGGCAGCAAATCTCATCTCCTGAAATATTCCAGAGTCTGATTGCAGGATTTCTGCTGTGCGGCTGGAAGGGTGGAAATTTGATTCTTTTGTCAGGCCCATTGCTGTTTCCTGTTAACTCCTAGTCTCCCACCTTCTCACGGTAGCATTGTGGATAGCACAATTGCTTCACAGCTCCAGGATCTCAGGTTCGATTCCGGCTTGGGTCACTGACTGTGGAGTCTGCACATCCTCCCCGTGTGTGCGTGGGTTTCCTCCGGGTGCTCCGGTTTCCTCCCACAGTCCAAAGATGTGCAGGTTCGGTGGATTGGCCATGATAAATTGCCCTTAGTGTCCAAAATTGCCCTTAATGTTGGGTGGGGTTACTGGGTTATGGGGATAGTGTGGAGGTGTTGACCTTGGGTAAGGTGTTCTACCCAAGAGCCGATGCAGACTCGATGGGCCGAATGGCCTCCTTCTGCACTGTAAATTCTATGATCTATTAACCTCCTTTGGACCTAACTCTTCCTTAGACTCAATCGAAGACTTCAGTCCCCCCTAAAAAACAAGTTCCGAATTTAGCTTGGACCCAAGGCCTTCCAGAAAGGCATTTTATAAAAATCTCCCTGGAAGACCATTAGTTAAGCTCAAAGTTGCGGGGGAACGCACTAAAATTTGAGACTAGGTGAGAAACTGGCTGAAGGATTGAAACGCATGGATACCGGTTACAGCAGGAATGCTGGGTTGGGAGATGGAGGTGAATGGGATTCCTCCAGTGCGCAGTGTTGGACTCACCGCTGTTTCGAATTCACATCGACAAATTGCATTCAGGAATCCAATGCACACTGATCATATCTCGAGTTGGTGCCAAACTAACAGGAGCAACAGTCCCTGAGCAATCCGAGAGAGTGAGTGCTAATGAGCACAACGCCAAAGACAAACCTCATCCAGATGTGTGCCTGGTCATCAGTGATTGGCAGTCAAGGCCTCAAACATTGGCTTTCTTTTCTTCCCGAGTCAGGAGATTCTGAAGCCAATTGCACTGCCCCCATCTGGGCTGTAGCTGAGTACATCAAGGATCAAAGCTGGCATCCCCTTGTTCCTTACGGCTCGCTGCCACTTCCCTGCTGTGTATTTACGCAGCAAAGCATCAGGGATCTATTAGGAAGAGTTTTAACGAGTCGGCGACCAAGACTTCAGGCTTGGAGTACGTCACTAAGTTTTAACAACATGATTAACTATGAACCATGACAGTGCGTTGTAAAGGGTCATTTGACAGGAAAACCACACCACTGCACACAGAATAATTAAAACAGCGCACTCTACCTGAGGAGCCATTAACTCACCTCATTACCTCCAGTTATCTTCACCTTATAGTCCCCTATCACAACCCTGTTCTTATTTTCCAGCATGCAACTTTTTTACTTTACGCTTTCCTGGGTTGAGGGCATCGCTGATAAGACCACCATTTGTTGCCCATCCCTAATAGCCCTTGAATGGAGTGGCCTTTGTTAGGTCTTTGCAACGAGCAGTTCCGAGTCAGCCACATTGCTGTGGGCCTGGAGTCACGTGTAGACTAGAGCAGGTAAGGGCGGCAGATTTCCTTCCCTAAAGGAAATTAGTGAAGCAGATGGGTTTGTACAACAATCAATGACAGCTTCATCATCACCATCACCGAGATTAGTTTACATTCCACCAGCTGCCATGGTGGGATTTGAACCTGTGTCTCCTGGGCTTTAGTCTGGGCCTCTAGATTAATAACCCAGTGTCATTACTGCTACACTACCCATCTCCACCATATGGGAAAATGTACCTGCTCAATTTCAACTCTGTTAACAGAAGCTAGCACATGGACATGGGCAGACATAAAGGACATCAAAGACAGTGTCATAAAGGTCTGGATACATACAGTCGTCATTTCTCCTTTAATGTTTTGTGAAAGGAAAATCATGTTTAACTAATTTATTGAAGTTCTTTGAAGGAGTGACATACATGGTGGGTAAAGGCGGTATCTGCCTCTGCATCTTCCCACCCAATAGCATGGCCCCACCCACTCATCTCCAAACTTGCCAAGGGAGGTGGGGTCGGGGGCATTAAATTACACCCACAATCTCCAGTGCAAGGGCCATTGGAAGTTTAGAGGCCAGTCCATTTCTGGTGAAGGGCAGACGTTGTTTATTAGACAGGGGCCACAGCAAAATCTAGCCCCATTGTTAACTATAAACGGGTCTCGCCCTCCAGCAACAAGCACTTCTCTCAATTCACCCAAGTGCAAAACGTTGGACCGAGAAATCAAGTACTTCCATGCTTTTTGGCTACACATTGTCAACATCCAGCACTCCCAGGTCAGTGACGTTCAATGGGTTTTCAGTAAACAGTAACGGGAGAGTGTGCCAAATGTTTTTGTCCGTGTGAGCTGGAAACACGGGCAGCAATACAATCTTCGACTGTGTGGAGTCAGAGGGAACATAAAGTGAGTGCCAGCAAATCTCCTTTGCGCCTCACTTGATTTGCCTTTCCATAACTGCATGTGGGCAGGCAATCTACCACCAACCAGTTTGTGCTCGGAAAGTTGAATTTAGTCTCCAGAATTTGAACTGCTGGTGTGCTGGGGCCAAATGTTGGGAGTTACACATTAGTCACGAGTGTTGGGAACAGTTTGGCACATCAGTAAGGAACAAAGATATTGGCTCAAGTCGCATCTTGTTGTTACATCGTTTCCATCTCGCTACACTAACCCCACAGGGCCACGCAGATAGACGTACAGGTACCAATAGTTCCCCCGAGTCCCAGCTATATACACGTGCAAGCAGGGGAAATGGTGGTGGCATAGTGGTATTGTCGCTGGATTGGCAAGGCCACCCACAGTAATGCTCCAAGGGCTTGGGTTCAAATCCGACCACGACAGATGGCAAAATTTAAATTCAATAAGGATTTGGAATTAAAAGTCTAGTGATAACCATTATTGATTGTTGTAGAAACCCATCTGGTTCGCTGCTGTCCTTTAGAGAATGAAATCCTCCATCCTTGTAGACCTGGTCTGACCTACATGTGAATCCAGGCCCACAGATCGGAAATGGCCCAGCAAGCCACTCGGTTCAAGAGCAATTTGGGATGGGCAATAAATGATGGCCCAGACACCAAAGTCCACATCCCAACAAAGAAAAGTACAGCACAGGAACAGGCCCTTCGGCCCTCCAAGCCTGCGCTGTCCATGCTGCCCATTTAAACTAAAATCTTCTACACTTCCGGGGTCCGTATCCCTCTATTCCCATCCTATTCATGTATTTGTCAAGATGCCCCTTAAACGTCACTATCGTCCCTGCTTCCACCACCTCCTCCGGCAGCGAGTTCCAGGCACCCGCTACCCTCTGTGTAAAAAACTGACCTCGTACATCTCCTTTAAACATTGCCCCTCGCACCTTAAACCTATGCCCCCAAGTAATGGACCCCTCCACCCTGGGAAAAAGTCTCTGACTATCCACTCTGTCTATGCCCCTCATAATTTTGTAGACCTCTATCAGGTCACCCCTCAACCTCCTTCGTTACAGTGAGAACAAACCGAGTTTATTCAACCTCTCCTCATAGCTAATGCCCTCCATACCAAACAACATCCTGGTAAATCTCTTCTGCACCCTCTTTAAAGCCTCCACATCCTTCTAGTGTGGCGACCAGAAATGAACACTATACTCCAAGTGTGGCCTAACTAAGGTTCTATACAGCTGCAACATGACTTGCCAATTTTTATACTCAATGCCCCAGCCAATGAAGGCAAGCATTCCGTATTCCTTCTTGACTACCTTCTCCACCTGTGTTGCCCCTTTCAGTGACCTGTGGACCTATACATCTAGATCTCTCTGACTGTCAATACTCTTGAGGGTTTACCATTCACTGTATATTCCCTACCTGTATTAGACCTTCCAAAATGCATTACCTCACATTTGTCCGGATTAAATTCCATCTGCCATCTCGCCGCCCAAGTCTCCAAATGATCTAAATCCTGCTGTATCCTCTGACAGTCCTCATCGTGATCCGCAATTCCACCAACCTCTGTGTCGTCTGCAAACTTACTAATCAGACCAGTTACATTTTCCTCCAAATCATTTATATATACTACGAACAGCAAAGGTCCCAGCACTGATCCCTGCGGAACACCACTAGTCACAGCCCTCCAATCAGAAAAGCACCCTTCCATTGCTACTCTCTGCCTTCTATGACCTAGCCAGTTCTGTATCCATTTTGCCAGCTCACCCCTGATCCTGTGTGACTTCACCTTTTGTACCAGTCTACCATGAGAGACCTTGTCAAAGGCCTTACTGAAGTCCATATAGACAGCATTCACTGCCCTACCTCTATCAATCATCTTTGTGACCACCTCATCTTTTTGGATCTCAATGTGACCCAGGCTATCTACACACCCTTCTCCAGACTCAACATCCACCAATTCCTTCTCTTTGGTGAATACTGATGCAAAGTATTCATTTAGTACCTCACCCATGTCCTCTGGCTCCACACACAGATTCCCTCGCCTGTCCTTACTGGGGCTACCCTTTCCCTGGCTACCCTCTTGCTTTTTATGTACGTATAAAAAGCCTTGGGATTTTCCTTAACCCTATTTGCGAATAACTTTTCATGACCCCTTTTACCCTCCTGACTCCTTGCTTAACTTCCTTCCTACTTTCCTTATGTTCCACACAGGCTTCGTCTGGTTCCCAGCCTTCGAGCCCTGACAGATGCCTCCTTTTTTCTTTTTGACGAGGCCTACAATATCTCTCGTTATAAAAGGATCCCGAAATTTGCCATATTTAGTGGGTAACATTAGTGCAAATGGACCTGTAGATTCCAAGCATGAATTTTTCAAAAACAGGCACACAAAGACCTGGGGCTGGATTCTCCGTCGCCTGTCACCGAAATTGGGGTCGGCGATCGGGTGGAGAATAGATTCCGATGTCGGAATTGGGGCAGACGCCGGTTTGACGCCAGTTTGCAAAGCTCCGCCCCCTCCAAACCAGCATCATCGGGACACGCACTGCGCGCCGTCGCACGGCTGTTTGCATGTCATCGGCTGGCCCATCTGACTCGCTCCTCCCTGGATGGGCCGAGTTCCCGATGACGCGGGCCACGTGTGTGATCCCAACGGTCGGGAACCCGGTGTGCCGGCTGCGGACTGTGTCCAGCACCGTCAAACACGTCCAGGATCCGTGCCGGCATAGCCGGCGCCATGTTTTTCGGCGCAACTGGTGCAGGCCGTCAGCCCTGCGTATGGGTGGCCCAGGACGTGGCCATTCTCCGGCTGTTTTCGCCGCGTTCCGTGGGAGGTTCACGCGGCGCCGGTGCTAGCCCCTCACCGGTACCGGAATCAATGAGTGGCTCGCGTCGATTTTCCTGTCATGAACCTCCCGCGGATTCGCCATTCGTGCCGGCATTTAGCCGCTGGAATGGAGAATTCCGCCCTCAGGCTTCACAGGCGGAAATCCGATTCATGTGGAACTCATAAACCCACAGATTGATGAAGCTATCACACCACCAGTCAGGACTGGATGTGAACTCCACAATAGTAAGACCCGCCCAGGCGCTGGTTGCCTGCCCCTGAAAATCTACAGGTCTATTTGCACTAATGTCACCCACTGAATTGTCGCTCAATCTCGCAAATACCCATTCATGGATCAGTAACAACTGTCCCATGCAACTCAGTAGTAACGTGCTGGGTCTTTTGGGTAATAGGGGGTGCAGCATTCTAAATGTTTTACTTACTCTTTCATGGGATGTGGGCAGTAGCCCATCCCTAATTGTTCCTTGGGGGTAGTTAAGAGTCTACCACTTTGCTGTGGGCATGGGAGGCCAGACCAGGTAAGAGTGGTAAATATCCTTCTCTAAAGGACACGGATGGACCACATGGGTTTGTACAACAATGACATGGGTTTATGGCCAACCATTCTAGTTTTTAAAAATTAATTTAATATTTTAATGAATGTATTAATGGAATTTAAATTCCACTAGCTGCCGTGATGGGATTTGAACCCATGCCCCAAGAGTATGACCGTCCTTACTACGACACGAGCACCTCCTCCTTGACCAGCAGCAGCGTGGGAGGGGGCGACATCCAACTCTGGCCTCTTGAACACCATCCATTTTATTCACTCCGCCATTGGTGGCTGCGCTGCCTGGGCCCTCGGCTCGGGGAACATCTCTGCCTCGTTTTCCTCCTTTAAGCTTTAAACCTACCTCTCTGGGAGCTTTTGTGTCTGCCCGAATATCGCTTGGCATGACTCAGGTGTCAGAAATGCTTTATAAATTCCTGTGAAATGCCTCGATCCCCTTTGTTATTTTAAAGATGCTGTATAAATAAGTTGTTGGATGCCGTTGGATGGATGGTCCATAAAAGGTGCTTTATGGATGGTTTCTGAAGGAGCGTGCTGCCTCAGAACGTTAATGTGATTTCAACAGGCCCGCAAAGCCTTTCCGAGAGGATGTTTAAAATCTGTCCTGTTCTGTAAACTCCGACTGAATCTCTCCAACTAGAACTTGCCCCCCCCCCCTCCGTTATCTATCTGCAAAGTACTCATTACTCAGAACCACCAAGATGTTGTCATAATATTGACTCTCTAAAGGTGTGGGTTATGTAAATGCCATTCTCAGTGTGGCACCTACTTTACCCTCAGCTCAATATCTTTCTGAAGTAATTATGTGACGCACTGTGCCGCTACAAGGTGGGCGGGCATTGTGTACTTGGCGACACTTATAAAGTAACTGACATACTCGGATAGTTTAGGGCATTAATACCAGCCACGGCGGCAAAGCCGAAGGAGCCTATTGCTTTTTTGACTGCCGGCTTTGCTTAATGAATGCCACTGGAGTGGTATATGAAAGCCCCTGGGAACGAACCCTTGCTGCTAAAAAGCATTTTTTAGGAGCAACACTGCCAAACCTCCGTTCTGCCAAATGGGCCATTTGCACAATTCAACTGATTCTGCTCACTTGAAGATAATAAACCTCTCGGAGAGTGTGAAACAAAGGGCTTGGTGGGGGGGGGGGGGGGGGGGGGGGGGGGGGGGGGGGAGGGCTGCTCGTGCATGTAAATAAATAGTGTCAGGGTTAAGACAAACACTCATTCAACCAATGGACCTCATTCTGTCAATTTTCACAATATGTGCTGAAAGATCCATCTTCTGGAGAAATTCCTGTTTACTGCGGGGATGTTTCCTTAGTTTTGTGATGTGTTGGCTCCCTCTGGGCCCAATACAAACACCGCGGGGGTGGGAGGTGGGGGGGGGCCGGGGGGTGCTTGACCATCATCTGAATTAGAATTTATTTTTCTTGAAAGTGATCTTCATTTCCCCCTTTTCTTCCCATTTATACCGGCCTGCTCCTTCTCACTGAACAAAAATAGTGTGGATGGTGGAAACCTGAATTTAAAAAAAAAATTAACAGAGAATGTTGGAACTAACGACCAAATCTGGCAGCATCTGAGGCCAGGGGAGCCGAGTTCGCAGTCCCGATTGTTGGTCTGTCACCAGAACTGCAGGAGTTAAAGATGTAACGGAGGCAGGGAAAGGGGGAAGGGAGGTAATATCAAAAGGGGGGGGGGGGGGGGGGGGGGGGGGGGGCGCGGGGTCTGTGACAAAGAGTTTATTTAAATATTAATTTACAGGATTTAGAAAATCGCTGAATCAGGCCAGCATCACTGGTTACCCTTGAGCTGCCATCTTGATCCGCTGCAGACCCTGTGATGTGGGTACATCCACAACGCTGTTAGGGATGGAGTCCCAGGATTTTGAACCCAGTGACAGTGAAGGACCGGCCAATATATTTCCCAATCAGGGGAACCTCCAGGTGGTGGTGGGGTACCCAGGTGTCTGCTGCCCTTGTCCTACGAGATAGTGGTGGTGGTGGGCTTGGAAGGTGCTGCCTCGGGAGCATGGATGGAAGGCACGAGAGGTTGAATGACAAAACGGACGACGGTGCAAAGTAAAAGCGGGTGATAATGGGAGAAGAGAAGAAAAAAAAGATACGTCTGGAGATGTAAATGGCGAAAGCAGAATTATTACCAGCAGGTGCTGTCTGAATAAATGGGAGGAGCAAACCAGATCTGAAATTGTTGAACTCAACGCGAGTCTAGTAGGCTGTCGAGTGCCTAATCTAAAGATTGAATTCACAGAATTGGACCTCATTCCCAATCACATCTCTTCAGAAAGATGACTGGTGCTTTGCTGATATGCATCTCCTGTGGTCCATAACCAGCGATTGCAGGGGGTCTTGTGGTGGAAGGGGTAGTCTTCCTGCCTCTGAGCCTCAATCTGTGCATTCAAGCCCCAACCCAGGAACTGATGGCCTGAAAAGGTGCATTCATAATGGGGCCAAACAGGTTGACTGTTCTAACTCCGACCAACGTACAACAACGGCAGTAAGAGTTGGAGAGATTCCAGGTCAGCCATGTGATGCCGGGTAAATTGAACCCTCCACCATTACTATCCATAGCTCCAGGCTTCTACAGGCATACAAAAGCCTATGTTGCCATCCCTGCGCTGGGCGGGAAGGGGCTGCTTGGCTCAGCTGTCTGAGTGGCTGACGTGGATCAGATTGCTGCCCGCAACACGGGGTAGATTCAGGATCTGCTTCCTTGTCCGAGCTGTGTTTAAGAATGGTTATGAAGAAGCACACAAACACAGATCAGATTGACCAGTCCTCCAGTGCCCCCTTCAGTACCGGACTGCTACCTATAAATAATAATTGCACTTTCATTACCTCTCATCACATCAAGATAGCTCAAGTGCTTCAGACATTGAAAACTCTTTGGAGTCCAGAAAACATGATGCAGGTTTGATGTCCCTGCCGAGCAGAATTCGGTGTTTCAGCAGCCGGAGAACACTATTATTTTATCTTGTTCACCATCGTCTCTTCTGCCACGTTTTCTTTTCTCAATTTACTGTAACCATTGGAAATACCTAGTCCAGAAGGCAAAAGAGGGAGGACAAAGTGTACGCTTTAAATATATTCCGAGTAATTAATCTGCTGGCAGTGAGATAGATTTCAAATCCGCCGAAAAACGGTAACTTTAAATAAAAGTTGGCCGGAGATCAGAAGATTTGTGGGGTGAAACCTTGCCGGGTGCAGAGTGAGTGAGGAGAGGAACGCAGGCCTGTAGCGGAGCCTTTGGCCAACGAATGGAAATCCTCTCCTTATTAAACCCGAGGGACCGGAAGCTGAAAGTGCTGGAAAAACACAGCCCCGCGCCGGGCTGGAGAATCACCGCAACCGCGCCACGCCGCCCCGACGCTGGCGCACGATTCTCCGAGGGGTGGAGAATCGGTGCCATTTGCGCCGGCGCGTTTATCACGGCGTTGGCCACGGGCCGCCGATTCTCTGGCCCGGATGGGCCAAGCAGCCGCGCGGATACAACAGAGTCCCGCCGGCGCCGTTCACCACTGGTCACTGTCGGCGGGAACTCTGCGCAAACGATCGGGGGGGGGGGCTCCATCGATCGGCAGGCCGACCTCTCCTCCCCGGGCCTACTTTCCGGCGCGGCCGGCCCCTGAACACCGATGCCATGCTGGTCGGGGCCGGCCCCCTATGGGGGCCAGAATCGGTCGTCCCCTGCCCGTTTCGCGCCGTCGCACTTTGCACGTTCACAACGGCGCGAGCACTTGGGGCTCCATATTGGAGAATCGCTCCCCAAGTCTTTCTCATATTCTTGCAGTGCTGAGGAGGAGATAATATCAAAGCCATTTACTGAAACACTAAGTTCGCGCAGCTAACCACTAGCAGTTGCGACAGTTCAGGATCCAGGGAACAGAGGAACATATTTGCCTGCCAACTCCAATAAGCCAAGCATTTTTTCAGCGTAGCAATAATAATTACATTCACCAAGTGAAACCCACACAAAAGGGCGGCACCTATTACTTTTATAGGAGCCTACGATGAAATATAACTTACTCATTTCCTGCATTTAATTTCTGGCAAGTGGCTCATCTAAATGCCATGAACTTTTATTTCCCTCAAATTGGAATTCCTATCACAGTATTTATTCGTGCATTGTGCAGCAAGAATGTCAGGCATGTTTTTAAACTATGATGCCAACCCAAATTTTTTGGACCACAAGAATTCCAGAACCGGAAGCACGGGTGAAACAAAAAGACTTCAGTGATCGAGCGCAGGTCGAAGTTTTCCAGCCCTTCCCACCGGTGGTATCTTCCAGTCCTGCCGACAGCGATGCTCTGCGGCGCGTTGCCCGGTGGCGGGTGAGGGTGCAGGGCCATGCAAAACCCCGTCGCCCATCGGCGGGACCATGAGATGGCCACCATCGCTGGAAAATACGCCATGGTGGGAGATGGGAAAATCCCGCTCCCAAACCTTCCTCCTGTTAACCAAAACTGCTTCAAGGAAGTAGACTGACACAGCTACTTGTTGAAGGCAGGGGTTTGTAGGATGTGAGAGCAATGAATCAAACATCCTGTATGTTTTCCAGGACACAGACACAGAGTTCCAGATTAGGGATATTCCAGAAAATGGCACACGGGATGTTCTGACATCCAACCTGTGTGGCCAAATCCAACATACAAATTCCGTTCATTCAGGCTGAGAAGCCCCAATCTGGTATCTTTTGTCACTGCTCGCTTACGTGCAAAGTCAACCTTGGTTCAGCCGCAGCTCTCATCATCTCCAGGGCACTTGATACCAACTGAAATTCCGACAGCACATTTAACATGGAAGGAAATTTCCAAAATCCTAGTTGGTATTTTCCAGACCCGCTTGTGGCGGCAATTCTCACGGGAAGGACAGAAAATGTGATGGGCCAGCCAAAGGTCTGTTGATTATGGACGCGAATTCCCTGGCCCCTGTTTCATTAGGAGAACATGAAAGGAAGGAGGAGGTATGAGGAGGGGGGGGGGGGTCAAAATGCTGGTTGAACAGAGATATCAAGGAAGATTTTAAAAAGGGGAGTTGGACGGGTTCAGGGTGCGAATTAAACACGAGGAAGGTGCAAAGGGGCGGGACACAAGAGTTTGGGATGGGGATGGTGTAGGACTGGAAAAGGTTGCTCCTGATTGCTGGGTTTCTGCCAAATGGAAATCCCAGAAAATATCAACCTGTGTTTTTATAAAAATGGGCCACCCAAGCTACTGGCTGAATTGCTGCAGGGTGATTCTCTAAGAGTCCACGTTAATAGACAATGTGCTTCTAAAAGCATCCATACACCAATTGCCGGTCGAGATGATGGGGCATAGTGGCCATTTCATCAAGATAATTTCTGTGTAGTGCCCAAATGGATTTTTGTGGGTTCACCTCCCCACTTGGAATATACAAAGAATGGGTTAAAAGTCAGCTGAAAGCTGCCCCAGGTTGGCTGGCTGTGTGTGCTCTTTGACAACAAGTGCTGGACATTGTGACATAGAAATAAAAGCCAGCATAATAATTTTGCAGGAATGTCTCTCTCTCTCTCTCTCTGACTGTGGAAATCAGCCAAGACAGCAAGGATTTCAGCTGAAAAGAGAATTGGGAAACTTCTCTGCCAAACTACAGAATGCTGGAATTGCAATCCAACTGTTTGCATGCTGAAGTCAATTCCATTGTATGGCCACAACACTCAATCCTCCATTCCTCATGAGTCAAGAACTTTTTTGTGTACCTTTTTTTAAAATGTACTTACTTTTGAACACAATCCACTCTTCCAACCTGTTTGAACGTATATGCATGTGTTATTTTTACCTTTACTAATTAATGCAGAACAAGGCCGGCAGTGCGGGTTCAATTCCCATACCAGCCTCCCCGAACAGGTGCCGGAATGTGGCAACTAGGGGCTTTTCACAGTAACTTTATTGAAGCCTACTTGTGACAATAAGCAATTATTATTATTTAAAAACTCACTCATTCCCTCTTTCACTCAAGAAAGGCGGGTTAAATTGGCCCCTTTAAAACCATAACTATTGGGTCTGGAGAAAAAAAAAGGTGTCAATGAAAAGGGATCTTTTTTAGATTAAAATCTGGTTGCAACCAACAGAGGGAGTTCAATAAAGACAGGGGGCTGGTTCATGCCACCTCATCCAGGATTGAAGGGGGGGGGGGGGGGGGGGGGGGGAATTCCAGCCAGACGGTGGCAAAGTGAGGGCACTCGCCCGGATCAACAACTTTAGCAGCCTCACCTGGGATGGGTCGTAAGACTATTTATTCTCTTCTCCACAAGAGGAAACATTGTCTCGATATCCACTCTTATCAAAGCCTTTCACAATTTTAAGGATCTCTTTGAGGTTACCCTTCAGCCTTATTTATTCAGCTGGGGACTCAGCATGCCAATCTTTTCCTGATGTTTACCTACACACTTCTGGTATCAACCCTGCAAAATTTCACTGCTCCTTCTCCAATGCCTCCATATCTTTGCTTTATAATAACTACTTTGTTAAATAATGGGGTTGGGGCTGGTTTAGCACAGGGCTAAATCGCTGGCTTTGAAAGCACACCCAAAGCAGGCCAGCAGCACGGTTCAATTCCCGTACCAGCCTCCCCGACCATGCGCCGGAATGTGGCGACTAGGGGCTTTTCACAGTAACTTCATTTGAGGCCTACTTGTGACAATAAGTGATGTTCATTTCATTTTCATTTGTGAATGGGAATGTTTCAATTTTCACTTTTCTGCGTGACCCTGCTCACTTCACTCAGGGGTAAGTAGTGGGTCACCGTGATCTTTACTGTGTGTTACACGTTTGCCAAATTGCGGTTAATACTGTGGCACTTCACACCCAGATCAACCTTTCACTCCTCAGACAGCAGCTGTGGGGCCGCGTCTGATTTCTTTCCGCTGTCAAATGTGAAAATAATCAAGCACTTTGGGTATAAGTAGCATTTTCAGAAAGACTTAAGTTATGCACTTTACTCCTGGGCATCTATCGGTGTTACCATCTCCACAGAGACCGATAACATTTAAAACAAAATTCAAACCTCCAGTTCATGGCTAAATAGATTACACAAGATTTACAGACTAAAAGGACTATTGACTTATTTTTGTAGGCAACACACTTAAAACTATAGAACATATTTTTTAACACAACTAAAAACAAACACTATCCAGTATATGTTACATGACCCGTTAGCAGACATTCAATTCTCCCGCAACCAGTCCAAGAAACAAAATTACCGTAGCTTCCTTCCGATCTTTTCCTTTTCCAGCTTGGGAAAGTTTAACTCCAGAACTGTCCTTAATGGTGTACTTCCCCAAAGATCCTGCCCCCTCGCTAAAGCTATGCAAATCTTCCAGCCTCATTTTAATTCCTCATAAATTTGGTCTTTTCAGTATGAGTGCAAGCTCCCACATGCATTCTTGCATGGTGAACTACCAAAACTTTCAGCCCCTAGTTGCTTTCCCTCTCTCTCCTGGACCCTGGCAGACTCACCTTGTCTGTGAGTTTTCAAAGATGTCTTAGAACCCCTTCTTCTCTCAAAGCCCATTTCCCATGCCAGGATGAATCATATGGGCCTTATATCCAAGTAGAAATACTGATCAGCTATCCATGAGATCCCAAATCTCTCTTATCTAGGAAGCAAGCAACCGGTCATTGCCAACATGTTTCTAGACACTCACAGTCTATCCACTGTTAGCACACAGGCTGCTGCCATTGTCTCCAAGTGTAAACAACTTGCACTTTCACCCAGTGATAGAGTATTGATTTATTCATAGTTTAAGGTGCTAATTTAGCTGAGAGATAAGATTATGTAAAGTGTCTGACTGCAAGAATCCAGTCATTGTTTCACATGATGAATTAGCCATTGTATTCCAGTGTATTCAGCAATAAGAATGTATCAACTAACCAGTTACAGCAAGGTCTCCGGGCCAAGCTGTGGCATGAGAAACATATCCAGTAATTTTCCTAAGACTACGCACACAGACACTGAGATAGTTTTGATAGGCACCAGTCAATCTTAAGCAATGGCTAATGTTTGATTTACAGGTCATCCTCTAAGTAATAGATATTCATTTGAACAAACCAGGGTGTCTCAGCTGAGAATTAAAAACCAATGAGAGTAAATGAGGGGTTAAACCAGAGATAAGAACTCCCTTAAAAGTAGGACCTCGTGGTCGAGATATTTGTTCCAGACTTCTTGAATCATCTATCTGTTTGTGTCTAAAGCGATTTCTTTATGTTGTATGTTTTTTGCCATGTGTTCGACATGTTATTTATTGTTTGATATCTTGATTCAAAGTTTTGATTCAGTTCTTATTCAAGTGAATAATTAGTAATAAAGTCATATTTTTGACACCTCCAATCAATCAGACTATCGACTCGTCTTAGAAGGTAAAATCAGAGTTTCAGCAACACTATTACACATAGTATGATAGGAGAAAAACAATGTGGGCCCCCTCTAATCTTTAATAATAACCCAAGCTTGCTGTCAGACAGATTTCAGAACAGGTCACATGACCCCCTTAATTAACGGCCCTGTCCCAAAACATGACAATCTCATGAACCCCCTAATCGTAACATCAGTCATAGAGTTCAGCCACATGTCCCTAAAATTAATCTTTCACTGCCAGAACATTTGTTTCTTTGAAATGGGATAGAGCTGGGCATTAAACTGGTTGTATTTCTGACCAGCATAACAGAGAAACTGCAACAGCGTTTAAATGTTATTTTCTTGTGAAAACGTGTCTTCACATTCAGCCACTGTTGGATATTTTGCTGCTCCATAATCTATTCACCCAGCAAATAGGTTCCAAAAACATATTCCATCCTCGCAATTCTCCATCTCATCCATGCGACTCATTAGCCACAAGTTACAACAGTGCCTGCAAACCACGGATACTGGCATTTTCGGATTGCAGTCCTGCGGAATATGACCCCCGCCAAGGGGGGTGGCATGCAAGTTGCCATTGACTTCGGTGGGACCGGAAGAAACCATTGGAGGCCAATGGTGAGCCGCTTCCGCCATAGGAAAACCGTCCATACGAAGGGAGAGGGGGGGGGGTTGGAAAATCCCAGCCTTGGAGCAATGTGAAATGAGCAAAAAACACTTCAGATTTAGTCACATAAAAAACCATTAGCTGTACAGACCACAGGCACAGTTAGCCCAAGAACTTCTCTTGCAAATCATTGTCTCCCACGAGCAGCACTCAACTGAATCTCTGGAATCTCTATTTGACCGCACGGTTTACATTATTCAACGACGTTCACAGCTCTTTAGCTGGATTTAATTTTGATCGGTAGGGCACTGGAGTCACCCAACCTTCCTGTGATGGGTTCGATGATAATCAAAACAGAAGAATGTGAAATGAAGACACACCAGCATTGAAGGTCAGTAGGCCACCACAGAGGACACCTTGACCTGAATTAGAGTTGCCAACTCTGGCTTGGCAAATTCCTGGAGTTGGCATCACATGGCATCCAACCTCCCAACCCCCACACTCCTGCCATTGGCTGCCCAACATGTCTATCGTCAAGTCTTCCACCTTCTTACACCAATTGGAAAGCGAAGTGACCCTTCCTTATCCAATTGGATGATTCTGGACCGTCAGTCAAACAGCTCCTTTTGCCCATGTCCCTTTTTATTCTCTACGAAGCGAAATTCTGTGTTAACAACTTTTGTCAAATATATTTTTATTGCTTGAGCGATTTCTCTCTCTTGGGTTCCTCACAGCATCATTCCGATTGACCTTCAATCGCTAGAGACTCCAGGACAGCATTGGAAGGTTGCCCACCCCAGAATGAATCCCATCCCCCCCCCCCCCCCCCCCCCCCCCCCCGCCCCCCCCAAGCTGGTGACCCTGGTTCAACGGTTCTCAGGTTAGACCAGAGGATAAATATGTGTGTGATGGTGGATCAATTTGGATGTCAATCCTGAGCCACAAGTCATGCTTCATTCGTTGATGGTCAAAAAAAGCAGCAGCTTATGTTGTTTTAATTCCAAACGATCAAAGGGCTTTGTGCAAGTAGACAAGCAAAACATATGGAGAAGCAAGGAGTGCATGTGTTCACACTCAGTGTCATTTCCTGCACTGAGGAGCTATGACGAGCGGAGCTTTGCAATGCAGGAAGAGACCAGGACCCCATTTAAAAAGTGTCCCAATTTCGCGACCCCCCAACTCAACCCCTGGACCCCCCCCCCCCCCCCCCCCCCAATGCACCAGCTCACTTATAAGAACATCATCGTGCCTCCCCCCCTTGCACCCCACCTCACACGGGCAGGGGCAACCTCCGGGCCCAATCCCGGCACAGGCAAAATACCAACCTGGCACCATGGCATTGCCAGCCAGGTACCCTGGCACTGCCCCTGCCAGCCTTGCAGTGCCACCCCAGTGGACTGACATGGTGCCAGGGCGGCCATGCCAGCAGTGCCATGGTGCCACCCTACCCAGAGGCTAACCACCCAGGGGCCTTTAATCGCCCGGGAGACCCCCAGGTACAGTTCCGCCTGGTCCGTTTGAGGGGGCCAGCATAGGACGACGCCTGGCTGGAGTCTCCTGAGCGAGGCCGATAAATGCCGGGTAGCGAGCACGGCTAAGTGGGTTCTTAAACTCACATAGCCGTGTGAGACTGGGTCACGCCCATTTTTACGACTGTCAGGAATCCCGGGGTAGGCCTCTCCCACAATCTACTAGCCACGGTGGTCAGCAGGTCGCGTCCTAAGCTTCAGACCAAAAAGAATATTCAGCTTCATGATTGATAACTGTTCTGTTGTAAGACAACTCCCAATTCAGATCAGCAACTGGAAAATGGCTTATCAAAGGATTAAAATTTTGTTGGCGACAAAGTGCTCGGTCATATCCCTGTAACATTTCCTCCACAAGCATCAAACATTTTCTCTCTGGTTATTAATTCACGTGGTCTGTCTGTTGCCAATTGTCAGGCATCAACTAACACAGCAGTAGCTGAACGGTCTGAGTGATAGATGTGGAGAATGCTTCTCCTTCATAATTGTGTTAATGTAACTTTCCCCCTAGTATTTTATGTTTGAAGACAGCCACGTGGATTTGTGTACGTGCTACATCTATAATGCTTTTATGTATATTTTTATATGCGTACTGTTTTCTTCGATTTCACCAATTAAAGAATCACAATAACTTGTAGCAAGAAAACCATAACAATTTTCTATGCATTTCATAGCCAGGTTACATAGATACATACATAGAAGATAGGAGCAGGAGGAGGCCTTTTGGCCCTTCGAGCCTGCTCCACCATTCATCACAATCATGGCTGATCATCCATCTCAATAGCCTAATCCTGCTTTCTTCCCATAGCCTTTGATCCCATTCTCCCCAAGGGCTATATCCAGCCACCTCTTGAATATATTCAATGTTTCAGCATCAACTACTTCCTGTGGTAATGAATTCCACAAACCCACCACTCTTTGGGTGAAGAAATGTCTCCTCAGGGTGAACCGAAATGGTTCATCCTGAATCCTCAGTGACCCCTAGTTCTGGACACGCCCACCATCAGGAACATCTCCCCAGCATCTACCCCGTCTAATCCTGAATCTCTATGAGATTCCCCCCATATTCTTCTGAACTCCAAGCAAGATTTAACTCCAAGGACAGGTGAAGATTAGCAAAATGTTCATAAACTTAGAACCGGACATCTTGATAGACCTTTACAACAGCTTAATTTATTTACAATAAGTCTCAAACCGACGTTCATCAGGTTCTTTAAATCAAAAATATAAGTGTGTTTACTGGGCAGGGAAAGATGGTGACTCGTCTTTGCAATGGAATATCAAAGGAAAGCTGAAATGAACATAACTTTGTTATAACCTGAATGATAGGCACTGGAAACGTTTCTGAGCAAAAAGAAAATTCGGTCCGCGTTTTCAAAAGACGTCCGTAAAAAGTGTCGAAGTACCTGGTCCAAGTTACTTTCTACATTATGAAATTACCAAAAAAGATTGACAAATTACAAATGTGTCTGACCCTCATTAGCATTGCAACGTTATCAATTTGTTGAAGCGGTTTTCATTTCAACAGATTTTCCTGTCCTTATAACTTGAGGGAATCTTTGCATGGTCTGTCGAATTTTGAAGGTGATTTGGACTGAAGTTATACTGCGCCCTGTATGAGCTCAAAAGAAGTTAGGAGAGGCCTCAGGCCTTTAACAAGCCTGGCAATATTCCAGGCTGCTGGTAAGCACCTGAAAAATGTTTGCTCAAATCGAAAGGCCGGGGGGGGGGGGGGGGGGGGGGGGGGGGGGGGGGGGGGAATAAAAACTTTGGGGCTGAGCTCCGGGGGGGGAGGGGGGGCTGTGGAAGAGGAGCAGTGCAGGATAATGGGACACCTCAAGATTAAATTAAACTTAAATTGCTTTTCTTTTTTTTAAAATAAATTTAGAGTACCCAATTCAGTTTTTCCAATTAAGGGGCAATTTAGTGTGGCCAATCCACCTACCCTGCCCATCTTTGGGTTGTGGGGGCGAAACCCACGCAAACACGGGGAGAATGTGCAAACTCCACACGGACAGTGACCCAGAGCCGGGATCGAACCTGGGACCTCGGCGATCAATCCCACCCCAATACCCAAGGTTCGCTGCTATCTTAAGCATCTGTTGCCATTTGAGGCAAAGTCTCTCTCCTCGGTGTAGGTGAAGCAAGAATCTGTTTCTAAATGAACAGCTGTTGAAGGCTTTGTCAGCATCTGTTACTTGCCGCTGCAACACTGGAAAAGGACAAAACAAAAAAACTTTATCTTCCAATTTTCTCCAGCCTTTCACCCTTGTTGCCATTCGTATGCCATCACATTTATGGCCTTGCTTTTCTTTCTTTCTTTCTTCCTGTTTTCTGACTAAACATCTTTTCTTTCTCCCCACCCCAGCCCTCCCCTACCCCAATGGATGGGCAGTTGAAACGCTGCCACAGAAACAGATTGTTCGGTGGAGCGTAACCGTGACGAGGCACAAACTGGAGCAGCAACCCAGCGCAAGCATCTGCAGAGGACAACACACAAAGAGCTGTTGTTTGAACGGAAGAGAAAACAGTCAATACACTGACTCCACTGAGGTTTCAGGTTTTGCTCTGATGTGGCTGTTCCCGGCAATCAGACGCACATGCCTTTAATGACTGTCAGTCCAGTAATAAGGATGACCAGATGTTAATTTTTTACAATGCTCAAAGGCTGCTTCAGACCAGGGCAGCGTACCAATGTATTTCTCTTTGCAGAGCAGAACAGTATTGCACGTAAGGGCAACGCTGCGCTGGATCGCACGGCCTTCTCAACGAGGTGCCTGCGTGATGACTCGCAAAGTTGGCACCAGGGGCCCTCTTACACATTAAAAGAGCTTCCACATGGGGAACAGTCATTGTGTAATTTCTACAGGTCAAGTGAGGCGGCACTGGTATAGGTGTGTATACAGATTGGCTACATTCACTGCTTGCCCATTGAAGAGAATGCACGAGTTATACAGGGTAGTGAAAAGTCTTAACAGGCAGAGGGAGAGAGAGAACAACACTTTTCAAATGTCATCCGAATAAAATGTACAGTGCAGAAGGAGACCATTCGGCCCATCGTGTTTGCACTAGCCCTTGGAAAGAGCACCCTACTTAAGCCCACGCCTCCACCCTATCCCCGTAACCCCACCTACCCTTTTGGACACTAAGGGGTGATTTAGCATAGTCAATCCACATAACCTGCACAGCATTGAACTATGAGGGGAAACCGGAGCACCCGGAGGAAACCCACACTGACACGGGGAGAACATGCAAACGCCACACAGTCATTTGAATGCATCATTAATATTTTAAACGGTGCATTACTGACAATCTTTTTACTGATTGAACACACAGTTAGTCACAAACTAAATGCACCGTCAATGTTCTTTATCTCATTTAATTATTTGGTTAAAGTTACAAACTCCCAAACCTGTGTCAATAAATCACACAGTAGTTAGATATATCTCAAGAATTTCAGCAAAACCGTTAAAGTGGGCAGCACGGTAGCATTGTGGATAGCACAATTGCTTCACAGCTCCAGGGTCCCAGGTTCGATTCCGGCTTGGGTCACTGTCTGTGCGGAGTCTGCACATCCTCCCCGTGTGTGCGTGGGTTTCCTCCAGGTGCTCCGGTTTCCTCCCACAGTCTAAAGATGTGCAGGTTAGGTGGATTGGCCATGATAAATTGCCCTATAGTGTCCAAAATTGCCCTTAGTGTTGGGTGGGGTTACTGGGTTATAGGGATAGGGTGGTGGTGTTGACCTTGGGGAGGGTGCTCTTTCCAAGAGCCGGTGCAGACTCGATGGGCCGAATGGCCTCCTTCTGCACTGTAAATTCTATGAAAAAAAAATCATCACCAACCAATCAATCTGGCAATTGCGACTCCCAGAGAGAGCTCCTGCATAAATATAACTAGCCACAAAAGTACTTGCGCTTTGCTCCTTTGCTTCAGTGGCTGTATATAGATCAATAAAGTCAGGAGCTGTATTATAAATTTGTTTTACCTGCAGTTAGTAGAAAGCAGAACTGTGTACAGCTGAAACGCGGTCAATGTAAAATACATATGCTTGCTCCGCTTCCAAGCACAAGCTGAAGATCTGGGAGGAGGCACAAGATTCATTCAGCTATTGCTTGGGGCCCCTTTCTTAAGAGCTGAAAATTATGTTTAGGTTTGTTTGAGTCGAATGGAAATAATTTTGAAACTCAATACAAATATCCTCAATGATTGATTTCACTTCATTTCCTGAATACTGTAGTTCGGTAATGCACTTCTGCTTTAACTAACCAATAACGCGCTGCGCGGCAATGTGACAGTAATCACAAGTGCTGCTGTTTAATGAGGAAAAGGCCTGCTTGCTCTCAGGAAGCGGCAAATTATTCCCAGTTGGAAGGGCCAAATGTTCTGAAGTATTTCTGAAAAGCAGGAAGAATGTGCCGATCAAGCTCCTGCAGAATTCAACAGAAGGTCTTCGGAGTGCAAAACAGACATGCCCGCTCTCTTTTGGCCTTGACCTGGACATGGGCAAGAGGCTAGTGGATCGCCTCTCACCTGCCACTCCAACTTGTCCCAAGTGGGAGCGTGGGACTCGCCTGCGGAAATACACCTCCTGACCTTTGCCTCTCTGGAGACGCTCCGGGTCCTGTCGCCGGTGGGCCTGGCGAGATTATCAGCTCGGCCCGTTGACAATTACGGCCGCCACCGTGATTGCTCTGGTGTGCGTTGCGCCAGAGACAGGAGTAGCTGGTTCTCGAGCATAGGTGATTTCTACAAGATAGTGAGCGACTGCCCACAACAGCAAGCAGAAACAAAAGGGTCCTCAATCTCCTTGTTGCATCACGTGTCCCTGGAAATGTCGACGTGACGATCGGTGTGTGGTGGTGAATGGCGGTGATAGCAAAAGAAACCAAGTGGCCTTTGGTAGAGATATTCAAGGAGGTTAACTGGAACAGATTCAAGAATGCATGATATCATTAGGAAAGTAATAGCTGGCCAGTACCAGCATAGTGTTAAACTGCAATATAATGCTAAACTGCAACATAATGTCGAGACTTGGTACCGATAAAAAATAACTGAAACCCTGTCCTCGACAAGTCAGTTATAATCTGTTTCCCTCAACCCCAGTGACGGATTTGGCAGCATTTCCAATCAGAAGTTTGTTCTCCCTGGATGCAATCAATCTCTCGCCCCACAGAAGCTAAAATCAGAAAGGAAGTGAGCACGAACAAAATGTCAGGACGCTTGAACCTTGCAACGCTCACTGACCAGTCGCTGAAGCAATACGCTGTCTCCCCACCCCCTTGCTAGCTTCCTACCGGGATGGAATGCACTCCTGCAGGAGGCCCCCCCCCCCCACCCGCTGGAAACTGAAATGCATTAACCATGCGGCAGACAAGTTCACATTCGCAGCCTCAGTTCAAGCTGAAACATAGAACATACAGTGCAGAAGGAGGCCATTCGGCCCATCAAGTCTGCACCGACCCACCCAAGCCCTCACTTCCACCCTATCCCTGTAACCCAATAACCCATCCTGACCATTTTTGGACACTAAGGGCAATTGAAACACAAGAGATGCGAAGTTAGCGACCTTTGAGTTTGCAATTGCCTCCCAATTATGAACCCTGCCCACAGTGAGGCAGTGATAACAAAGCAGAAAGACTACAATATTTGCCGCCAGTCACCCGCACATTTTAAATTGCGAGAACCAATTGGCCTCAAAGAGTGAAGGAGATGGTGGCTTTTGAGAGTGTTGAAGTGAGAAGTAACACAGGGTGTTCCTTGCTGTTTTTTTTTTTTCCTTTTTCCAATTAAGGGGCAATTTAGCATGGCCAATTCACCTACCCTGCGCATCTTTGGGTTGTGGGGGTGGGACCCACGCAGACACGGGGAGAATGTGCAAACTCCACATGGACAGTGACCTGGGGCCGGGATTGAACCCAGGTCTTCGGCGCCATGAGGCAGCAGTGCTAACGACTGTGCCACCATGCACCCCCCTTGCTGTGTTTTGTTTTTCAAGTAACTAAAGTTTCCTGTTCTATCATTGAAAAATGATATAATTTTTTTGGTATTATATTAACCCGGTATAACTTTGTACAAATTGAATGGACAATGCCTCTGACAGGAATACTGGAAAATATATTAGGGTGTAGAAACTAACGATCCCCAAGAACTCTTCACCTTTCCATGAGTTATTTTCAATTCATTTAGGGGTGTGGGTGTTGCTGGCTAGCCTTTATTGCCCACCCCTATTTGCCCCTTGAGAAGGTGGAGGCGAGCCACCTTCTTGAACCGCTGCAGTCCATGTGGTGGTGTAGCTATACCCACAGTGCTGTTCGGGAGCGGGTTTCATGGTTCTGACCCAGCGACAGTGAAGAGATGCTTGATATAGTTACAAGTTAAGAGATAATCAGGAATGCTAGCTCCGAGAGACCGGACCTCCTCCTCAGAGAGCTCCTCATCCACTCCAGGTTCAGTATGCGAGTCCGGTCCAATCCATCTTGGAATTATTAGCACTGCCACAGGAAGAGGGGGACGATGTGTTCAGCACCTTCAAGTGGAGTGTCTGAACAGTGTCTGGAAAAATCTATTCCATCAAAACAAACAGCGCCGTTGAAGTAAAGTAATTGAAATTTGCTCATTTGCGTTTACTGAATCTCAGTAGGGTAATGCGATTTATTTAATGTGCAACCAGTCTGGGGCCCTAACTTTGTGAATTGTCTGTACCAGAAATTGAGGCTCCTCCTTTCGCCTCCTTGGTCACATTAGCTACTTTTGACACAAACTTCTTTGAATAAAACCCAAAAAGCCCAAAATCATTTACGCAATCTTTACTTCATACTCATGTTTCAGTTTGTGATACAAGTTATTTGGTGTGAAAAAGCCAGATAGAAATAGAAATGCAGCATTAAAGCTGTTTAGTTTGGAATATTAAGGCCTGGTCACAATACCTCAACACAGCTAATGTTTCAGATCAGAGGCGGGATACTCCCGAATCCGCGTGATGGCCCGACGCTGGCGTAAAAAACTGCGCGACTCACTCCGGCGTTGGGCCGGCCGGCAGTTGTGGAATTCTCCGCACTTCTGGGGGCTAGGCCGGCGGAGGAAGAGTTGGCACCATGCCAGCCGGCACCGAAGGGAATGCGCGAGTTAGCGCATGCACAGAACCGCCAGCGTGGTGCAGCGCATGCACAGACCTGCCGGCGTATTCTAGCGTATGTACAGGGGACTGTCTTCTCTGCGCTGGTCATGGCGGAGCCCTACAGGGGCCGGCGCGGAAGGAAGGAGTGCCCCCACGGCACAGGCCCGCCCGCAGATCGGTGGGCCCCGATCGCGGGCCAGGCCACCTGGGGGAGCCGCTACCAACGGCCCCCGAACAGCGCGGCGTGATCCCCATCCCTGCCCGAAAACTGACATCAGAGAATATGGCAGCCAGCGGCGGGGCGGGATTCACGCTGCCCCCCGGGGATTATCCGACCCAGCGGCAGGGCGGGATTCACGCTGCCCCCCGGGGATTCTCCGACCCAGCGGCGGGGCGGGATTCACGCTGCCCCCCGGGGATTCTCCGACCCAGCGGCGGGGCGGGATTCACGCTGCCCCCCGGGGATTCTCCGACCCAGCGGCGGGGCGGGATTCACGCTGCCCCCCGGGGATTCTCCGACCCAGCGGCGGGGCGGGATTCACGCTGCCCCCGGGGATTCTCCGACCCAGCGGCGGGGCGGGATTCACGCTGCCCCCCGGGGATTCTCCGACCCAGCGGCGGTTGGAGAACCCCACCCCACAAAAGAAACAGTCAATTCTCCCCATAAGAAATAGAAATAGTCAATTCTCCCCGTGTCTGCGTGAGTCTCACCCCCCACAACCAAAGATGTGCAGGGTAGGTGGGCTGGCCACGCTAAATTGCCCCTTGATTGGAGGAAAAATGAATTGGGTACTCTAAAGTTATTTTTAAAAAAGGAAAAAAGAAAAGAAATAGTCAATAGTGTAAGACACTGACAGAAAATCGCTGCCAGTACTGTACTTCAGTGAGAGCTAGCAGCTTCAGGACAGCAGAGTTGGGGTGTATTTTCCATGTTTATAGTGGTCGTTGACACGGTGGTCAAACATGCAGAACTGTCACGGCGCCGAGGTCCCAGGTTCGATCCCGGCCCTGGGTCACTGTCCGTGTGGAGTTTGCACATTCTCCCTGTGTCTGCGTGGGTCTCACCCCCACAACCCAAAGATGTGCAGGGTAGGCGGATTGGCCACGCTAAATTGCCCCTTAAAAAAAAACATGCAGAACTGTGACCACATTTGACAGCTTGGAAGGGTGATCGAGGCCCACATCACATTAAAAAAAAACACTTGCATCCTCGAGAGCTACAAGCCAAGAGCTGGAAAGATCTTCTCCATCCGGCACAAGCATAGTGGGCCGAACAAGCATAGTGGGCCGAATGGACCCCTTCTGTGTTGTAGATTCCTGATGGATGAAATTTATTTTTTGTTTTTTAAAGTAAATTTAGAGTACCCAATTCATTTTTTCCAATTAAGGTGCAATTTTGCGTGGCCAAGCCACCTACCCTGCCCATCTTTGGGTTGAGGGGGCTTGGCCACACAAACACAGGGAGAATGTGCAAACTCCACACGGACAGTGACCCAGAGCGGGGATCAGACCTGAGACCTCGGCACCGTGAGGCAGCAGGGCTAACCCATTGCACCACTGTGCTGCCCTCATTCAAAGGTACCGTCTAATTAAGGGACTGGCATCAGGTAGGAGGTTGGGTGTGTGTGTGTGTGGGGGGGGGTGGGGGGTCCCATTGAGAGCCCAGCCCCTGCCCTTGGTGCCGACTCCCCTGCTCTGCAAGATCTATCCCAATATCGCTCATCTATGGCCTGGATCCCTCGAGGATCCTAAACCCTCCGAGTGGGTACATTACTGGCAATGACCTCCACTCCCCCCATGGCACTGCTGATCAATGCAAAGCTGTCAGCCAAATTGATCAGGGCATCTTGGGAGGTGGGAATTCTGCCCCTGGGGTCCTTGGTCAATGGGGAAGGGCTAACAGGCTATGAAGTAATGGAGAGAGATTGGATAGACTGGGGTTGTTTTCCTTGGAGCAGAGAATACGGAAGGGGTACATGATTGAGATGTATTAAATTACAACGGGCGTAGATAGTGTAGACAGCAATAATTTTTTCTCCTTGGTGGAGGGATCAATGAGCAGGGGGCATAGATTTAAGTTCAGGGGCAGGAAGTTTCCAGGGGTTGTGAGGAAAATCTTTTTTTAAACCAGAGAGTGGTGGGAGTTTGGAATTTGCTGCCCGAAAGGCTAGAGGAGGCAGAGACCCTCATAACATTTAAGATGTATTTCGATGAGCATTTGCAATGTCAAGGCACACGAGGCATGGACCAAGTGGTGAAAAATAGGATTAGAATAATTAGGTGGTCGTTTTTGACAGTCTGAAGGGCCTTTTCTGTGCTGTAGACCTCTATGATTCTATGACCACTGCCCAGTTAAGTGCCTGTCAGCCGGCCTTCCCCCAAGGCAGCAGCACGGCACTCCTGTCTCGATCGCTCTGTGAACCTAGGAGATTCTTTCACAAAATTTCACTCAAAATGTTTTTTGTTAAAATCTTAAAAGTACCCAATTCATTTTCTGTTAATTAAGGGGTAATTTAGCGTGGCCAATCCACCTACCCCTGCACATTTTTGGGTTGTGGGGGGTGAGACCCACGCAGACACGGGAAGAGCGTGCAAATTCCACATAAGACAGTGACCCGGGGCCGGGGTCGAACCCGGATCCTCAGCCCCATGAGGCAGCAGTGCTAACCACTGCGCCACCCTGCCACCCTTAACACTCGGAATGTAAATCAGTCTTGCCCCTGCTCTGTCTCGCCGGCATTTGATCTTTCCCTTACAGGCTCCCAGCAGTGTTCCTTCTTATTTGCCCAATCCCAAACTCTTCTGCTCCATTTTCAATCAATGGAATGCCTCGGGAATTATTGAGTTGCCGAAGACTCAATAGGATGAAGGGTGGAAGAATTTCCTCACAGAAAGGAAGCACCTGGAATTCTGTGTTACATGCTCTTAGATGTACAGTGATTACAACGCATAATGTATTTCCCACAGCAAATACACAGGATATTGCTCAATGGCCTAATAAAACCTGTATAGTTCCATTAGAGTATTGCAGCATTAAGGGTCCAGGATAACCGGTCTGCTGAATGGGATCTAATGACCTGATAATCTAATCAGGCCTCTTGCCGAAACGCTTTTGGCTGCCACATTTGCAATGCAGCAAACCATTTACTCTTCGTGCTAAGGTTGTCCAGCCATGCACACCCCGAATTGCGAGCATTGAATGCCTTTCCGAGTGAGAAAACCCCCCCAAATTATTTTCTGCCGCAAGTTTTTTCATGGGACTTTTAATTTTTCCAGATGTATTTCAGGATGAGATATAACCTTTTGCGTAAAATAGCAGAACCTTGGCTGCATTTTGACACATCTTTGATATGACTGTTTTTCCCTCTTGACGTGGAGCTCATAATTTACTCTGATATGGGGCCGGATTCTCTGGTCCCTCAGCCGAATGTTTCTCCGCAGCGCCATTCGGTGTCGGCGGGATTTCCTACTCCCGCCATTTGCCAATGGGATTTCCCATTGAAACCACCCCGCGCTGTCAGGAAACCCGAAGGCGGAGGTGCTTTGCCGGCGGGAACAAAGAATCTCAACGGCTGGAGAATTCCTGCCATGTGGCACACGGTGGCGTGGTGGTTAGCACTGCTGCCTCACAGCTCCAGGGTCCCAGGTTCAATTCTGGCCTCGGGTGACTGTGTGGAGTTTGCACTTCCTCCCCGTGTCTGCGTAGGTTTCCTCCGGGTGCTCTGGTTTCCTCCCACATCTCAAAGAAGTGCAGGTTAGGTGGATTGGCCATGCTAAAATGCCACTTAGGGTGGGGTTGCAGGAAAAGGATAGTTGTCTTTCAAAGGGTTGGTGCAGACTCGATGGGGCGAATGGCCTCCTTCTGCATTGCAGGGTTTCTATGATTCTATATATTAAGCAGCAATATTAGAATTTAAGTTCTGTAAAAATATATAATAAAGCAAATTAAATGGCCTTATGCCTGTCTAGAGTTTTAATACTGACAATTTGAAACATCCCTTCCTGAACAAAAAATGCTGTGATAATAATCTGTCTACGGAACAAAGTTTATGGAGAAATTCTGCTGCCCACCCTGTCCTACGCGTGCGAAACCTGGACTGTGGACCAGCATCATGCCAAGAAACTCAATCACTTTCACCTGAGCTTCCTTCTGAAGATCAGACGGCAAGACAATATTTTGTTAGCGTATCTCTGCACCCTAATACTGTGGCCGGGATTCTCTCACCCCGGGGCCGGGCTGGAGAATCACCGGGACACCGGAGGGGAATCGCGCCCACCCCCCCCCCCCGGTGATTCTCCGCCCTGGATGGGCTGAGTGGCCACGCAAAAAAAGCCGAGTCCTGCCGGCGCCATTCACACCTGCTCTTACCCGGCGGGACCGCGGCGTGGATGCATCCGGGGGTGGCCTGGTTTTTGGGGGGGGGGGGGGGTCCGATCCTGGGAGGGGCCCCTGCTGTGGTCTGTCCCGCAATCGGGGCCCACCGATCGGCAGGCCAGCCTCTCGGGCTGGGGGCCTCTTTCGTTCCGCACCGGCCCCTGTAGCCCTGCACCATGTTGCGTTGGGGCCGGCGCGGAGAAGGGAGCCACTGCGCATGCGCGGCGGTCCCACTGCGCATGCGCAGACCCCCGGCGCCCATCTGACGGCGGGGATTGGCAGCTGGAGCTGCATGGGTTGCTCCAGTGCCATGTTGGCTCCCTGAGGGGGTCAGAATTGCTGATCCTGAGGCCAAGTTGACGCCGTCGAGAAACGCGACGGCGTTTACAACGGCGTCAACACTTAGCCTCAAGATCAGAGAAGCCCGCCCAGGATTTTCATCCCTTAGGGAATAGTGGGGGAAGTAGTTGAAGGATTCCTGAACTGATTATCAGCCTGTTGAACCACGTTGAACGCTCCAAATCCTGGCGTTGGACAACTGGTCGAGCACTAGGGGCACCACCACTGGGCCACAAAGCCTCCTGCTGGGCTGCTAGGACATAATACCAGACACTGAGTTGCTTATCCGAACTGGCAGAGCCAAGCGCCCACACCATATTGAGACGGTCACAACTGAGTGGGCTGGTCATGTAGCCAGAATGCCTGATATTCGCTTCTGCCAGGGAGAGCTCGAATCTGGGATGCACTCTCACTCTCATGGCAGAGAGAGAAAGCACTACCGGAACACTCTGAAGGCCTCACCATATCGACGTTGAGCATTGGGAGCTGCCCACGCAGGATCGCTGCACCCAGCACAAACAGAAAATACGGTGGTGCTTCCATTCGATAGCAAGCGCGTGACAGAGGCAGAGCGAGAAAGCACAAGGAGAGGAAATCCCTAGCCAGGCAGACATCCAAATCACAATCGTCTGGACTATCCTGTCCAGTTTAGAGCAGAACCTTCTGGGTATAAACCATCTTTAGCTGTCACTGACGTACCCAACAGAACTTTAGCAAACACTCCAGATGATAAACACAGTCACCTTCACCTCAAAGGAAGAAATCACCAACTAGTTAATATGTATATTCAACATAAGCCAGCAATAAGAAATTGTTGCAATTTTCTGAAATGTATCTCTATTTGGCTGTTGTATTAAAATACTTCAACTAATTTCATCAATGTAGGTGTGAGAAATTCAGATGATGCCCATGAATAATGTTGCAATCAAATAATATTAAATGACCCAAACAATTTTTATTTATATATAAATTTAAAGTACCCAATTCATTTTTTCCAATTAAGGCACAATTTAGCGTGGCCAATTCACCTAGCCTGCACATCTTTGGGTTGTGGGGGCGAAACCCACGCAAACACGGGGAGAATGTGCAAACTCCACACGGACAGTGACCCAGAGCCGGGATCGAACCTGGGACCTCGGCGCCGTGAGGCAACAGGGCTAACCCACTGCGCCACCATGGTTGGCCCAAACAAATTTACATGTTAAAAGGTCTGATCAAGAGTTGAATAGGTTTCCACATATTGGGTCGGCTACTGAACCATTCAGACTCAAAGGTATCAGGATGAATCTCAGGTCAATACTATTTACCCCCAGTTACTGCAGTAGTAAAGACAGACTTGCATTTACACAACATTCTCCATAACCTCAGAAAGCCCCAAAGTGATCTACAGCCAATAGAGTACTTTTAAAGTGTAGTCACTATAGCTACGCAGGGGATTTGGCAGCCAATTTGTGCACAGCAAGGTTCCACAAACAGCAACATGGTAAAGCTGCCTTTGTGATGTCGTTTAAGCGATTAATGCCACCCAGACACTGGGGAGAACACCCCTGCTCTTGCTTAAGTCATGCTCTGGGATTGTCTCCATCCACTTGAGAGGGGTATACAGTTCCTCGTCTGAAAGATCTCCAACAGTGCAGCACTCCCACAGTTTGACACTAGGCTTATGGGATTCAAGCGTCTGGGCTGAAACAACCGACTGACTCCGGAAGACAGTGCAATCACGGAAACATAGTGGCTGCTGCACAATTAGAACAACTAGAGCAACCACGCAAGTCAAACCACACAAACCTTCCTGGAGCTCTGCAAATGCTTTTGTGTCGCAGGTTTTGACAAAAAGGGCAGATGGCATATACCTGGGCTGACACCAACACTGCCAGCAAAGGCTTGTTTGAATGAGCCAGCAATAGAGCCACCAGAGTTTGACCCCCCCCTTCCCCTTGAAAACAGTGAACTGCAGACAACAGGACCCACGCTATCCATGCAACGACACCACATCTACCCCACAAAAGGAACTTCAAAGGCAGCCAAAAATGTGGCTGTGGTCTCGCCTAAATCACACTGTTCACCACACTGTGAATGAATGTGACCCACGCACATCTGTCACAAGGCAATCCACCTAACAACACACAGTGCTGTGACTTGGCTGTCCAACATGTCCTTAGATTGTAGAGCTGCAAGCTGTCATACGCAAAAAGATTGGCCATTGTGTTGCTGAATTAACAGTAACCTGTGCCGGAAGATAGGTTGAAAATGACCTTTGCGAGCCGATTTAAATTGTAAAGCTGCGAGGGTTTGTTGATTATAATGTGATGCAGTTGTTCGAAGCTATGCAGCCTCAGTAACATTATGTGGCTAGGTTGCAACATTGGCTGGATAGCTTTTGACACACTTGCGCCAAGTTGCATAGTCCGAGTGAGAGGATGTAGCGAGAAGAAGCAGGAGATTGAGACCGACGATAAAAGGACAAGACAGGAAATTGTGCAGAGAGTCTGGAGGGACTTGAGCAGAGGGGGTAGAATGTGACAGTCTGGGCTGGATTTCATGGCGAGCTGTCGGTCCCCCTCCTCCGGCTAAAATTTTGGGGGTTGGGGGGGGGGGGGGGAGCCTTGGGGGGTAGCCCACCCACAATCCCTATGGCTGCCCCTCCAAGGAATTAATCGCTCAATTGGAGCCTGCCACCCCCGGCCAGAATTCTCCGGCCATTCACACCGGCAGATTGCACCGAATGGAGTTCCGGCTGAGCACCAAATTCTCCATCGGTGAAACCCGGCCTCCATCTCAGGAGGAAGTCCCACCTCAGGAGAGCAGTCGGCCATCCCAGCAGCGCCAGCCGGGACCGGTGGCCACTGCCGGGACTACAGGCAGTCACGCCATGCCGAGGAGCCCAGCCCAGTCCAAGCCGGGGTTCTCAGCAAGGGCAGTGGGTTCAAGAGGCCGCAGAGGGATTAAAGGGGAGGGGTGATCTTGGGCGAGAAAGCCGCCCCTGGGCCCATAGAAATTGCAGAGGAGGTTCCCCCTGCCCCACCTTCAAACCCACTCGCCGGGAAGCGTAATATCCAGCCCACAGAGTCTGAAGAAACTCGGAGATGAACTGGCTCTTTCTTGAAAAGAAAGAGCAGCAAAGAATGAGGTCCATGTACATTGGGAGGAACTGCAAACGGCCAAGAGGTGGACATTTTAAGTGCACAAAGAGAAATACTATAATGTTGATATAAGTGACGGGAGGCAGTGGTGCAGTGGAATTATCACTGGAATAGTAACCCAGAGACCCAGGGTAATGCTCTGGGGACCTGGGTTTGAATCCCGCCACGGTAGATGGTGAAATTTGAATTCATTAAAAATCTGGAATTAGGAGTCTCATGATGACCATGACACCATTGTCAATTGTCGGAAAAACCCATCTGGTTCACGGATGTCCTGTAGGGAAGGAAATCGGTTGTCTTTACCTAGTCTGGCCTACATATAACTCCATACCCACAGCAATGTGGTTGACTCGAAGTGCTCTCAGGAATGGGCAATAAATGCTCGTCCAGCCAGCGATGCCCACATCCCATCAACGAATAAAAAATAAAGCGACCAGTTTTCAGTCCAATGGAGCTTTGTGAAGAAATATGGCAAGCAGTGAAGGATTGAAAACTGACTGCATAGAGTAGCCCCAATTAAAGTAGCACTTCTGAGAAAAGTTAAATTATTTATTGCTTGTGACTGAAAACAGTGTTAACGACTTTTAATTAATCTAATTTATTTTGCACCTGGAGCATTAGACATCATTAACTTTAATCAAAAATCCTTGAAATTCACTTTGGGAAACATCGAAATTTGCCGTTAATAATAAGAGTGAGCAGTGGATCAGAAAGGAGTGTACGGCCTGAGTAAACCTTCGGCAGCCTCTCCACGCTGATTATAAACACCGCACAACAAACTCAGAGGTCTAGTTCGGAAAGTGCTGAGATTCTTTTGCAGGGTTGCATTTCTCCACCTCTTTCGCCTGCACTTTGGTGGCGGGATTTGCATTTGTGCACAACCTGGTACTTGTGGTCTCATGCACACTATTGCTGAGATTATTTGTTGTCACACAGTCTGCAAGGAAGTGGCAGGATGTGTCAAATAAATGGTAAATATTTGGTGCCATACTCCATGAGGTAGGGACTGGCGCTGCCCGCAAGCCTGGTTTCTAAAGTTCAGGCCACCTCTGGGCCATGCAAGGGAAAATATCGGCAATAATTCCTACTCCCAATCACTGACCCTGGTGGAAAGGGTGTCCCTGTTGAGTGTTCGGTGAACAAAAATTAATTTAGAGCACCCAATTCTTTTTTTTCCAATTACGGAGCAATTTGGCGTGGCCAATCCACCTACCCTGCACATCTTTGGGTTGTGGGGGTAATACCCACGCAGACACTGGGAGGATGTGCAAACTCCATACGGACAGTGACCCAGGGCCGGGATCGAACCCGGATCCTCAGCGCCATGAGGTAGCAATGCTCGCCATCGTGCCGCCCAGAGTGTTTGGTGAAATTATCTGGCCTGGCTGCAAGGTTTTCTCAGTCAAATAATGTTCCCCCCCCCCACACACAATGATGTTCACTGTGCAGAATGGCCATTTACTTGCGTGAGGTCCCTTGGACATGCCGCTGACCGTGAAACCATACCTCAGCGGGAGGGAAGAATAAGGCACAAACCTGAGGTGAGGCAAGAAGAATTCATGTGGCGTTCTAGGTAATACTCCACAGCTAAATTCTGGCGGATGTTATAAGGGAGGCCAAGTCAGGTGGTAAAGAAGGAATCTAAGCACAAATCCTTCTCTTGGTCACTGTGTTCACAGACCGCAGCATTACATAGCTCTGCCTCCTACCTCCCAACCTCCCCAGTGTCCCAGCAATCCCGTTTTATACTCTCGAGTATGCCAATAAAATAAACAAATCAATTAATAATCAAATTAACTAATTAACAACCCCTAAAAAGGGGCCATGTAACTAAACCAAAACTACTAAGGAAATTCATCTAATTAAAGTTATGTTTCCACGGCTGATGATACACTTCAGCCCCTGCAGTCTTCAGCCCCTGCAGTCCTCACCGGTCACAGAAGGCCTCGAGCCTATCGGTGGTTACTGCACGTTCCCTCTCCAAGGACACCCAAACCCGGATGTAACCACAGTTGACTCCTCTAGTCTAATGACCTCTTCCACAGCCTGCTCCACACAGCCTGTTAATGATCGTTTTGGCCAAGCCCAAGGGCAAGACCCATAAGGAGGTCCTCCGAACTGCCTGCTCCGAACATGCAGGAGCATGGGGCAGAAGCACAAACAAAACCTGAGGAGCACCCCCCCCAAAATAGTGGAATAGGTGCTACATCTTCGCACACGCTCTGTAGGATCCTTATTTATGCTCTTCCAGGCACTACAATCAACAAATGGGCAAATTAACAAATTTAAGTTATAGTCCCTTAAAGGGGCACAGTATTAGAACCAAAACTTCAATGGGAAACTTATCTAACTAAATCAAAATGTGGTTTTGGGGACTGATAAAAGCACACCAGCCCCCAGTCATGGGCGTACAAGTGGACACTGCGTATTCCCTCGCCAGGGACACCCTGCCGCAGACGTAACCACGGAAAGGGGGGGGGGGGGGGGGGGGGGGGGGAAAACAGAAGGTCGGGCCAGACAGCTCTTGTGACCGGCCACTGCCTGGACCTGTTATTGGCCTCCTTGTCCAGGGGCAGGCTTACCAGGAGGTCCTCACCCCATCCCCACCCTCAGTACCGTGGTGGTCAAAGATCAGGAGCCTGGTGCTGAAGTGCAATCAGAACTTGAGGGACTGACCCCTCAGGTAACTAAAAAGGGGGCCTCGTGCCTTGTGCTCTCCACGTTTACGTGCGACACTTAACTGCCGCATGCAACACTAGACCCTACTCCCTATTTGTACTGTTCTTGTTTGATTGCCAGGGGAAAAAAATTAACAGATTAACCAATTGCAAAAAAAACCAATCAGACCAATTGAAAGCTCCTGTAACAAAAAACACAATTTAAAATTAAGTCCTAATCTTTGAATAAAACCGACACTCACTAGATAGGAAAGTCAGGGGGTGACAGCCACTGGTTGTGCACTGAAACAAAAATTATACGTCAAAAGGAAATGTAACTAAATTAAAATTTTATTCCCATGGTGATGGGTTGATGATGCTCCTGCGGTGTCCACCAGTCACAGAAAGCCAGAAACATGGCGGTAAACACCGGGTGCTTCCTCTCCAAGGACATCCAGGCGCGAAAGTAGTCTCTTTTTATATTTGCTCAAAATACCTGATCAATAGGGCAGCACGGTGGTTAGCATAAATGCTTCACAGCTCCAGGGTCCCAGGTTCGATTCCCGGCTGGGTCACTGTCTGTGCGGAGTCTGCACGTCCTCCCAGTGTGTGCGTGGGTTTCCTCCGGGTGCTCCGGTTTCCTCTCACAGTCCAAAGATGTGCGGGTTAGGTGGATTGGCCATGATAAATTGCCCGTAGTGTCCTAAAAAGTAAGGTTAAGGGGGGGGGTTGTTGGGTTACAGGTATAGGGTGGATACGTGGGTTTGAGTAGGGTGATCATTGCTCGGCACAACATCGAGGGCCGAAGGGCCTGTTCTGTGCTGTGCTGTTCTATGTTGCTGTTCTAATACTCTCCACCAGTATATCCCTTGCCTTAACAATACAATTAACATAACATTAACAGTGGAATCCTCCATTTGCTCCTCTAGTTAAACTGGAATGTGAGCTGTCTAGGTCATAATGGTCTTTGATTCATTGCAGGGCCTACGTTTTGATATCTGAGCTCGTACAGGCCAACAGTAAGGGCACCACAGTAAGCCTGAGTACCCTTGCTACAGAGGACATTAGCTGGGGTGGCCACTTTTAATTGCCCTCTCTGCTGGGCTCTTTGATGCTGTGAACAGGAAAATATGGCATCATTAGAGACAAGCTGCTCACTTAATACTGACACTGGGGTATAAAGCATGTTTGGGTTCAGCAGTGACATTCCTCACCATTCAAAGGCCTTCCGACCACTCGCAATCTCGGCTCACATGAAAGTACGGCCTCTTAGGCATCACCTGGAATACTGCATCCAGTACTGGATGCCACACACTTAAGGAAGGATGTGGAGTCATTTCAGAGTGTACAGACGGAATGTAAATGGTGGTGATAATGACCGAGAAGGGTGTCGATAGTGGCACATCAAGAGATCAGAATGTGCTGGCGGCAGAATAGGGGGAAGCAGTGTGTCAAGGGACAACTTGGAAAAGGGAACAGATGGCCCAAGTGGGGTGCGATTCAGGGGGGGGGGGGGGGGGGGGGGGGGGGGGGGCAGAGAGGCTTGGAATCTACGCAAAATACTCTCATCCTGAGGCAGAATAGCTTTCATTTTGAAGTTTTGTTTTAAATTCCCTTGAAGAACATTTTCAGTGGAACGCAGATCCAGATCACCCGAGGTAAAACTGGTGGCAAACTTGAGCTCCCCAACAGACGCAAGTTGCCAATGTCCACTATCCTAATGGAGAGAGTCGAGGGCGGAACGAGTTTCAAATTGCATTACGGCGCAGGTTTTCGAAGATTCTTTCGTGTAATGTTGGCAGCCCCAGCATTTGTTGCCGTTGAACTGAATGGCGCGCTCACCCATTTCAGAGACCAGTTAAGAGCCAACCACATTGCTATGGGTCAGGAGTTCACATGCAGGTCAGACCAGGTATGGAACGCAGATTTCCTTCCCGAAAGAGGCATTCGTGAACCGGCTGGATTTTTGTGACAATCGATGCTAGTTTCAAGCTCATCATCACAGACTAGTTTTCGATATCAGATTAAATTGTCACGGTGCGATTTCAACCCCATGTCTCCAGATTAGTCACTCGGTGATATTACCATCTCCCCAGATAACTTGTATAACCGTAGCTCCTTAACAATACAGCACATTGAAATAAATTGATGCTACTGTCTATTTAGAGTGAAGATTCAAAAGCTATATGAATTACAAGTTGTTGCTAATGGGAAATTAGCACTACACATTAATAATGCGCATGATTCCACTGCCCAAATTTCTACTGCCTCCTTTCCAGATGAGAAAACTGGACAAACAGGAAAGTAAATACAGAGTAGAATTTGTTTGGCTCAACAGACTATAATATTTAAAGGTTTGAATCTGTGCCCAGGCTCTCGGCCTTCTGTGCCAGGATTGCATATTGGGAATTGGTTCATTGTAATGGATGGGAAATCTTGCAAACCACACTAGGCTCCACATCCAAATCTGCCAGTATTGGATCCCAGCAGAGTCAAGCTCTGGGCCAAGAGCTCAGATTCAAAAGCATTAACCACTTAATCTCATAGGACACTCTTAACAGCATCCCAAGGTGCCTCATGCAGAAGCAAATGAATTCTGTAAAGGAGGTGATTGTTGGCAGGGGCAATCAAAGATTGGCCAGAGGCATGGCTTTTTAAGAAAGAGAGCGATGTGATGTGCAGGACTGGATGGGTTTTGGGAGGGACGTCCACAGTATGGAACCCCTGCAGTGTTTAATTTCATGTCCATAGTGGTTGGCACTGTTGCTTCACAGCGCCAGGGACCCAGGTTTGATTCCCAGCTTGGCTCACTGTCTGTGCGGAGTCTGCATGTTCTCCCTGTGTCTGCGTGGGTTTCCTCCAGGTGCTCCGGTTTCCTCCCAGAAGTCCCGAAAGACATGCTGTTAGGTGAATTGGACATTCTGAGGTAGCGGCATGGTGGCACAGTGGTTAGCACTCGGCATGTGGTGCTGAGGACCCAGGTTCGAATCCCAGCCCTGGGTCACTGTCCATGTGGAGTTTGCACATTCCACCCGTGTTTGCGTGGGTTTCACCCCCATAACCCAAAGATGTGCAGGTTAGGTGGACTGGCCACGCTAAATTGCCCCTTAATTGGAAAAAAAAAATTGGGTACTCTGAATTTATAAAAAAAGAGAAAAAAAGAATTGGACAGGGGATTTTCACAGTAACGTCATTGCAGTAACGTTAATGTAAGCCTACTTGTGACACTGATAAAGATTATTATTAGGAGGAGTTGTTGGATGACAATCAGGAGCAGAGAGACTATCGAACACGGAACACTGCCACCAATGCCCTGGATGAGAAAAGCTAAGTGTGCAGATTGGGGAGCCAATCAGGCTGCTCTGTGTCCTTTAGATGCTCACCGAATAAACTCAGAGTCCTGGGCGAGGATCTCTTTAGTACCGTGACGCAGGAAGATTAATCAAGATTTAATTTTCTCTTCCTGTATTGGAATTTTCCATACTTGACTGCACGCTCCTTCTTCCCCGAAACATATTTTCAGGCCTAAATGGTCGAATCGGCAACAATTTTTAAAAATGTAATTATTTTTATGGGATGTGGGCTTCATTGGCAAGGCCAGCAGTTCCTGCCCATCTCCAATTGCCCTCGAGAATAGAATTGCCTTCTTGAACCCCTGCACCCACAGTGCTGTTAGGGAGGGAGTTCCTGGATTTTGACCTTGCGATAGTGAAGGAACGATGATATATTTCCAAGTCAGGGTGGTGAGTGACTTGGAGGGGGACCTCCAGGTGGTGGGGTTCCCAGGTATCGGCTGCTCTTCTCCTTCCAGATTGTAGAGGTTGTGGGTTTGGAAGGTGCTGTCTAAGGAACCTGGGTGAGTTCCTACAGTGCATTCTGTAGATGGTGCACACGGCTGCCACTACGCATCGGTGGTGGAGGGAGTGAATGTTTGTAGAAGGCATGCCAATCAAGCAGGCCGCTTTGTCCTGGATGGTGTTGAGCTTCAACTGCACGCATCCAGGCAAGTGGAGAGTATTCCATCACACTCCTGGCTTGTGCCTTGATGGGGCGACAGCACAGTAGCACAGTGAGGGTGGCACGGTGATACAGTGGTTAGCACTGTTGCTTCATAGCGCCAGGGTTCAATTCCCAGCTTGGATCACTGTCTGTGCAGAGTCTGCACCTTCTCCCTGTGTCTGCGTGGGTTTCCTCCGGGTGCTCCGGTTTCCTCCCACAAGACGCGCTGTCAGGTGAGTTGGACATTCTGAATTCTCCCTGTGTACCGAACAGGCGCCGGAATGTGGCAACTAGGGGATTTTTACAGGAACGTCATTGCAGTATTAATGTAAACCTACTCGTGGCAATAATAAAGATTATCATTATTAGATGGTGGCTTTTGAGAGTCAGGATGGGAGTTACAGGATTCCCAGTTTCTGACCTGCTCTGGTAGGCACAGTATTTATATGGTGAGTCCAGTTCAGTTTCTGATCAATGGTAACCCCCAGGATGTTAATAGTGGAGGATCCAGTGATATAATGACATTGAATGTCAAGCGATGATTGTTTGATTCACTCTTATCGGAGAGGGGCTGGTTTAGCACACAGGGCTAAATAGCTGGCTTGTAGTGCGGAACAAGGCAGCAGCGCGGGTTCAATTCCTGTTCCAGGCTCCCCGAGCAGGTGCCAGAATGTGGCAACGAAGGGCTTTTCACAGTAACTTCATTGAAGCCTACTTGTGACAATAAGTGATTATTATTATTATGGTCATTGCCTGGCACTTGTGTGGAGCGCATTAACTTGCCGCTTGTCAGCCCAAGCCTGGATATTATCCAGATCTTGCTGCATTTGCTAATGGACTGCTTCAGTGTCTGAGGAGTCGGGAAAGTTGCGGAACGTTGTGCAGTCATCCACAAACATCCCCACTTTAAAAAAAATAAATTTAGACTACCCAATTCATTTTTTCCAATTAAGGGGCAATTTAGCATGGCCAATCCACCTTACCTGCACATCTTTGGGTTGTGGGGGTGAAACCCACGCAAACACGGGCAGAATGTGCAAACGGGCAGTGACACAGAGCCGGGATCGAACCTGGGACCAAATGTTGCCTTGATGCCAAGGGCAGTCACTCTCACCTCACCTCTGGAATTCAGCTCTTTTGTCCATGTTTCAACCAGGCTTTAATGAGGTCAGTTGCTGAGTGACCCTGACGGAACCTAAACTAAGTGCCAGTGAGCAGGTTATTGCTTAATAAGTGCCGTTTGATAGCACTGTTGATGACCCCTTCCGTCACTTCAGAATCATGGAATCGCTACAGTGCAGAAGGAGGCCATTCGTCCCATCAGTCTGTATTGTCCCTCCAATTGAGAACTCTACCTAGGGCCACTCCCTCACCCATGCCACATTATTCCTGTAATCTCACAACCTAACCTACGCATCCCTGGACTCTGAGGGGCAATTTAGCGTGGCCAATTCACCTAACCTGCACATGATTGGACTGTGGGAGGGAACCGGGGCACCCGGAGGAAATCCACGCACACACACACACACACACACACACACACACACGAGGAGAATGTGCAAACTCCACATAGTCAACCAAGGCTGGAATTGAACCCAGGTTCCTGGTGCTGTAGTGCAGCACTGTTAGCCACTATGCCACCTACTGATGATTGAGAGGAGACTGATAGGGAGGGTAATTAGCCGGGTTGAATTTGTCCTGCTTTTTATGTACAGGAAATGTCTGGACAATTTTGCACATTGCCAGGGAGATGCCAGTGTTGAAGCTGTACTGGAACAGCTTGGCTAGGGGCTCAGAATGTTCCAGATCACAGGCTTTCAGAACTATTGCCAGAATATTGGCAGGGCCCATGGCCTTCGCAGTAACCAGTGCCTTCAGCCAATTTTGCTGTCACGCGGGTAAATCACATTGCCTGATGACTGGCATCTGTGATGCTGGGGACTTCAGGAGGAGACTGAGATGGATCATCCACTCGGCACTTCTAGATGAAGATTATTGGGAATGCATCAACTTTGTTTTTTGCACTGATGTGCTGGGCCCCTCCATCATTGAGGATGTGGAATTTTGGGGAGCCTCCCCCTCCAGTGAGTTGTTTAATTGTCCCCCACCATTCATGGCTGGATGTGGCAGGACTGCAGAACATAGATCTGATCCGTGGTTGTGGGATCACTTAGTTCTGTCTATTACTTGCCTCTGCTGTTTTGCACACAAGTAGTCGTGTGTTATAGCTTCATCAGGTTAACATCTCATTTTTCGGCATGCCTGGTGATGTCCCTGGCATGTTCTCCTGCACTCTTCATTGAACCAGGATTGATCCCCTGGCTTGGCGGTAACGGTAGAGTGGGGGATATGCCGGGCCATCAGGTTGCAGATTGTGGTTGAATACAATTCTGCTGCTGCTGATGGCCCACAGCACCTCATCGATGCCCAGTCTTGTGTTGCTAGATCTGTTCAAAGTCTATCCCATATACCTCGGTGGTAGTGCCACACAACACGATGGAGGGTATCCTCAATATGAAGACGGGACTTTGTCTCCACAAGGCACGTGCGGTGGTCACTTCTATCGATACTATCATGGACAGATGCATCTGCAGCAGGCAGATTGGTGAGGATGAGGTCAAGTAGGTTTCTCCATCTTATTGGTTTCCCCATTACCTGTTGCAGACCCAGCCTTGTAGTTATGCCCTTTCGGATTTGGCCAATAGTGGTGCTACCGAGCCACTCTTGGTAAAGGACATTGAAGATCCCACCCGGAGTACATTCTGAGCCCTTGCCACCCTCAGTGTTTCCTCCAAGTGGTGTTCAACATGGATGAGTACTGATCCATCAGCTGAGGGTGGATGGTATGTGGTAATCAGCAGGAGGTTTCCTAGCCCATGTTTGACCTGGAGCCATGAGACTTCATGGGATCCGGAGTCGATGTTGAGAACTCCCGGGGCAACCCCCTTCTGACCGTATACCGCTCTACTGGGTCTGTCGCGCTTTAAATATTCAAGACAGCGCAACTTTGAGGAAGCAACAGCCTGCTGTGACAGAAATAGACAGCTGTTGCCAAATAAAACAGCAACATCGCCCCAGATTGGTCGATCGGCCACGTTAACATCCTGCCTTCAGCACTTCACACCAGATTCTTTGGCAGCTTCGGGACTCTGAAGCACAGAGGTCAGGTCAATGATCAACCCTCAGCTTCCTGCCCAGCGTAGTCCAGCTGTACAGTCAGCCTTTCCCACTGTCGCTCAGAGAGAATGGTACAGCCGAGGAAGCGATTGCCGGTGCTGCCCAGGCTGGCCAAACTTCATTACTCTTCTCTCTAGTCATACGTGCAAAAAACAAAAGCTGACAGTGACCAATCACGGACACTGTTCCCCATGAAACTTGTTGCAGATAACAAGTGAAAAACGTCCAGCTCCCAGCACACAACTTCCTTTTAATAACACAGTTCCTCTTAAAACCAGCGTGAGATTTGGGCTGATTGTCCCTTTAAGAGCAACCCAGCAGAGTAAGGGTCACTTGGCATGGATTGGATTGGATTGGATTTGTTTATTGTCACGTGTACCGAGGTACAGTGAAAAGTATTTTTCTGCAAGCAGCTCAACAGATCATTCAGTACATGGGAAGAAAAGGGGATAAAACAAAATTCAAGAAAAATACATAATAGGGCAATACAAGATATACAATGTAACTACATAAGCATTGGCATCGGATGAAGCAGACAGGGTTTAGTGTTAATGAGGTCAGACAATAAGAGGGTCATTTAGGAGTCTGGTGACAGTGGGGAAGAAGCTGTTTTTGAGTCTGTTCGTGCGTGTTCTCAGACTTCTGTATCTCCTGCCCGATGGAAGAAGTTGGAAGAGTGAGTAAGCCGGGTGGGAGGGATCCTTGATTATGCTGCCTGCTTTCCCCCGGCAGCGGGAGGTGTAGATGGAGTCCATGGATGGGAGGCAGGTTCGTGTGATGGACTGGGCGGTATTCACGACTCTGAAGTTTCTTGCTGTCCTGGGCCGAGCAGTTGCCATCCCAGGCTGTGATGCAGCCCGATAGGATGCTTTCTATGGTGCATCTGTAAAAGTTGGTAAGGGTTAATGTGGACATGCAGAATTTCCTTAGTTTCCTGAGGAAGTATAGGCGCTGTTGTGCTTTTTTGGTGATAGTGTCGACGTGAGCGGACCAGGACAGATTTTTGGAGATGTGCACTCCTAGGAATTTGAAACTGCTAACCATCTCCACCTCGGCCCCGTTGATGCTGACAGGGGCATGTACAGTACTTTGCTTCCTGAAGTCAATGACCAGCTCTTCTAGTTTTGCCGGCATTGAGGGAGAGATTGTTGTAGCTACACCACTCTACTAGGTTCTCTATCTCCCTCCTGTATTCTGACTCGTCGTTATTCGAGATCCAGCCCACTATGGTCGTATCGTCAGCAAACTTGTAGATGGAGTTGGAACCAAGTTTTGCCATGCAGTCGTGTGTGTACAGGGGGTAGAGTAGGGGGCTAAGTATGCAGCCTTGCGGGGCACCGGTATTGAGGACTATTGTGGAGGAGGTGTTGGTGTTCATTCTTACTGATTGTGGTCTGTTGGTCAGAAAATCAAGGATCCAGTTGCAGAGTGGTGAGCCAAGTCCTAGGTTTTGGTTGGAGCTTTGATATGAGCTTGGCTGGGATTATGGTGTTGAAGGCGGAGCTGTAGTCAAGAAATAGGAGTCTGATGTAGGAAGTCCTTGTTTTTGAGATGCTCTAGGGATGAGGGAAATGGCGTCTGATGTGGACCGGTTGCGAAGGTATGCGAATTGAAGTGGATCAAGGCGTTCCGCGAGTATGGAGGTGATGCGCTTCATGATCAGCCTCTCGAAGCACTTCATTACAACTGGCATCAGGGCCACCGGGCGGTAGTCATTGAGGCACGTTGCCTGGTTCTTCTTTGGTACCGGTATGATGGTGGTCTTCTTGAAGCAGGTGGGGAGCTCGGAGTGGAGTAGGGACAGGTTAAAGATGTCTGTGAATACCTCTGCCAGCTGGTCCCCATAGGCTCTGAATGCACAACCAGGGATCCCGTCCGGGCCCATCGCCTTCCGTGGGTTCACTTTCAGGAAGGCCGATCTGACTTTGGAAGCTGTCATGGTGGGTATGGGTGAATTATGGGCTGCTGGGGCACGCGACAGCGAATTGTTGGTTACCTGCTCGAACAGAGCATAGAATGCATTGAGTTCATCGGGGGGGACCAATTGGGACGTAGAATGTTTCATTACCCCAGGGGAGCAGTCCTCTCTTAGGCAGGAGACATGTAGCCATGTGGCTGCTGTGCTGTTGTACAGTTTTCGAATTAATAAATACCTTTTGTGTTTCTAATGAATGCAAAATAGTATTTGGCCAAATTTATTGGTACAGATATGTACATTTTGAATTGCTGATTCTGGTGGTTTGCGTGTTTATAGGATGCATTCACGAGCTGGTGAAACCTTGGCCGGGATTCACCGCTCCTCGCCGCTGCGAGCAGGAATCCCGCTCGGTGGAGAATGGAACATTAGCCGAAAAATGAGTTCGGCAGTGGACACCAGACCCATCGCCAAGCTTCGTTCCCCCGCCACCGGCCCTGGCACACTACCCACCTGCACTGGTGACGTGCTCCTCTACTGCTGTTGCCAGGCTGCAGAAGCCCCCCCCCCCCCCAGGGTCCTGGGAGTTGGGTGGATCAAATCCCCTTTGACGTGCAAAGCTTCTATTCAATTCCACAGAGCAATAGCTTCCATTAGCCTGTGATTGACAGCTTAATGGTTCAGACACAGTTGCTGGGGGGTTTATTTAGCTTTCCCTTCACCCACAGACAGAGCCCATCCAACCCCCAGGGCCCGCTGCAGCATAGCCTGTGGCAAACGGGCACACTACATTTGGACTAACCCCTTCAGGCTCCTCCGCACCAGGCGTGGGTTTCACTGTCAGGGTGTAGATGTGTGGTGTCAGGGGGCGGTGCATCATTGTCAATGCCAAATGGAGGGGCCTGAAGGGGGGTTGAAGGAAGTGGCTGATGGAGAGGGGGGGGGGGGGGTCACCCACTGTGTGTGGTGGGGAATGACCGGTTATCCCCGTGATGGGGCAGATACTCCTCCTTGATGCGGGCTTGGGGTGCCCATCTCGTCAGTGGAGGGGGAGTCAGGATTTGCGTTGTGGGGGCGAGTGAGGCCTGCGCCAGACTTTGGGATCAGGCCGACTGCTTATAGTGACAGCCCGATACCAGAATTTAGATGGAATCCGGCATTGTCCCCATCATGCATATATCTGCAAGGTGAAGGTGAATCACACTTAATGCCAGCTGAGACCATTCACGATTCACTGCTAGCGGGAGGGGTCGGGTGCTTTTTGGCGCCGCCTTTTTGGCCCCTTTTTTTGGCGCCAGTTGTTATGGCGCTCATTTTCTTGGCCCACCACGGTTTGTCGCCAAAATCAAAATTAAAGCATGTAATAAACCTCCGTTAGTAACCTCGGAAAGCCCGTGTATGTGTCCCACAAGAGGCAGCCCCCCCCTCTCTCGCACAGGCTCCCCCCCCCTCCCCCTCCGTAGTCCTTAGAAGCCTGAATAGTCTATAGAATCTAGTTATTTAACTTCAACGCCGAAATTACAATTAGCACGGCGGCATATGAGTGTCACGCCCAGTGATTGGTGCCAAGGCAGCTGGGGGCGCGGCCGATGGTGAATCAATTTATATCGGAATGCTGAAGAGAGCAGGAATAGATCTGCAGAGACATCTGGGATTTTACACGGGGCATGGTGACCCCGAAGGGTTAAACGGTTCCGCTTTCCATTTTGAAAGTTTCATGAGCTACCTTCGCATTAAACGTTCGCAACTCTGACCCCAAAGGGGATCCTCCATTAATTAAAACTTTCTTAAAAAAAATAATAGCGCCTGCTGCGAATCATTTCTTCACAGTGCGATGCAATGTTTAACTCTGCTCCTGGAAGCCGTTTGACTTTCTAACCTCCTGCCGATGGCGAGGGTCAGTAAATAGACACACAGCCTTAAAGGCACATTCACCTCCACACCCACACTTGGATTCCGGGGCAACCTTTTAGCTCACGTTTCAAAAGATGAAAAAAGCAGGAAGGTAGATATGCATTTATGTAGCCTTTTAGGGCCTCGGGGGACAACTTAAAGCCCTTTAAACAGATAATGAAGTACGTCGGAAATGTTGGCGGCGCCAAAAAGGTCAGCGCCAAAACAGGTGAGTGCCAAAAGGTCGGCGCCGAAAGGTCGGCGCCGAAAGGGCGGCACCAAATAGTGCCATTCCGAGCGGGAGCACTTGCACTCCAGAATGGAGAATCCAGGCCCTTGACTCCATTTTTCCCGAATGTGAATGATAAGGCTGTAGAAACAAATTAAAAAGCAGAACTAAAAAGTGGTTTCAGTCCGAATGTGGAGCATGAGTTCCCCCACCTGCACACACTCAAATTAAACCTATCCTTTATCAATGGTTAGTTCCACGATACAGCGATTTCTCAGTTGATAATGAAATGAAATGAAAATCGCTTATTGTCACGAGTAGGCTTCAATGAAGTTACTGTGAAAAGCCCCTAGTTGCCACATTCGGCGCCTGTCCGGGGAGGCTGATACGGGAATCGAACCGTGCTGCTGGCCTGCCTTGGTCTGCTTTAAAAGCCAGCGATTTAGCTCAGTGAGCTAAACCAGCCCCTTAATGAAAATACCCCGATAATGGGATAGATCACCTGATAGAGCCCCGATAATAAAAAGTAGTCAAAAAGATCGATATGAGAAGCTACACAATACGTTGTCCTGTCTGTTGCTCAGAACTTCCTGAGCCACAGGAGTTGCTTCAAATAAAGGGAACCGATTAATGGCCAGTCATTAAAATTTTGTGTGACAAATACAGAAACTGAAGCAACTAACTCATCCAAAATGTTTTTCAAAAGCCTCGTTTGGACATTAGTTCTTTATTGTGAACACAAATACCTCGGGTCTGAAAGCAAAAATTATAAAAATTTCACAAAGCCGTAAGTTAACTTGCAAAGATTGGTTAGAACATAGAACACGCAGTGCAGAAGGAGGCCATTTGGCCCATCGAGTCTGCACCAACCCACTTAAGCCCTTACTTGCACCCTATCCCCATAACCACATAAGGGCAGCACGGTAGCATGGTGGTTAGCATAAATGCTTCACTGCTCCAGGGTCCCAGGTTCGATTCCCGGCTGGGTCACTGTCTGTGCGGAGTCTGCACGTCCTCCCCGTGTGTGCGTGGGTTTCCTCCGGGTGCTCCGGTTTCCTCCCACAGTCCAAAGATGTGCGGGTTAGGTGGATTAAAAAAAAAGTAAGGTTAAGGGGTGGGGGGTTGTTGGGTTACGGGTATAGGGTGGATACGTGGGTTTGAGTAGGGTGATCATGGCTCGGCACAACATCGAGGGCCGAAGGGCCTGTTCTGTGCTGTACTGTTCTATGTTCTATGTTCAATAACCCCTCCTAACCTTTTTGGTCACTAAGGGCAATTTATAATGGCCAATCCACCTAACGTCTTTTGGATTGTGGGAGGAAACCGGAGCACCCGGAGGAAACCTACGCAGACGGTGACCCAGCGGAATCCCGCTTGGTGGAGAATGGAGCATTAGCCGAAAAATGAGTTGGGCGGCGGGCACCAGACCCCTCGCCAAGCTTCGTTCCCCTGCCACCGGCCCTGGCACACTCCCCACCTGGGCTGGTGAGAAAATCCAAATTGGTCATTAACCTGCAATTAACGGATTGGAAGCCCATGCACCCCATCACCCCCTCCCCTCCCCCCACTGCGGGAAATCCAGCTTTGGTGCAGGATTGGCCACCTGTGGTGGGTTGGGTGGGGAGGGAGGGAGCATCTACAGGTGGACCTTCCAGATTTGGAAGGGGTCCATTTTCCAGCAGCAGAATGTCCCTGGAGAACCACCTTCTTTCTCAGGAGGTCGATCCTAGAGGGCTCTCGGAGTCAGGAGGTCTATCCTAGAGGGCTCTCGGAGTCAGGAGGTCTATCCCAGAGGGCTCCCGGAGTCAGGAGGTCTATCCCAGAGGGCTCCCGGAGTCAGGAGGTCTATCCCAGAGGGCTCCCGGAGTCAGGAGGTCTATCCCAGAGGGCTCCCGGAGTCAGGAGGTCTATCCCAGAGGGCTCCCGGAGTCAGGTGGTCTATCCCAGAGGGGTCCTGGAGAAGGAGGTCTATCCCAGAGAGCTCCCGGAGTCAGGAGATCTATCCCAGAGAGCTCCCGGAGTCAGGAGGTCTATCCCAGAGAGCTCCCGGAGTCAGGTGGTCTATCCCAGAGGGGTCCTGGAGAAGGAGGTCTATCCCAGAAGGGTCCCGGAGTCAGGAGGTCTATCCCAGAGAGCTTCCGGAGTCAGGAGGTCTATCCCAGAGGGCTTCCGGAGTCAGGAGGTCTATCCCAGAGAGCTCCCGGAGTCAGGAGGTCTATCCCAGAGAGCTCCCGGAGTCAGGTGGTCTATCCCAGAGGGGTCCTGGAGAAGGAGGTCTATCCCAGAGAGCTCCCGGAGTCAGGAGGTCTATCCCAGAGAGCTCCCGGAGTCAGGAGGTCTATCCCAGAGAGCTCCCGGAGTCAGGAGGTCTATCCCAGAGAGCTCCCGGAGTCAGGAGGTCTATCCCAGAGAGCTCCCGGAGTCAGGAGGTCTATCCCAGAGGGGCCCTGGAGTTAGGAGGTTTATCCCAGAGAGCTCCCGGAGTCAGGAGGTCTATCCCAGAGAGCTCCCGGAGTCAGGAGGTCTATCCCAGAGAGCTCCCGGAGTCAGGAGGTCTATCCCAGAGGGGCCCTGGAGTTAGGAGGTCTATCCCAGAGAGCTCCCGGAGTCAGGAGGTCTATCCCAGAGAGCTCCCGGAGTCAGGAGGTCTATCCCAGAGAGCTCCCGGAGTGAGGAGGTCTATCCCAGAGCGCTCCCGGAGTCAGGAGGTCTATCCCAGAGAGCTCCCGGAGTCAGGTCTATCCCAGAGAGCTCCCGAGGCAGGAGATCCACCTTCTTTTTTCAATAGTGAGTCAGTGATATTGGGCGCCTTTTCAATATGGCGTCAGAAAAGGACAGTGGACTACACGCCATCAGGCCTGCCCTGCCACAGAATACGGAGCAAAACACGTGGTTGCATAATTAATGAGGGGGATGGAAGATTTGGTGAGTTTTCCAGCTGACCTCCACAGCCGGAAACACTCCACATTCCCTTATCCCGCCACTGGACTTAGTTCCAAGATGGGAAAATCCCTTCCCTAGTGTCACTATTGTTTGTACTGAGTTTGATATTAATAAATCTTGTCAATATTTCCCGAGGAAAGCACAAACTAGCATAATGCATAACAGATAGCCAGTTCACAGTGAACGGACTTCAAACTGCTGCTAAAGATCAACATCCCACCTCGTGTCTTCAAGCTGAAGTCAAGTAGAAGCTTATCAAAAGTAAAGGAAATCTACTTTTTTATTGTTAGAAATGAACCTCTGTGCTCCAAACATAAGTCTCACCAATTCAAAAGTACAAGTTAGAACACTACAATAATTAAAGCTCTTATTATGTCTCAATTGAATGGCAATATGAGCTTCTCAGACCCAGGAAATGTGATCAGAGCAAGCTGATAATTGTACAGCAATTACCTATGGAGACTCGCTGACCAGAAGAAAAGGACACCTTTCAAACATAACAAGCTTTCAGGTATCGTTGTCAGGGGAGCACTAATAACGTGCAAACAGTTCTCATCACATTGTTAGTTAGATTGATATGAACACTGCAGTCAGAAAGTTACAATTGCCACTAAATGCTGTGGTGACAGACAGAAAGATTGCAAACAGTGTAAATAATGCCCAGGTCTTTTTGCAATATTGATTCGCTGAGACGCAATTGATTGGTTTCTGGGTAGCCTAGCGGTGGGGCCCAGTGTAGTCTTTGCAACTATTTTGGATAGTTACAGCTTTGTCAAACCATTACCACTGGGATATGTCAGAAAGTCTTGCGTTTATATAGCACGTTCATGACCACTAAGTTTCTCAAAGCACTTTAAAAGTCAATGAAGTGCTTTTGAAGTTTAGTATAATGTTGTAATGTAGGATTGGCAGGAGACAATTTGCACACAGCAATGTGCTAATGACCAGCTAATTTCCTTATGATATTGATTGAGGGTAAATATTGGCCAGGACACTGGGTGGGGGTAATTCCCAGCTCATCAGCGAAACAGAGCCATGGAATATTTTATATCCACCTCTCCAAAAGACAGCACCTTTAGCAGTGCCGCACTCCCTCCATTGATTTTTGTGCAAAAGCCCTGGAGTGGGTGGACTTGAACCCAGAACCTTTTGGCTACACGGTGACCGTGCTACTGAATGAGCCACGGACTGTTTTCTCTCCATTATAAGCATATCTCACTTTGCTGTGGCAGAAATCTCCGGCAGTCTGAACCACCCGGGTGAATAGAACATAGAACAGTACAGCACAGTACAGGCCCTTCAGCCCACGATGTTGTGCTGACCATTTATCCTAATCTAAGATCAACCTAACCTACCACCCCTTCAATTTACTGCTGTCCATGTTTCTGTCTAAGAGTTGCTTAAATGTCCCTAATGACTCTGACTCCACCACCTCTGCTGGCAGTGCATTCCACACACCCACCACTCTCTGTGTAAAGAACCTACCTCTGACATGTCCCCTATACCTTCCTCCAATCACCTTAAAATGATGTCCCCTCGTGACAGCCATTTCCACCCTGGGGAAATGTCTCTGGCTAGCCACACCTCTCATCACCTTGTACACTCTATCAAGTCACCTCTCTGCCTTCTTTGCTCCATAAGAAGTCTTACAACACCATGTTAAAGTCCAACAGGTTGTTTCAAACACGAGCTTTCGGAGCACTGCTCCTTCCTCAGGTGAAGGAGCCTTATTTTCTCTTCCCCTTCTTTGCTCCAGTGAGAAAAGCCCTAGCTCCCTCAACCTTTCTTCATAAGACATGCCCTCCAGTCCAGGCAGCATCCTGGTAAATCTCCTCTCTATCCTCTCCAAAGTATCCACATCCTTCCTATAATGAGGCGACCAGAACTGGACATAATATTCCAAGTGTGGTCTAACTAGGGTTTTATAAAGCTGCAGCAGAACCTCATGGCTCTTAAACTCAATCCCCCTGTTAATGAAAGCCAACACACAATACACCTTCTTAACAACCCTATCAACCTGGTGGCAATTTTGAGGAATCTCTGGACGTGTACCCCAATGCACAAGACAAACTCAGCCTCATGCCAGGATCTGAAATATATTGGAATTGTTTGTGGAAATGCCTTTATTTTTACAAAAACATATCATGCAGGGTTTCCCCGCTGCATTCTCCATGGCAACGTCTCAGCCACGGTCAACTTGCCAATCAATCAGCACCTTTTTCTCCTATGGTATAAATTATGGTGACCAGTTTGAAATTTGGTATTCTTACATTTGTCCCGATTGCGTGCAAGATCAAACATTTTGGTAACATGTTTCACTTTTCGGTAATATTGAGGGTTTTTGGTTCACAATCCGTCAAGTAGCGGATGTCCTCTTTATTGCTGTCAGTTCTGAAGAATCTGCATTCCCAAGGGCCAGCACACATGGCTAGCACTATGGTTTCACAGCGCCAGGGTCCCAGGTTCGATTCCCCACTGGGTTACTGTCTGTGCGGAGTCTTCATGTGAAAATGAAATGAAATGAAAATCGCTTATTGTCACGAGTAGGCTTCAATGAAGTTACTGTGAAAAGCCCCTAGTCGCCACATTCCGGCGCCTGTCCGGGGAGGCTGGTACGGGAATCGAACCGTGCTGCTGGCCTGCTTGGTCTGCTTTAAAAGCCAGCGATTTAGCCTTGTGAGCTCTCCCCGGGTGAGTTCTCCCCGGGTCTGCGTGGGTTTCCTCCGGGTGCTCCGGTTTCCTCCCACAGTCCAAAGATGTGCAAGTTAGGTGGATTGGCCATGCTAAAATTACCCTTAGTGTCCAGAAAAGGTTAAGAGGGGTTATTGGGTTATGGGGATAGGATGGACGTGAGGGCTTAAGTGGGTCGGTGCAGACTCAAATGGGCCAAATGGCCTCCTTCTGCACTGTATGTTCTATGTATCTATGCTTAGAATACAGTGTGAGCATCAACTTCAAGAGAAGCTCCTGGCTCAGACACATGACTGTTCGAATGCAGAATAAAGCTTTCTCTTGCTTTGGGTCAATAATTTCTCAGTAACCACCCTCGCGACACAGGTGTGCCGCTTCCACTGTCAACTACCCTTTTTTTTTTGGAGTGTGATTGCTAATTTAACGCCACAGTAAGGCGGTTTGCCCCATAGATTCATGCTTGGTAGGAATTTCAATGAGACCTTCCCCATGCTGTTTTCATTTTGGGACCCTTGCAGTTCGCACACCAGCGGAGAGATTCACTCCACATCAGCCTGGACTGAATTTGAATCTGAGCCCTAGCTCAGTGATGAAAAGATGGTGCTCACTCCCATTCAGCATGCCATTTTATGCTCGGTGTATACTGAACCCTATCTCAACAGTGCTTCTGCAAAATTGTGCACAATCTTTAAAACAACAGTTATAAAGTGTCACTCACTGGCCAGCCACGTAACTGATAACTAAAGTCAAACTGTACATTCATATCAAGGTGACCCTGATAAGGTAGTGTAATCTAGTCAGACAAATCAGTTGAAGTAGTCAATTTCAGGATTTTAACCTTGAACAGCTGATACCTGAAAGGGTTAGTTACATTGCCGATAATAGCAGGATCCAGCAACCACTAGTACACTACAGAATATAACTTGTTCTTGGAGAACTACCAATTGTTCTCAGAAAAACAATTTTGGATAAATTACGGGTTAACACACCCCCAATCCCATGCACTAAAGTGTTCAATTTCTTCCCCCTGTTCGAGCATCATTAAGTACAGCATTAATAATACTTCCTGTTCACAGCATTCAGTCCGTTTAAATATTGAAGTACTGAACAGAAACTGCACAATGGAATGCTCGTGTTAAATATTCCGGCGAACGGCCCTTAACGTTAAGCAGGAGACAAACTAAATCAGCACATTTCTCTCACCTCGCCTGCAGTAACAGTCTGAAATTTCTATTTATGCAATTAGATTTCCCTCACACACCAGTGCCATATAAAAGGTCACACCCACTCCACAGTGCTTCCCCGATTTCCCTCATTACACAGCACACATGAACAAAATCAGCCACAGTCTCCAACAGGACAAGCTTACTCTTCTACTTTTCAAGTAACCAAGTATGGGCAGAACTTACCTTCCTTAAGGCCTGGCTCCCCTCTCCCCTGCAGATGTTACAGGAGGGACGGTGCAATATTGCCACTATCTGCTTTCAGGAGTGAAAGGCAGTCTCTCAGCAGAGTGCAAACACAGGAAAGTTCGAACAGGAAGCACGGAGTTACTGCACTCTTTGCACTCCAGAGGAAGTGGAGAGCATGTGGGGACTTCAACAATAGCATGTAACCCTGTGTCAAAATCTCATTGAATGACAGGCACGAGAGGAGACGAGCATATGGTAGAATCCTGAAAACTTGCTCCTGCACAAACAGCAAATTAAACGTTTAGATCAGCATTAAACAGAATATAAAACCTGGGTATGTGTTTTTTTTTTAAAAAGCCAACGACCATCAAAACTTTGCTGAGGAAATTAAAGTGGTTTGAGAATGCTGGTTTTCTCCACTGCAGCTTAATCAAGAGGTCACCACAGGGAGTAGGCTCGCATCCTCAAGCTTTGAATGGAAAAGCCTGCTTTTATAGTTTGCCCTCTTTTGCATCTTTCACATCTCCGTGGAGAGTCTTTAAGAACCGGTGGGATGCCTGCACATCGTTCTTCATATGCAAATGCCAGTCTGCTTTCACTAAATCTCTGATTCCACAAACCCACCCCCACCCACCTCAACTTTTACCCTGAGAATGAATGAAGCCATGGGGCTGATTTTAATGAACCACTTGCTCCCAGAAGCTGTTGGAGGGGGGGAAAAAAAAACTCAAGCAATCTGACGGGTGAGAAATACTGCCAGAGAGAGAGAGAGAGAAATCACGTCCAGCTTCACATCTTGTTTCAATATAACGTCGGACGTTTCCTGTTAATGATTAATGCTGCAAGGAACAGACTCCACCAAGAATGACAACTGCTCAAGAGGTGCCTGGATGAAAACGCGGCATGTGAAGAAGATTAAGCCAAAGTGTTTCGTCCACTAACTTGGGGGGGTGGGGGTGTTATTTTTTGTTTTCTCCATCAGCACATCGACTCGACTGTGAAGAAGGGACTTTACAGCCGGGGATAGAAAGTTGCCACTATCTGTGAAATCATTTTACCACTGCACTGTAAGCCGGATTCAAATATGTTTCCCATTACAAGAGGTCACAATGCATTTCAGAACAAGACTGTTTCAGGGTAATTGGTCAGATTCAGTTTAGTTAAATCTCGAGGACTCTGCGGGGGGATGAGCTGACATTTTCAATAAATCCCTTATAAGGCTCAAACTCCAATCTAGGTGGATAAATGGCTTGTAAACGAGGCTGTTTGTGTGACTGCTGGACGAAATGCACAAGTGTAAAAATGTGCTGACTGCCTTCGCACATGATACAAGTTTCCTAAATTGCAACATAAAAGTGATAATCCTGGTACTCCACTGCAAAACGTAACTTAGTATTGCAAAACTGGCTTGGCTTTTATTGTCAGCAGAAAAAGTTCTTTCATTCTTTCATCAAGAAAGTATGATCCAAAATATAATTAAAACGCCAAAAATCCGAAATGAAAATGAAAGGTCAGGCGACCCCCCCAGTGAGGCGAGAAGCTGCGGTCAACTTTTCAGCCCCAATGCAAGGCCATCAATCTGAAATGTTGGAGCGAAAGAAATGTTGGAGGGGATGGGACGTGAAAGTTTGGAGCATGCACTTATAGTTCGTTCCACGACATCGTCCCACCTTCCAACACTTTTGCTGATGGTGGGCTCTGTGATATTATGTAGAACGTCTAGAATATAAAGGGTTAATGTGGTATCCTAATTGACCACTAGATGGCGCTCGATGCAGAACTATATAAAGCACTGAGGGTGGGATTCTCCAATCCCCTGCCGGGTCGGAGAATTGCCGGGGTCAGTGTGAATCCCACCCCCGCCGGCCGCCGAATTCTCCGGCCCTCCAAAAGTCGGCGACTCGTGAGTCGCGCCGTCCGCCCCGGAGAATGGCGGGGACCAGCGTGACTCAATGGGCCCCAGGGCTGCCCAAAGTCTCCGGCCCATGATGGGCCGAAGGCCCGCTGTTTTTTTGCCAGTCCCACCAGCGTGGATCAGATTGGGTCCCTTACCGGGGGGACCTGGCGGCGTGGGCGGGCTCCAGGGTCCCGGGGGGGGGGGGGGGTGCGGGGCGATCGGGCCCCGGGGGGGGTAAAGCGGAATGGTCTAGCTATATAGAGAGTGTAGAGACTACTGTTGGTAGAGTATAGAATGTAGATTACTAGATTGCTATAGAAGTGGTCGAGCTTTAATAAGTATTATTATAAATGTTAGCTTTGTTATTGGACTTTTATAGCTTTTGTGATCTTTGTGAACACCACGACATCCATCCTAATAATAAGAATCACAAAGAACACCACAGGCTCCTAATAACAGGTCGCCAATTAAAAGAGCAATGGTGAAATCCATCACCTATATGGAAAACTCTTTAACCTCAGGCGCCTCTGTGCTAAAACTAAACTGACCACCATGAGCATACATGATCGACAGTGTACGGCTCCAGTGCCGTTGCGCACTCTGCACCAAATTTGCAAGTCATGCACGATCTCTGCAATTCTGTATCCAAGGAGACCCAGTCATCCCTTTGAATCTTGTCGAATAAAAACCTCACACCGCACAACTGGTCAGCAAAATATTCCACACTCCACCTATGTTGAAGCTGAGAGTCTGTTCAGGACTTCTCATAACTGGGACGTCACCTCTGTCGAAAAAGCCAAAATTGGCAAGGAGATCCAACATTGATCAGCAGTCTGTACGCTACAGCAGCGAGTGTTTGACAACATAGATCTCTACACTCTTGTACTGCAGCGAGACCTGGACTGTGCCAGGAGTTGTGTGTGATGGCCTGGTGTTGTTGCTGATATCGAGAAGCTAGTTAAGCACTGTCAACAGTAGCAACTACAACAAAGGTTTCCTGCTACAACTCCACTGCACCCTTGAGAATGGCCTGACCGACCATGGGCGTGAATCCATATCCATTATGTTGGTCCATTCCTGGGCACAATGTTTATTCTCATGATTAATGCACTCTCTTAAATGGATGGACATTTTTGAGCTGAAGTCACCTACATTGCATGCTACCATTAGAAGATTATAGCAATGCTTTTCACCTCACGGATCACCTGAAGACATGGTATCAGACAATGGAACCATATACACAAGCATGAATTTCAAAACTTCACCATTCTCAAGGGTATTAAACACATTGGAACTGCACCCCCCCCCTCCACCTCCCCGGAGACCGCAATCCCCCGATTCCTCCTTCGCTACTGTACCACTCCGCACGCAACACCGAGAGTTCCACCAGCAGAACTGCCAATGAAATGTCATCTCAGAACGAGACTGAGCCTCGTGTTTCCAAATTTGCTAGAGAGGGTAGAAGCCAGCCAAAGTAACCAGAGCACGATCATTTATGGTAAATGAAGTCATAGACGTGAGAAAGCTCGGTAATGGATCAAGTTGGATCCCTGGAATTATTGCCTTTAAGACGGGATCCCTTTCCTACAAGTGGATGTGGAGGGATGGATCGTGCATTAACACGAGGGCCATTTGCAGAGTAGAGAGACACTCCAGTAGCCAGTGTTGTCAGCAACAAACGTTTTTGAACTCAAAAGCTGCGTTACATCTCCCGAGACCCCTGGGTTTTAGAGTCATCTATTTTGTGTTTGCAAATGAAAACCTGGACAGCTTCCCCGTCATTGCCACTGATCCTGGCCCCCCCTCCCCCAAACTGCAATACCTCTTCTCCACCACCACTAACCCAACAACCCCAGTCCTCAGCATCTCTCCCAGCGCTAACCCTAACCCCGTTGCTTAGTCTCACCACTGACTGCCACTGACCATATCCCCCCCCCCACTCCTCAGCACCTCTATCCTCCCTGCCACTCCCGCCTCCTCAAGCACCGTGCCTCTCTGCCCCATCGCTCACTGCAAATCTACTCCTGCCCTCTCAGCAATTCTCCCAGATTACCCCTCATTGCCATTCCCTCAGTCCTCCTCCTGCCTCCAATCCTTGCCTCATCCAGCTAATGGCCCAGGGATGGCTTTCCCGCTCTGCTGTAACTCCACTTTCCTGTCTTTCCCCAGAACCCTCGATTGCTTTGGCATCCAAACATTTATCCATCTCGGCCCTAAATATATTCAACCGGGTCACAATCCTGGAGTTCCCTCCTTAACAGCATTGTGGGTGTAACCTACACCACACACACACACACACACTGCCGTGGTTCAAGACGGTGGCTCACCACCTTCCAATGAACCAAGGGCAGTTAGGGATGAGCCTAGCCAATGGCACCCACATCTGGTCAATAAATAAAACAGAAATGGCCGAGCGTCCATGATCTGAGGTGAAGGATTCCAAAGATTGCCAACTCTCCAAGCGAAGAGTTTTCTCGCAACGTCAGTCCCAAACGGCCACTTACTTGACAATCTTTTAAATTTATGTAAAATAACACATCCATAAAGGGATTTGGTAAATCACAACAATAACTCATGTCCCACTTTATAAGTAATGCATGAGGCATGCTGCTTATTCAAGAATAGTGGGGCTTAGATGTCCTGATTTGGTGAGCTCATGAGGACGCTTCGCAAAAAGTTTTAAAAATAAATTTAGAGTACCCAATTAATTTTTTCCAATTAAGGAGCAATTTAGCGTGGCCAATCCACCTACCCTGCACATCTTTGGGTTGTGGGGGTGAAACCCACGCAGACACGGGGAGAATGTGCAAATGCAACACAGACAGTGAGGCAGCAGTGCTAACCCACTGTGCCACCGTGCTGCCCTGCACACTTCCTATCCTAAAGGACATTAGTGACAAATGACAATAGCTTCACAGTCTACTGAGACTAGCTTTCAATTCCAGGTGTTGGTAATTGAATGTAACTTGCACCAGCTGCCGTGGTGGGATTTGACTCATAGATCCCCAGCGTGTTACCCTGGATCTCTAGATTAAAAACATTACCACTGTGCCACTACCTCCCACTAATGGTAGGTAGGTAGATGCATAACTGTATTTGTGGGAAGGTGTGAGGGAAGCCCAGTGAAAATTCAGCGTTTGAACCTAGGGAGTTGGGGGCTGGATTGACCACTCCCGCGCCAGAATTTAAAAATAAATAAATTTAGAGTACCCAATTCTTTCTTTTCCAAATAAGAGGCAATTTAGTGAGGCCAATCCACCTAACCTGCACATCGTTGGGTTGTGGGTGAAACCCACGCAGACACAGGGAGAAAGTGAAAAGTCCACACAGACAGAGACCCGGGGCCGGGATCGAACCCGGGTCCTCAGCGCTGTGGGCAACAGTGCTAACCGCCACCCCACACTGCCACCCCCTCGCCAGAATTAAGGAAGGAAACTCCAGGAACCTCTCAGAATTTCAGGGCCACGTTCTTTGCAACATTTGTAACAACGTCAACAATGATGGGTGCATGTCAACCTATAAACTGCACTGCAACAGAGCAAGGAGGCCACATGCGGAGATTAAAATAACATCTTTCTATTAAACAGCGATGCCATCTACTGAACATAGCAGTGATTTCACCCTTTTATTTAATAAAAAAAATAACTTCAAAAGTTCTGTAAACATCTTCCAGAAGGAAAGAGGAAAATTCCGAGGGGTGGAGGGAGGGTGGGGGGGGGGGGGGGGGGGGGGGGGGGGGGGGGGGATAAAAACTGCAGGAATTCATTAAAGATGTGTAACTGTGGCTTGCTAATCTTTTCCATATCAAAGACAGGCCACAATTTCGCAGTAAATAAGAATAACGCACATTTTTCTTCAAAAAGTGGCAATAATAATGCTCGAAAAGTGCTAAATTACTCTGAATTTTGTAAGCTAGATGAAAAGGTTTCGCTATCATTCCTGAAGCGGCGTTATTATTAATCAAAATCAAAAATGAGTGGTTTTCGAAGTGGCACTGCTCGCGTGTACTTTTGAGGTCTGACGCACGAGGGCCTGGACGCTTTGTGGGTGTGTGTGAGAGCAGAGCCCTCGGCCTGACGCCTGAATGACCAGGCCCGAGGAGGACCCCATAGGTCGTAGGTCTCAGTTCAGTGGAGCCAGAGGGGAAGAGTAGGAGGCCGGCAATAATGGGAGGCTTGATTGGAGCTGATAGGAGGCCGGGAACTGTGGAAGGTTAGATTGGGGAGGATCGGAGGCTAGAATTGGGGGGGGGGAGGGGGGGGGGGGGGGGGAGAGAAGGTTGCAGGGGTAGGGTACACCTAGGAGCAACAGTGACCTTTCTTTAAAGGTGGAATTTAATTATGTGATGAGGGGACCTATGCAGGATGAGGTCAATCCTATTTAAGTCGCAGTTTAGGCAACAGGTCAGATCTCAAAGATTATGTTCGGTTTTTGAAAAAAAAAAACCAATGTGATTGCTGAGGTCTCAGAGCTACAAACATTTCAGATTCCTGAGCCAGGGCTGAAGAATGGGGGGTTGGGGGGGTGGATTTCCTCTGAACATCATTTGCCTCTTTGCACAAGGCCTGCCTAAAAATTAAGCCTGACAGAGAAAGTGTGGTGTCACAGGAAACAAAATGCACAGTCGTACCCTTATAAAAACACAGATGATACGGTGAAGAGTTTGTTATTTTCAATCCAAACATGCTTATTCAGAGGGCGCAGCAACATACACGACCCTGTGGAACTGTTTTTAAAAAAAATATTTTTATTCTCCTTTTTCACATTTTCTCCTAAATTTACACCCAACAACAATAAACAATAATCAGTAACAAATAAGTCAATCCCCATATCAATAACAACGATCCCATTCTGCCACCAAACCCCAAACATCAGCTCGCATGTTCACACAAACAAATTCCAAAAACGAATTAGGAATCACCCATAGTCGCCGTTAACACAAACAGCCCCCCTCCCCCCAAACCTCCCACCCACCCGCTCCAACTAATGTTCAATGTTATCCAGTTCTTGCAAGTGCATAATGAATAATGGCCATGAATTGTAGAACCCTCCATCCTTCCCCTCAGTTCAAACTTAACCTTCTCAAGGGTCAATAATTCCAACAGGTCCCCCCGCCATGCCAGGGCACAGGGTGGAGAGGCTGCCCTCCATCCCAGCAGGATCTGCCTTCGGTCGACATCTGCCTCCTCGCCTGTTTCCAACCCTGGCCGGTCCGACGCCCCGAATATGGCCTCCCAAGGGCCCGGGTCCAGTTTCACGTGCACCACTTTAGAAATTACCTTAAAAACCTCCTTCCAGTAATCCTCTAGCTTTGGACAGGACCAAAACATATGAACGTGATTAGCCCCCCCCGCAACATTCACACACATCTTCTACTCCTTCAAAGAATCGGCTCATCCTCGCCCTCGTGAGGTGTGCTCTGTACACCACCTTCAGCTGTATCGGCCCCAACCTCGCGCACGAGGTGGAGGCATTCACTCTCCGGAGCACCTCACACCAGAACCCCTCCTCCATATCCTCTCCCAACTCTTCCTCTCATTTTCCTTTGATCCCTTCCAGTGGTGCCTTCTCCTCTTCCAAAATAGCTCTATAAACTGCTGACACTACCCCCTTCTCCAGTCCCCTTATCGTCAGCACCTCCTCCAGCAATGTGGAGGCCGGCTCCACCGGGAAGTTCTGTATCTCCAGTGACGCTGTGGAACTGTTAAGGGTCTGGAGGCGTGTGTGAAAATAGAATGGCGGTTCTCTCACCCCAAAGGGACTGAAAGTAGCAAGTGGTTCAGACCAACTTTCTGACCAGACTTGCAATACATGCTATTCAAAAGACCGCTGTTATTCGAACCCGCTACTTTTCACCTGGCATAATATAGATCTAAGGACCGATCAAGGCGATCCTATTGCCAACTGTGAAAAGTGGAAAGAACAAAGAAAAGTACAGCACAGGAACAGGCTCTTCGGCCCTCCAAGCCTGCACTGACCATGCTGCCCGTCTAAACCAAAATCTTCTGCACAGACTCGTACAGTCGTGCATTTACACAACACCTTGAACAGAAAATAACTCGGGGAGGGGGGGGTGCTCCACGGCAGCGTTGGAAGGCTAATAAATTTGACACTTGGGCAAATATTAGAGCTGGATGATCAAAAGCTTGCTCAAAGGATTTGAGGAGAGTCTTAAAGGAGGAGGGAAAGGTGGGGAGTCCAGGGAGAGAGCTGGAGGCACCCTCCCCCTGGCAGATGAAAGCATATCGCCACTGGTGGGGGTATTAAAATTGGGGATATTCAGGGGATCAGAATGAGAGTACAGAAATCATGGGAGAGTTCTGAGGTTGACTGCAGGAGGTTAAGTGGACGCTCATGGAATCGTTTGAAAATGAGGATGGGAGAGAGTGGACATTACAGTCACACCTCCTCGATTGCACCATTTAAAATAAACGTGGCTTTAACCTGAATAAATCGACAATCTTAGCTTCCATCTCCGGCAGTGAAATGACAACATGGAAAAGTGTAGACAATCCCATTCACTGTCTCTGACAATGTGGCAGACAGCTTTATCAGAAATCTTGCAAGACCTAATCACACTATCGGCTGACTCAGGCATCAGCAGATTTCAACAGTACAATTTTACTGCATCCTGTACGACAGGATAGTTCAATGCGGTATATTTTAAAGACATTTCTTAAACCTAGCTTGATGTGCTGTTTAAAAACAAACAGAAACAAATGATGTTGGTATTTGTAATCCAGCACTGCTTTTAATGTGACAGTTCAACACAGCAGCAACTCTATCAATGAACAAAATTAAGCTATTACACTCTACAGATCTTTCAATATACAGCTGAAAGTTAATTCTTACTTGTGACATCCTATTTACCAATTGCAGATGAGATACTTAGCTGTAATGTTATTCCATTGCTGGTAACTGTCCATTGAGGAGGGCAGTGGTTCCCCAAGTGTAACCAGACTCACTGCTCTGACAACCATGTAATCTGAAATCTGTTCCCGAATGTGCTCCGACGCAGCCCCATCCCTACTGCCATTCCTCACCTCTTACCACCTACTTTCCCGCAGGGTCCATGAAGCGCCGTGTCATTTAATTCTGGAAAACCTGAAGCAAGTTCCGAAGGAACAGCCTCCCTTCCCTCCTCGATGCGAGGAAGCACAGCAAACCACACCCAAATTAGTCACAGTGATTTGTCAGTCCATTCCCAGCCGCTTCCAGGAAACAGGAGCAGAGAGAATCTCCCCGCACGCAGCTGCCAAAGTAGCTTTTACTTATCATCCCACTGCTGGCTCGGTTTAAGATAACGCATTGAAGTGGGAGCAGAGGAAGGATTTGCACAACTCCTCTCAATGAAAAGGCCACACTGGCTTTTAGCTCTCCAAGGTTTCAGGTTCGAACCGAAACAGAAAATACTGGATACCGCAGCAGGACCTGCAGGGACTGTCCAGCATTTTCTGTTTTTGCTTCAGATTCCAGCAGTGAAGTGTCTTGGGGCATGAGGGAAGCTTTATAATTGCAAGTTGTTGTTGTTGAGGTACAAATCAGTGTTCTCAAAAGATTTCCAATCAAGGGACGTGGTGAGTGCTGTCATTTGCTTTCTGACAAGCAGAGTGTGAGTAAGCAGAAGGACACTTCAGTGAAGGAGCAGGAACAACGAACAAAGGTGGTGGCAGCCAGAGGGGAAAACTCGGCAACGGACATGGGACAGCTTGAGAGAGATCACCTGCACAAAGGTGGAGTCAGTCAGCGTGACACCTTCAGTAAGGAAGGGGAAGGAGTCAGAACAGTCAGAGGATCTCTACAGGGCTCGATCGAGAGAGAGAGAGAAGCATAGCCGGAGGGACTCCTCAGGGTTCAGGATGGGAATAGAGCTGGGCACAACCAGGGGGTGAATTGGCCATGCTAAATTGCCCAAAAGGTGGGTGGGGTTACGGGGCTAGGAGTGGGGGATTGGGCCTCAGTACGGTGCCAAACCGTATACGCCTCTGTATACACCTCTCGCTGCCTCAGGAAGGCAGACAGCATTATCAGAGACCCACCCAGGCATTGCCTTCTTCCAGACCCTTCCATCAGGCAGAAGGTACAGAAGTCTGAAGACTCGCACATCCAGACATAGGAACAGCTTCTTCCCCACAGCTATAAGACTCCTCAACAACTCCCCCTTGGACTGATCTGTTCCCTGTAAGAACACTATTCACGACGCCCTATGCTGCTCTTGCTCATGTATTTGCTTTGTTTGGCCCCTTGTTCCACACTGTAACCAATCACTGTTTAGTTGATGTACCTTTTGTCAATGTTCCCTGTTGATGATTCTTGTGTCTACTATGTACGTACTGTGTACATTCCTCGGCCGCAGAAAAATACCTGTACTTCAGTACATGTAACAATAAATCAAATCAAATCAAAATGTTCTATTGGAGCAAGGGCTGGTGCAGACCCGATAGGCTGAATGGCCTCCTTCTGCACTGTAAATTGCTTTCAGATTAATCCATTTCCTACTTCCCTTCAAATAAAATCACACAGTTTGGAAATGGGAACGACTGATATTTTGAACAAAAAATGAGGTTTCACGAAAGATTCCTGCCACTTCCAAGTCCGGAAAGATATTATGGCCAGGATTTGCCATCATAATGGACCGGGTGGTGTCTGCCCAAGTTGGGACTTTTCTCCCTTACCCTCTTCAGCTCACAGTGCAGTGGGGGAACAGGGTAACTGGGACCTGAGTAAACCAGGCAAACAACCAACAGGATAACTAGCACCTTAAGAAATGAGATAGAACAATGGTGAAATGAAGAGCAGTAGGGTCAATTAAAAGATAATTCATTCAATGTCGTATCAGGAAAGGCAAGAGAAGTAAAGTAAGCTTTCTTTTAAAATGCCTCCAAAAAAATTAAGACCTGAAAGAATGAGAGCGTGTAGTGGTCACTAGGCCAGTAAACCCAGGGTCATGCTCTGGGAACCTGGGTTCAAATCCCCCCCACATCGGAGGGTGAAATCGGAAATTTGTAAAAACAAAATCTGGAGTTTACAAAGTCTAATGATGACCAAACCCCACCGGTTCACTATCGTCCCTTCAGGGAAGGAAATCCACCGTCCTTATTTACTTACCTAGTCCGGCCTACATTCGACTCCAGATCCACAGCAAAGTGGACTTTTAAACGCCCTTTGAAGTGACTTCGCAAGCCACTCAGTTCAAGGGCAATTCGGGATAGGTGGCCAATGCTGGTCTTATCAGTGACACCCACATCCCATGAATGAATAATGAGGAAAAAAAAGTTAATTTGCGGTGTGGGAGAGGTTGATGGCCGTGACTAACCATTATCGTGTCATTAATAAGGCTTACTTAATTTTCTGTGGTGAGTTCAACGGGCATTTCACGGGTGTCACGTGAGAGTACCCTTTAAGAAATGTGTGTTTAAGAAATGTACCTTTAAGAAATGGAGCTGCTCATGTTACTGGAGTGATGCCAGAGTGTGGGTGGAGCTGAGCTCTACTTCTGCTTTTTAGTTTCCGTTTGAGGAAAAGCTTGGGGTGTGTCTGTGTTTTTTCAGTGAGCTGCACTGCTGTTGATCTCTGCCATCCAAAGACTATCTATGGATAATTTGGCCAACTCAGAATTGTAAAAAGGTCTCAGTATTAAATGTAAACCTAATGTGCTCCTGTTTGAAGGTTTGTTAAGTCTTTTGGGTGTAAAAGGACAGCATACAGGTTACTTAGTGTTGTATTCTTTGGGGGGTGTATTTGATTTACTGGTTGCTAAGATCTTCACTGTTTGTTTTAAAAAGGTTACCTCGAGTTCATAGAATAAACATTGTTTTGTTTTTAAAAAAACACTGGTCCATTTTCTGCATTACCATATCTGTAGAGTGAGCCGTGTGCTCCCCATACCACAATCCATTAAAAGTTGTGGGTCAGGTGAACTCCATGGTACAATTTGGGATTCTCTAAACCCTGGGCCCATAACACGGGCAACATGCCGAAGTTAAAGAAAAGAAAGAAAATCGCTTATTGTCACGAGTAGGCTTCAATGAAGTTACTGTGAAAAGCCCCTAGTCGCCACATTCCGGCCCCTGTTCGGGGAGGCTGGTACGGGAATCGAACCGTGCTGCTGGCCTGCTTGGTCTGCTTTAAAAGCCAGCGATTTAGCCTGGTGAGCTAAACCAGCCCCTGGTTAAGAGCGAGATGCAATCTTTGCAATGTTGAAGGTGGAGAGATGCCACTTTTGGATATTCACATTTAGCCACTAGCTGGGTCTTCACCTGAAGCTGCCAAACTTTGATCCATAAATGACGGGGAGAGCCACTAGCCTCGCCTTTATTTTGACAGGAATTGCTCACGCTCGAAGAGGACTGGTGCCATTTCATTTCAAATCCCATACTTGGGCCTAGACTTTCACACTGAGAAGCGGCACCTGGTGGTGTGCTGGCAGCAATGATAAAGTACGTTGAGGGCCAGTTTAGCTCATTTGGTTAGCTCTGAGGAGAGGTTGAATAAACTCGCTTTGTTCTCGCTGCAACGACGGAGGTTGAGGGGGGACCTAATAGCGGTCTACAAAATTGAGGGGCATAGACAGAGTCAGAGGCTTTTTCCCAGGGTAGAGGGATCAATTACTAGGGGCCATAGGTTTAAGCTACGAGGGGCAAGGTTTAGAGGTGATGTACGAGGCAAGTTTTTTTACACAGAGGGTAGTGGGTGCCTGGGACTCACTGCCAGAGGAGGTGGTGGAAGCAGGGACGATAGTGACGTTTCAGGGGCATCTTGACAAATACATGAATAGGATGGGAATAGAGGGATACGGACCCCGGAAGTGTGGAAGATTTTAGTTTAGACGGGCAGCATGGGCAGCACAGGCTTGGAGGGCCGAAGGGCCTGTTCCTGTGCTGTACTTTTCTTTGTTTGTTTATTAGATATCTGGTTGGTGATGCAGAGCGGGGCCAGCAGCGCGGGGTTCAATTGCCTTACCGACTGAGGTTATTCATAAAGGCCCCACCTTGCCCTTCGCCTGAGGTGTGGTGACCTCAAAGGGGAAAGCAGCCGATGGTCACCTGCGACTATGCCGACTTTACCCTACCTGTTAAAGTACAGGGTGTCTGATCTGATGTGGGATATTCCAGAATCAGCCTAGTTATGGGAAAATGTTACATTTAACAGGGCAAGCTGAGAAAGGGGCAGTGCTAAAAAAAAACACACTCGCACCAACACTTTGCAGTGGGGGCAAAAGTCCTTGGGAGGAAACAAAATCCTTCCTGCTTTCGATTTCCGAATTTATAACAGTGATATTATTTGGGTGCAGCGCTGCTCATGGTATCGTCAAAGCCTAGAGCTAGAAAAAAACCCAGAAACACATTTGGTTTTTCAATCTTCATTTTCTTCTTTAACGCTGCGACATTAAGCAATTCATATTCTAGATTGAGCTGCACCGGGTTATTCTTTTATGTTTGTTCGACTGAGTTGGTTTCTTGGACAAACGCAAGTAGTTCAGTCAGTGCAGCCGAATCAATCTTTTCAAACTCTCAGGGGCACATTTAACAGCGAGGGACGACTTGTTTACCACTCATGATCTGAGCAGGAGTAAGCCATTTCCTGCTGTTTCTGTTCAGCAAAGGCAGCCCTAGATTTTATTTAATGAACTGATAATAATGCTAGGAGAGATTGGTGAATTTAGCAGTGCCTGGCAGTGAACCCCAGTTCAATCTGATTAACGGTGATATGATTTCCTCACCAGCACAGCGGGTGACAGACTTGTACATTTCCATGACTACAGCACCCATCTTATTCTGTAGATAACTCTGTGGGCCTCTGTATTACCAACAGCTCCAACTATTTGCTAGTGTAATTAAAGATTGCATTGATAGAGATTCTTCCAGTACCACAGGATGTCCCAGAGAATACTGACAGTGCTGGAGGACACCACTCGGCCCATCGAGTCCACACCGACCCTCCGAATGAGCACTGCACCTCGGCCCAAACCCCCACCCTATCCCCATAACCCCACCTAACCGTTGGACATTAAGGGGCAAATTAGCATGACCAATCCAACACAGGGGCTGGTTTAGCTCACTCGGCTAAATCGCTGGCTTTTAAAGCAGACCAAGCAGGCCAGCAGCACGGTTCGATTCCCGTACCAGCCTCCCCGAACAGGCGCCAGAATGTGGCGACTAGGGGCTTTTCACAGTAACTTCATTGAAGCCTACTCGTGACAATAAGCGATTTTCATTTTCATCTTTGGACTGCGGCAGGAAACTGGAGCATCCACAGGAAACCCACGCAGACATGGGGAGAAAGTGCAAACTCCACGCAGACAGTGACCCAAGGCCGGATTTGAACCCGAGCCCCTGGCGCTGTGAGGCAGCAGTGCTAACCACCGTGTCGCCGTGACTCTGCGCAGCAGCTCTGATAAACAGCAATATGATAATGACCAGATCTTCTGCTTTTGTCATTTTTCTGAAGGGTTAGATGTTGTCCAGAACACTGGAGATAACTTACTTCCTCTTCAAAATACTGTCACAGGATCTTTTACATTCACCCGAGAGGGTAGATTAAGAACTCAGTTTAGCATCTCATTCAAAGGGATGACACTTCCTGGGAGTGTCAGCACAGACTTGTGCTCAAGACCTGCAATGGGACTTGAACCCATAACCTTCTGACCCTGAGGCAAGAGGGCTGCCTATTGAGTCACAGCTAAAAATGGCAGTGCAGTCAAAAAACATCCAGCCGAATATCTATCCTCCATTAACAAAATAGCTGATCTATTCCCAAACAAATTTTAGCCATTGTATTAGTAATCTTGTTGAGTAAAAGTTTCTCGCGAGAGCAGCACTTTGCGACAGGTGTCCGCACAGCCTTGATCATCTAGTTATAGCAAGAAAACATGTGTTGCTTTGCACAATATTCTGCCCCGTCTCACTGTTAAATAACTGAAAAATACTGAATGAAGTCGACTGGTAAGAAACGCTTTCTGTTAGTGTCAACTTGCAGCTCCATCTGTAGCAACATCTGTTTTCAGAAAGACTCCCTCATTGTTATTTTAAAATATCCTGATGCGTTGTATGTACTATTTAAACCTTTGATGACACCTCCTTTGAAGCAGTTGAACAAAATCTGTGCAGCTATCAAATGTCACAATAACTGAAATTTGGGTTATGGAATGATGCAATTAAGATGATCTGCTTTTAGTTGTTGAGGTTTTGAGATACAATAGAACCAAAATAGATTGTTATTTTTTGCTGAATAAGGCCAAAGGATTATTTACGCCTCATTACTGCGACTTTGCATTGCAACCTGAACTTTGCCCTTAATGGTGATCTGCTGGTCACACCAAGACCAACATCTTCACTGCTACATTTGGCATTGTCACTCAGCTGTCCCCCCAAAATTATCTGCTCTGAATTGCCCAAAACTGGGGGGGGGGGGGAACCCAGTCCTTATGTGATGTGTTTATCATAGATGTACCAATCGTATGATAACGATTGGTGGAATAATAACACACGTAGGCTGCTTTCCCCCTTGAGGGGGGTGGGGGGAGCTGTCTGGTGGTGATTTAACCTGAGGGTCACCACACCTCAGGCAAGGGGTAAGGTAAAGAAGGTGGGCCTCCATTAATAACCACAGCTGGTTCAGGAATTGAACCCACACTGCTAGTCATGCTCTGCATCATAAACCAGCTGTCCAGCCAACTGAGCTAAACACCATACAACCGAACAGCCATTCGGGTAGATCAGGAGCCTCAGTGGGGACCGCACGGCCGAGGTTGCACTTAGCCTGGTTTCCTGCACTGAGGGGCTCCCGCTCATCAGAGCTCCTCAATGCAGGGAGAGATCGGGACGGCATTTTTAAATGACGCCCTGATCTCTCGACCCCCCCCCCCGACGTGACCCCTGAGCCCCCTCAAAACCCCACCCTATCTATAAGGGGACCCTCGGCCAAACAACGCCTCCCCCCCGCCCTCCCCCCATGCAGGGCACACCTGGACCCGGCCCCGCCATGTGAAAAATGCCAGCTGGGCACCTTGACAGTGCCAGCCTGGCAGTAGCCCTGAAGGCACGGTGAAGGAACGGTGATATATTTCGAAGTCAGCATAGTGTGCGGCTTGAAGGGGAACATGTAGGTGGTGGCGTTCCCATGTATCTGCTACCCTGGTCTTTCGAGATGGTAGATATCACGGGTTTGGAAAGTGCTGTCCCTTTGACAGATGCTTCTGACAGTTTTGACAATTGATTTTGACAGGCCTGTTGACAGTTCCAATGAACTTGACAGTCATGAGTTTACCAACTTTGTACGCACATTTATGCCTACATTTAGCAATTCCATAGGACATCTGACCTCCACCAAAGATGTCCTGGGACCAGATCCAACGAGGTACCATTACCCCTCCAAAGGGGTACCCCTGGGTACCCAAACAAACCAGCAACGCTGAGACCTGCTGTTAACTGGTCTATTCCACACATTTCAACTTTCGCACTCTTGGCCGACCAAAACCCTACTTCAGGGAAGGCAATGAATGATTTAAATGGGCAAACCTAGGGAGAGATTCTCCGCCTTGCACTGCCAGTAGCGAAGTTCATTTGCATCCACTTAGGGAGTTGGGCACCACCTTCTCCAGGCCCGCATGATTCTCCTGTTCCCTGGGCCAGGAATCACATCGGCGGGATTACAGGAATGGAGAAGTGTGGCCCTGATGTGGTGACCTCACGGTGGGCAAAGGGGGTAGGTACCTTCGAAGGGGGATCTCCCCCCCCCCCCCACAAGTCCAGCTGAAGGCCACCACAGTCCCCTCCGACAATGCAAGACCTGCACACCCCACCCCCACCAGATCCCGCCCCACTGCCCCACTCATACCGCTTATATAAAGAGACCCTCCCCCCCCCCCAAGAGACACCCTAGATAAAGGGACATCACCCAGAGACCCCCTAAATTTAGAAATCCCCCAGGGTCTCTCTTCTGAGGGGGGGGGGAGGTGTTCGAGGCAGTGGTCTGTTTTCTGGGACGGGGGGGGGGGGGGGGGGGGGTCTGTGGGGGTTCTCTTTATTTTGAGAGTCTCTGAGGTGGCCTCTTTATTTAGGGATCTCTTGGGAGGGTAGGCATGGGTCGCTTTCCCTCATGCTTGGGGGAAGGGGAGGAACCCAGAAAATCTGGCGTGCAGACTGAATTATGTGAGTGGCCAGCCTCGCTATGGGGCCACGCGCTCAAAATGGCAGCCCAATAGTGGGATTCCCTTGGCAATCCCTCGCAATCCTCATCATGCATAACTTTGCATGGCGAAGGATTGGGAATTGCTTCCAGCGGGAGCGCAAATTAGCCCCGGCGGGAAAATGCCGCCGAAATGGAGAAAATCGCCTAACGTCTTGAACCTATCGAGTGGTGTGAATGTGGAACTCACTGCCCAGGGATTGGCTGAAGTGAATAGTATGGATGGGTTTAAGGAGAAGCCGGAAAGGTGCCAGGGGAAGGATGGGGGGAAAAGAGAAAAGAGGAATGGAGGCTGCGGAGCGTAATGATCGACATGGACAGGTTGGTCCTGTTTCTGTGTCGTACATCCAATGTAGTCCTTTGACCGTTGACAGCAGTTTGGGATTTAATCCTTTCACTTCAATGAGCAGCAATCCACGCTTGAAGCTCATCGCCAATGCTGCTGGGAGTGAGGGGAACGTTTGCAAAGCTTTTCGCTCTCTCGGAGGGAGAACAACTCACCACACAAAGTATTTCTCACTTCATGACGTGGCTGCGAATTGGAGAACGTGGCTGAGAATGCCAGGTCCATTTGAAGAGTAGCTAAGGTTCAGGTGATCAGGTGGGTTGTCGACCCAGTTCTTTCCCTTCACAATAAGTGAATGAGAATGGTTCGGGACGGTGACTGCCTCCAACATGCTGGGCGGGATTCTCGGGACCCTCCAGCCGTGTGTTCCTCGTCCGTGCGCCGTCCACCGGCGGCGGGATTCTCTACTCCCGCTGCTTGCCGCCGGGGAATCCGTGGGCGGAGCTGCAGTGCCAGCGGGAAAAGGGAGCCCCAAAGGGCGGAGAATTCCAGCAATTATCTCACATTCAAGCATTCTCATATTATTTTACTGTATTCAATAAACTGTGCGCTTTTGAATCAAATGCTATTCCACCCCCCTGCATAACACATATTGTTTACTCCAAAATATATAGATACCACAGAACCATAAACTAGCGGAACTCATGTGACAGGGGTACTTGGTTATCAGTAACACATTTCCGCTGTTTTATCTGACATCGATATATTTAGAACAGCGCAAATGGCACGTTGTGGTGCCTCTCTTGCACTGTCCACTGCACAGCAAAGTCACACGTGTTTATTTAAATATTGTGGGCCAACAGGATAGCAGGTTACAGTTAATCTGCAATTGGCGTACAGCCAATACGGTTGGTAAGTACCTCCTACAAGGGATCTCATGCTAAAAGCACACAAGGGCCCAGGAGCACAGTGGTTATGTCACTGGGTCAGTAATCCAGAGGCCTTGTTTACGGATCTGGAAGTATTGACTTCCAAATCCACCACTGCTAAAGAATTTAAATTCTGTTTGTTAGATTAATCTGGGATAAAAGCTACTTTTAGTAACGGTCACAGCATATTGTCATTGTTGACTAATTTCTCTCGGGAGGAACTCTGCCATCCTGGAACGATTTAGTCTGACTCCAGGCCAACAGCAATGTGGTTGACGCTTAATTTCCCTCCAAAATGGCCAATCAAAACCCTCAGGGCATGATCTACTGACCGCATTGCGCCCGAAAAGGCAGTGCGCGTGGTAGGTAGAAGCTGGGATATCCCTCTTGCGGGATCTACCTGGCTCGCCACACCTCACCTCACACGCTCTAACGCGATCTCGCGGGACGTCGCGATGGGAATCCCCCCCACTGTGGGGGCGGATCACTTTTTAGCAAATCTGCATATTAGAGCTAGACAGCTGGTCTCACTCTAAAATGCTCTCCCGCGATCAATCCACGGTGATGGGATTTAACCTGTTTGCCTTAGACACCTCGGGGATCGCCATTCAGTGCTGGGGACCATTCAAATTCATCTGGAGATCCAAGATGGACCGTGTCCGATGGGACACCATGTACAAACCTCTGGATAAAGGAGGGAGGAACATACCCAACGTCTCCCTCATCCTGATGGCCACCTTTGTGTGCAGCTGCATTAAGCTGTGCGTGGATCCCCGGGTATGCAAACACCAAATGTCACTACATACTGAGGTTCTACCTGTCCCCGGTGTTGCGAAGGATGGGCCTGGCCACATTGCCGCGGAATGCTCCAAGTAGTTGGACCGTGCCGCACCACCTGTCCCTCGTGGAAACATTTTTGAAGAAAAACACCTTTGACCACAAGACAATGAAGCAATGGTCAGCACGTAATGTCCTCGAGGCTTTCAGGGAAAAAGACTGTGGAGGACGTTGGATGGTTCCCTGAGCCGACTGTCAGAGTCATCTGGCAGAACGCCTCATCACCAGAACTTACAAACAAGCACCAAGACCTAGCTTGGCTGGTGGTGAGAAGGGCCCTCCCTGTCAGATTCTTCATGTACACCTGAAGGCTCAGCACCGTTGCACGCTGCCCTCGGAGTGGCTGTGGGGGAAACGAGACAGTCACACACCTCCTTGTGGAATGTGCCTTTGCAAAGAAGATCTGGAGAGAGATGCAGTGGGATTTGTCAAGGTTCATCCCGAGCAGCTCTGTGACAAGCTGGCATTTTTCCCGCGATAGGAATCGGGTCCAGGGGTGCTCTGTGTGGATGCGGGGAGACCTGAGAACCCTCTTATAGGTGAGTGGGGGGTTCGGGGGTCACGTTAGTAGGTTGGGACATCAGGACGCCACAGAGTCCCATTTGAACTCCGAACTCTGGGAAACACGCTGCGGAACGCGCTCTTTATGGGACTCTGTTCCCATTGGGGTAGATCGCACCCTCAAGGTGCTCAAGATGGCGGCTTCTCGCCTCGTGCCTAAATCACAAAAAATATCATGATAATATCCAGGGCATCACCAAACCACCAATCTGCCACCTGGCTCACCCTGGTGGTGTCAAGCGGATGTTGGATTTGATCTACGAGGAGACTCGCGAGGTGCTGAATGTTTTCCTGGAAAATGTGACCAGGGATGCGATCACTGACACCGAGCACGCCAAGCGCAAGATGGCCACCGCCACGGATGTGGTGGATGCACCGAGATGCCGGGGCCTCGCATTCAATGGATTTGGTGGCTGAACAACTCAGCCCTTTCTACCAATCTCACAACAGCTAAATCACAAAAAGCTAACATGTAAGTTCAGCAGGTAACAGGGAAGGCAACTGGAATGTTGATCTTAATTTCAGAGGGAATGGAGTATAGAAACAGGGATGTCCTGCTAAAACTACACAAGGCACTATTTGGACAACACCTGGAATACTGTGAACTGTTTTGATCCCATTATCTAAGGAAAGATATCCTGGCATTTGAGGCAGTCCAGAGAAGGTTCATTAAGTTGATGAAATGAAATGAAAATCACTCAATTGAAGTTACTGTGAAAAGCCCCTAGTCGCCCCATTCCGGCACCTGTTCGGGGAGGCTGGTATGGGAATTGAACCCGTGCTGCTGGCCTGCCTCTGTCTGCTTTCAAAGCCAGCTCTTTAGTTCTGTGCTAAACCAGCCCCTTGTATTAATCCTGGGAATGGAAGGATTTCTTTAAAAAGCCTGAATTTATTGTAATTGGGAAGAATGAGAGGCGACCTTCTTGAGACGCTAGGATTCTTATCGGGCCTTAGGGTAGACACTGAGAGGATGTTTCCTCTTGTGGGCAAGTCTAGGACCAGAGTGCATCATCTCAGAGTAAGACGTCTCCCATTTAAGACAGAGATGAGGAGGAATTTCCTCTCTCAGAGGGTAGTGAATCTGTGAAATTATTTACCGCAAAGGGCTGTAGTGGCGGGGGCAATAAGTATGTTCAAGGCTGAGATTTTCAATCAGTACCCAGGAATCAAGAGTTATGGGGATAAGGTGGGAAGGTGGGGTTGAGGATTATCAGATCGGTCATGAGCTCTTTGAATGGCGGAGCAGACCTGATGGGCTGAATGGCCTACTTGTGCTCCTACGTCTTATGGTCACCTTCTCAAGGGTAACTAGGATGGGTAATAAGTGCTGATCTCGCCAGCAGCACCCACAGTCCGTAAAAAAAAGAACATGGTAAATTGATGGCAGTGTGGCTTTTGTATCTTGCTCACTCATGTCGGAGCAGGGCAGAAAGCATTCTGCAGCAACGTGAGATATCTTTATACCAACAACACAGTCTGACAAAAGAGCCTCATGTGATTGACTAAAAATCTGTACAGGCCGTTGGACTAAGAAGCGAGTCCCAGAGTCCAAAACGTTACTGGCTGTCTTTTGAATGTTGACGATAGCAGAATGGGAAATGTTTGCTCACATTAAGCAGCTGAACCCTCATTCACCCACAGTAATTTGTTTGACCGCCCTGTGGTAGAGGCTGGAAAGAAGGTTCAGCCCGGGCAGCACAATCAAGCTTTTATTTGACGAAAGAATCTGGTGCTGAATTTCTTACATTTTTTAGGAAATCCATATTTTGTTGATTAATTGTGGGAGGGGACAAATGGGAAACTGGGCAGTTTCTGCAGACCCGCTGACCGAGGCTGGTCTTTGCAGCCACAGGAACATACGGTATAGGTACAGAAGAAGGCCATTCGGCCCCTCGAACCTGCTCCTCCATCCAACAAGATCATGGCTGATCCGTTTGTATTTCGGGTTCCACATTCTCATCAGCCCTCGATAACCTTTGATTCCGGTCATGCCCAACAAGAACCCAGCTACCACTGCCTAAGAAATATCCAGTGATCCCGCCCCACTGTCGGATATGGGCGTCACTGGGTTGGCCAACATTTGTTGTCCATTCCGAGTTGCCCTTCAGAATGGGGTGTCTCGATCCGCTGCTGCCCCTGATGTGTAGGTGCACCCACAGTGCTGTTAGGGAGGGAGTTCCAGGATGTTGCCCCAGTGACAGTGAAGGAACGGCGATATGTTTCCAAGTCAGGGTGGTGTGTGACTTGGGAGGCGGACTTCCAGGGGGTGGGGTTCCCAGGTATCTGTTGCTCTTGTCCTTCTAGGTGGTGGTGGTCGTGTGTTTGGAAGGTGTCTAAGGAACTTGGTGAGTTACTGCAGTGCATCTTGTAGATGGTACACACGGCTGCCACTGTTTGTCAGTGGTGGAGGGTTTGAGTGTTTGTGGAAGGGGGAGCAATCAAGTCGGCTGGATGGTGTTGAGCTTCTTGAGTGTTGTTGGAACTGCACTCATCCAGGCAAGTGGAGAGTATTCCATTATACTCCTGATTTGTACCTTGCAGATGGTGGACAGGCTTTGGGGGTCAGGAGGTGAGTTATTTGCCGTAGGGTTCCTAGCCTTTGACCTGCCCTGGTAGCCACAGTATTAATAGTATTAACTCAGTATTAACTCATCAGCAAATGTGTGAGCGACTGCGTGCCAAAGAAAGCAGTACGTACGTTCCCCAATCGGAAACCATGGCTCAATCACGAGATTGACTCCCTCCTGCAGGACAGATCTGAGGCGTTCAAGTCAGACGACCCTGACCTATAAAAGAAATCCAGGTACGACCTCCGCAAAGCCATCTGAGATGCCAAGAGAGAATATCTTAGCAAGCTAGAGTCACAGACAGACTCTCGGCGGTTGTGGCAAGGACTAAACAACATAACGGGCTACAAGGCGAAGCCGAGCAGTATCTCCAGCAGCAGACCACCCCTCCCCGATGAACTCAATGCATTCTATGCTCGGTTCGAGCAGGTAACCAACAATTCGCTATTGACTGCCCCAGCAGCCCATAACTCACCCATGCCCACCATCACAGCTTCCAAAGTCAGATCGGCCTTCCTGAAAGTGAACCCTCGGAAGGCGACGGGCCCAGACGGGATCCCTGGTCGTGCACTCAGAGCCTGCGTGGACCAGCTGGCAGAGGTGTTCGCGGGCATCTTTAACCTGTCCCTACTCCACTCCGAGGTCCCCACCTGCTTCAAGAAGACCACCATCATACCGGTACCAAAGAAGAACCAGGCAACGTGCCTCAATGACTACCGTCTGGTTGCCCTGACTTCAGTCGAAATAAAGTGCTTCGAGATGTTGATCATGAAGCGCATCACCTCCATACTCCCAGAACGCATTGATTCACTTCAATTCGCAAACCGTCACAACCGGTTCACAGCAGACGTAATTTCCCTGGCCCTACACTCATCCCTAGAGCATCTCGACAACAAGGACTCCTACATCAGACTCCTATTTGTTGACTACAGCTCTGCTTTCAACACCATAATCCCAGCCAAGCTCATATCAAAGCTCCAAAATCTAGGACTTGGCTCTCCACTCTGCAACTGGATCTTCGATTTTCTGACCAACAGACCACAATAAGTAAGAATGAACAACACCTCCTCCACAATAGTCCTCAATACCGGTGCCCCGCAAGGCTACGTACTTAGCCCCCTACTCTACTCCCTGTACACACACGACTGCGTGGCAAAACTTGGTTCCAACTCCATCTACAATTTTGCTGACAATACAACCATAGTGGGCCGGATCTCGAATAACGACAAGTCAGAATACAGGAGGGAGATAGAGAACCTAGTGGAGTGGTGTAGCGACAACAATCTCTCCCTCAATGCCAGCAAAACTAAAGAACTGGGATTGACTTCAGGAAGCAAAGTACTGTGCAAACCCCTATCAGCATCAACGGGGCAGAGGTGGAGATGGTTAGCAGTTTCAAATTCCTAGGAGTGCATATCTCCAAATATCTGTCCTGGTCCACCCACGTCGACGCTACCACCAAGAAAGCACAACAGCGCCTATACTTCCTCAGGAAACTAAGGAAATTCAGCATGTCCACATTAACCCTTACCAACATTTACAGATGCACCATAGAAAGCATCCTATCAGGCTGCATCACAGCCTGGTATGGCAACTGCTCGGCCCAGGACCGCAAGAAACTTCAGAGAGTCGTGAACACCGCCTAGTCCATCACACGAACCTGCCTCCCATCCATTGACTCCATCTACACCTCCCGCTGCCTGGGGAAAGCGGGCAGCATAATCAAAGACCCCTCCCACCCGGCTTACTCACTCTTCCAACTTATTCCATCGAGCACGAAGTACGGAAGTCTGAGAACACGCATGAACAGACTCAAAAACAGCTTCTTCCCCACTGTCACCAGACTCCTAAATGACCCTCTTATGGACTGACCTCATTAACACTACACCCTGTATGCTTCATCCGATGCCAGTGCTTATGTAGTTACATTGTATATCTTATGTTGCCCTATTATGTATTTTCATTTATTCCCTTTTCTTTTCATGTACTTAATGACCTGTTGAGCTGCTCGCAGAAAAATACTTTTCACTGTACCTCGGTACACGTGACAGTAAACAAATCCAATCCAATCCAATCCAATATGGCTAGTCCAGTTCAGTTTCTGAATGGTAACCCCAGGATGTTGATTGTGGGGGATTCAGTGATGGTAATGCTATTGAATGTCAATATTATCTGCTTGAGCTTGGCAAATAACTCTTTGGGTGGATTGGCATCCGTGGTAGCTGGTTAGTTAAATGGTCGAATGGACTGTCCGGTCAACTGATTTTCATTGAAAGACATAGAATAAAATTGAGGTTGGGTGTACAAAGGATTACAGGTGAGACAAGTCAGAGAAAAATCTACCCCATCGCCTCTCTCTCGCTCAAAGTTCCAATTCTCTACTGGCGCGATCTACTTGAATGGCGACAGAGTCCTGTAGTGTGTGAGATTAGCCACGTGTCGCATGGTGCTGATAGTGCTAAGAAACACCCCGTTATCCAACGCCCACCCGGGTAGATTAGGGGTCTCAGCGGGAAACTCCTCGATGAGGCTGCACTTAGTATCTTTCTGGTCCACTCTCCGGAACTCCTCAGTGCAGCGCGAGATCAGGGCGCCTTTTTGTTCTTTATTTGCTTTTTAAATCTTTACTGGTGTCACAGGTAGTCTTACATTAACACCGCAATGAAGTTACTGTGACAATCCCCTAGTTGCCACACTCCGGCGCCTGTTCGGGTACACAGAGGGAGAATTCAGAATGTCCAATTCACCTAACAAGCACGTCTTTCGGGACTTGTGGGAGGAAACCGGAGCACCCGGAGGAAACCCACGCAGACACGGGAGAACCTGCAGTCTCCGCACAGACAGTGACCCAAGCTGGGAATCGAACCTGGGATCCTGGTACTGTGAAGCAACAGTGCTACCCACTGTGTTATCATGCCGCCCACTATAGGATGTAGGCATCGCTGACTGGGCTCGCATTTATTGCCCATTCCTAAGGGCATTTAAGAGTCAATCGCATTGTTGTGGGTTTGGAGTCACACGTAGGCCAGACGAGGTAAGGACGGCAGATTTCCTTCCCTAAAGGACATGAGTGAACCAGATGGGTTTACAACAATCGACAATGGTCTCATGGTCGCCATTAGACTTTTAATTCCAGATTTTTTATTGAATTGAAATTCTACCATCTGGCCTGGCAAGATTCGAACCCAAGTCCCCAGAGCACTACCCTCAGTCTAGTCCAGCAAAGATACGAGTACGCCCACTACCTCCCCTGCAATGGTGTCCTAATCTCTCGAGCCCCAAACCTGACCCCTAAACCCCCGCCAAGCCCGAACTCACTATAAGGGAGTCTCTTGACACCCCATCCCCCAACTACGCAGAGCACCTCCCAGCCCGATCATTGTCACGCAGAAAATGACCATTTGGCACCTTGGCAGTGCCAGGCTGACACCCAGGTGGCACTGCCAGGGTACCAGGCTGGCAGTGCCAAGGTGCCTAGGTGATACCAGCAGTGCTAGGGTTCCCATGGGCATACACCTGGGTGCCTCCAATCCCATGGGGGACCCCCACAAATGCCATCAGACCATAAGACATTGTCCTAATTCTGCTCCTTTCAGCCCAAAATCTGCTCCGCCATTCAATCATGGCTAATATGTTCTTCATCCCCATTCTCCTGCCTTTTCCCCATATTAATCAAGAACCTGTCTATCTCTGTCTTAAAGACACTCGGTGATTTGGTCTCCACGGCCTTCTGCGGCAATGAGTTCCACAGATTCACCACCCTCTGGCTGAAGAAATTCCTCCTCCTCTCAGTTTTAAGGGATCGTCCCTTCAGTCTGAGGCTGTGGCCTCTGGTTCTAGATTTTCCTACAAGTGGAAACATCCTCTCCATGTCCACTCCATCCAGGCCTTGCAGTATCCTGTAAGTTTCAATAAGATCCCCCCTCATCCTTCTGAACTCGAATGAGTCGAGACCCAGAGTCTTCAATTGCTCCTCATATGACAAACCGTTCCGTCTGCTCCTCATTTATGGCGGCTGGTGTTAGCATGTACTAGATGCTGTGGTATGAAGAGACAAGAGTTCAGCTCCTTTTTCACCAACACACCTTTAATGGTTCAAACTCACTCTGCACAGAACTCTACAGGTCATCACCAGCTCCAGAGTCCACCTGAAGCCCCTTTACATATCAGTGTCAATCATTGAACACTTAACATAAATGAGACAATCATTGAACACTTAACATAAATGAGACAATTAATTGCAATGTCTCTTAACCCATTACTTAACAGCTGGCACTGAACGGCTCTCGCCCAAAGTCTCCAAGCCAAAGGGAATAGATCCCAACGCCTTGGTTACCTCAGGAAACTGCATATGACCTTGTCTGACCTTTCAATGAAAATAGTTGCACGTGATTCCTTTGTGAAGGCGCAAGGTGTGATTTTGAGCAGTCTTGTTATTTGCTCTTCGCGTTGGTCGGAATTCTCCTGTGACCCCGCCGCATCCTCGCTGGTGGTAGGGGCCCAAAATCAGTTTTATTCCCGGTGTGAATTTCCCACAGGATGTTCCGCTGTTGCTCAGTGGATCGGGAAACCCGCTGGAGGCCGGCATGAAACGGATTTCATCCCACTCATGAGGTGCAGATGAAGACCGGACCAGAAACTTCCCCTCTCACCCGATTCTCTGGTGACGGCAGCGGCAAAAACACGCTGGTCCAGAATACCTCTGGACCAACGTGGCGAGCATGAGGCCGGGACTTACTGGAAGAAGGTCTGGTGCTGCCTCCGGAGTTTGGGATGGGGGCCACCAGTGACCCTGCAACACCGGGTGGGGAGGAGCATCTACCAGGTGGACCTTGCAGCTTCAGTGTCATGGAGGAGATCCATCCTCCAGCTTCAGTGTTCCCGGAGATCCATCTTCTTTTTTCAACAGTGAGTCAGTGATGTTGGCCACGTTTTAAATATGGCACTCCGATATGATGACAGGACCACGAGCAATCCAGCCACACAATACAGGGCTGAACCCCCGGATGCATCACTAATTAAGTCGGGGCAGAAGATAGGGGGGGGCGGGATTCTCCAAAATGGAGGCAGAGTCTCAGCGTCGTCGTGACCCTAACCCAAACCCCGGGACGGGACTTAAAGTTGTGGATGGGAAAATTCCGCCCATTATTTCTCAAAACCCACCAGTCAAAAGCTCTCTGGAGACTTGAATAATTCAGAGTTAAGCTCATCATTGATTGAAATACTGTCCCCCAGTGCAGCACAACCTAAACCCTACACTATTTGAACGCGATGCATTAAGTCATGGAATCCCCGGTTGCCCAGGCAACCCCTCCTCATAACCATATTTCAGGCAAAATGGCTTACAGATTTTAAAACAACTGGAAGGACTATTTGTACACAGGGAATGCACAAAATATTGACACTTCCCGTCAGTCAAATACCAGGACAGGGTCTTCTGCCGACTTCCTCATTTTAGATTGCATCACAATTAAAACAAGCATGCCATAACTGGCTGGCTAGTGGTGTGAATGACAACCTTCTGTTTTACACATTCTAGATTAACTAGTTCACTTCCACGGACATTGCTCAGATATAATAACAAGCGTCCACCAAACTGGCAACTGTTTAAGTCTCTCTTCCTGTCTGTTTTTAACTCTCCCTCTCTCTCCTTTCTCTCTGTCCCCTCTGTATGTTTATCACATACTGTATTGTTGTCTTTGTGCATCCCTGTCTCCGACCATTTTTCACTCTGCTTCTTTTTAACTGTAAATCTCACTCGGAACGGATCAGTGAGGGACTGGGCAAGCAGGCTGCAGCTTTGCAGAACGCCAGCGTCAACTCTGGAAGTGAGGAAGGGAAGGCGATCAATACAGTTAAAAAGGCACCAGGTAGATATAAACTACAAGCGCACATTAAAAGGGTCAGCAAGTTAAATGAGCTATTAAGAAAACAAATCAATGCACGACGCACACAGCCATCTAACTGACCCGCAAAGTAAATTCAATTGATCAAGTGGGCTGAGCAAGAGAAAATTGATTGGTTATCCAATATTTACGGGCGGAAATCTGCTTTGCGAAGCAAAGTTGTCACTTCTTTGCAATAATTGGCCGTGACACTGAACGGGAGCAATTATTTTGAACTATATCATAGTTTCACAGTGACATTGAGCAGCGTGAGCAGATAAATACGTGACTCATTTGTCTGGCATCCCTCTGTTTTAGCAGATGTGTTAATCCACGGTGGCACAGTGGCCTGCACTGTTGCCTCACAGCACCAGGGACCCGGGTTCGATTCTGGCCTCGGGTGACTATACGGAGTCTGCACATTCACCCCGTTTCTGTGTGGGTTTCCTCCGGGTGCTCCAGTTTCCTCCCACAATACTGTACAAAGATGTGCAGGTTAGGTGGATTGGCCATGATCAATTGCTCCGTCGTGTCCAAAAGATGTACAGGTTAGGTGGGGCTATGGGGATTACGGGAATAGGTTTAGGCCGTGGGCCTAGCCAGGCTGCTCTTTCAGAGGGTCAGTGCAGACCCGACGGGCTGATTGGCCTCCTTCTGCACTGTAGGGATTCCATTGATCACAATGTCTATGAGTTTAAAGTGGACAGGCTACACTGGCGAATTTAAATGGAAGCTTTGGTGAGGTAAAAGAAAAACAGCAAGCACTTGAATACCAATATCCACAACATTCACCCCTGGACTCCGAAGTGGGTTCAATTAACCAGACTATAAATGGACTATAAATATTGACATGTCTATTATCAATGATAGTTTCCTATTGCTTCTCCACCTTTTGGCTAAGATCAGATGTAGTATCTGCTCTGCCTTTTGGCTCAGATCTGGTATGTCTGTCTCGTGGGGACCATGAATTGGATTCAATTTGAATTTGAATTGGTTTTTGGAGCAGGCAAGGAGCTGGATTATGGGTTCACCCCTGTCCACATTCTGAGCCCTGGCTTTGTAACTCAGAAAAAGTAATAACTTGAAGAAAAAAAATCAATGATAGTTTCTGTCTGCCATGTTTAATAATTCCATTTGCAAGTGAGACCAGAAGTAAGGGTCATAAATGTAAGATAGCAACCAATACGTTCAATTGGGAATTCAGAACAATTCGGGTGTGGAACTTGCTGCACAGCACAGGGAATGGTTGCGGTGAATAGTGCGGCTGCATTTAAGGGAAAGCTATCCAGGAAATTGAGGGAGTAAGGAATCGAAGGATACATTGACGGAGAGTGGAGGCTCATACAGAGCATGGCCTTCTGCTGTGCTGTCCTGCTTTGTAATGACTATTTCAACCGAAGCACGCGTTTTAAAAAATTATTCCAATCTTTTGGACCGTGTTAATTTACATCCGACTGAAGACAAAGGTGATGCAATTCTTGTGCACTGTATTCTGATCTAATCCTGTAAGCCACTGTTTATGAAGATCAGTTAACCTTCAAGACTGCTAATCAGATATCTTGTCTGACCTTTCATTTGTTGACATCTTAAGTAAATCATTGCCTGCTGCAAAGAGATAGTCAGGACTGTTGTCTCCGAATACTCATTCAATTTTAACAAAGTGTAGTAGGGTTCCCTGTGCCAATTGCTGCCATTTAGTATCTCATCGAGTCCAAGGAGCGGCAAGGTGGCACAGGGGTTAGCACTGCTGCCTCACTGCGCCAAGATCCCGGCTTTGATCCCGGCCTTGGGTGACTGGTGTGTGAAGTTTGCACATTCTCCCCGTGGGTTTCCTCCGGTTCCCTCCGGCAGTTCAAAGATGCGCAGGTTAGGTGGGGTGGCCGTGCTAAATTGCCCCCTTCGTGTCCAAAGGTTAGGGGGAGTTACGGGGAGAGGTTGGAGGCGTGGGCCTAGGTGGGGTGCTCTTTCAGAGGGTCGGTGCAGACTCGATGGGCCAAATAGCCTCCTTCTGCACTGTAGGGATTCTATGTTTCGAAGCCTTCGGTGTACAATTGTACCTGGGAATATATGCTGCAGATTTTCTCTCGCCCTGGCTTCGCTCCCTTCTGCCTGCGAGCTCGGAGGTTGGAGTGAATGCTTCTTCACAAACTGAACAATCAGTCCGAGGACAGAATAGTCAGTGAGGTCACAATCAGATAATAGAGTGAGGCACTGTGGGACATGGCTCGACAAAAAGTTAATTCTGACCTGAAAAAGTGACAATATGCTCCCTCGAAGAACCAGGTCAACCATGTAAAACTGTGAAATGCGACAGGCTGTGAAGTCCAGACTGCAGTCTCAGGGATTGGCTGTTAGCCATTTCGGACTGACAAGAGGAGAACGTTCCTCACTGAAAGAGCTGCGCATCTATAGAATTCTCTCTCTCAGTGGACTGTGAACGCTCAATCGTTGAGACCATCCAAGGCTGGGCTCAATAGGTTCCGAATGCTAAGAGAATGAAATGATACAGGGATCGTGCAGTAAGATGGAGCTGAAGTTAGAGATTAGTCCTGATCTTATTGAGTGGTGGAGCAGCCTCTGTGATTATGTCGCTAAATCCAATGATTGAAAAGTAGTTCTGCAAGGAACCATGGAATTGACTATCGTTTTAGGATTGCTGAAAGATTGCGACAAAAATCTATCTGATCGGTAGCAAGCTGTAGCAAAATAATGCATTTTCCCTTGTTTGGCTAAAGCCAAATTGGAGGATGTGCTTCTTGTCTGTGTGTACCTTCCGTTTTTGTGCTTTTTCTATACACTTAAAGGTTTTGGACACTGGACAAGCTAGGGAGACATTGGGGGGGGGGGGGGGGGGGGGGGAGACTTGGATATGGAAATTGTTTCAAAGTGTGATGAATTTAGATATATTGGATTGTAAGTATCTGGTGAAGTAAGAGTGGAAAGCCTGGATGAGAGAGTGTGTTTGACTGCTGCAGTCATGTTTTCAAAAAGAATCTTGGTTTGAAAGACAACAAAGCTTTGAGGAGCCTTAGATGCATTAACCATCGTAAAACTTGGGCTAATGCAATTTTGTTTTGATGAAGAGGATTCCCTGGAGAGTTAATTACTTTTCAGCTTGGTGAGATGATGGCCGCGATCGCCCCAGACTGGGGGACGCGGTGAGGCTGGTAAATCTCGCGAGAGGCCCCTCGTGAGACTTATGATGCAAGGGATGCCTCGCGAGATCTAACGAGATCCCGCAAGACGTCGCAATCTGCACGTTGCCCTCTATAGGTAGGATTCAGATTTGCATATTTAAGTTTGCAGTTAAGCACATTTAAATATGTCCGTGCCAGAGTCTCCAAAGGTGCGGGATTGAACGCCGTTTAGCACAGGTCGCCACAAATGTGGACTAGGTGTAAATGGCACCTGGGGGGATGGGGTTGCCCAGGTGATTGGAGGTTACCGGGTGGCTGGGGTCTGGACAGGGCTCTGGCAACCCAATGTCAGGGTGCCCTGGTGGCACTGCTAGGGTGGCAGGGGCACTGCTAGGGTGCCAGACTGGCAGTGCCAAGGTGCTCAGATGGCAGGTTACCCATGCCCGGGAGTGCCCTGCCCTTGCGAGGTGAGGTGAGGGAGGCTTTAGGACCACCTAATTGATAGGTTGGGCCATTGGAAGGTCCAGAGACTGTGGTGGGGAGGGTCAAGAGATTGGGGCAGCATTTAAAAATGGTGCCCCGACCTCTTCCTGTACTGACGGGCTGAGCAGGAAATTAAGGTAAGTCCGACCTCGATGAGCCTTTTTGAAGAAGGCATTTTTCAGTTTCAGTTCTAAACTGGCTGAAGGTATGCAGAGTGTAACATTTCTGCTCTCACTGTAGTTAGTTAAAAGAGATTAACAGTATTTAAAGCAGTGTAGACTTGTCTGAGGGCAATGGGGAACTGAAACAAGCCAGTTGAAAACAGCTTTGGAAGGCATCCAGCCAGAGTTTCTGCAAAGATTCGGACCGGAGTCAAATCTGTTCTGTAAAGCAGCATCGAGAGATCTCTTTCTCAAAGAGAAACTCTGTAAAGCAAGAATATTTTGGTGCCATTGGTATTTAGGGTGGATGAGAGCTCAGTACATCATCCTAGCCACTGTTGGGATCTGGTCCAGGATGGTAATAAAAGTATTTCATGGGGTTATTTTTATGAAAGGTAATAACTGGGTGCTGTGCTAATAAGACACATCTGGCTTAAACACAATTTTGGTCCTAATTGCTGATGATCATCATTTGAACTTAGCTGGAGGGCGCTAAAACAGAGACTTGCAGGTTTAGTGCACAAGCGCTGATCAGGCACTAATTTTGTGTATATGTAGGTTCCATGTGTCCACTTTTACTGAAGGTGCAGGATGGACTGGTTGACTGAATGGTAGGTTTCAGGATGGCTCAGGTTTTGGGAGGCAGAGCGGGCCATCCTGGTGGAGGAAATGCCGGAGGAGGAGTGATGCCCAGTCGCCATGTGGGTGGGTGAAAGAGTCCACAGCACCCATTCCTCTTCCAGACCAATTGGCAAGATGTCCGTGACCAAATACTTCCCTCCTCCTGGGCTAAAGTGGAAGAGCACTTGCTCTTCGTAAGAAAATTCCTCGGAGAATTTCAAGAATTCACGTTGTTAAGCGGGTTCGGAAAGTCTTGACCAAATCTTGCTTCAGAAAATCACTCGGCGTTTCAAAACTCCTCTTCACACTTCCAGCAGCCAGTGAGCAATCAAAGGTGATGTATCTTCAAATAGTGATCAGAATCCTCGGCAATTACTTGTTTAATCCCAATCGGCTGGTCACCATTAGAAGAGGGAATTAGTTCAGGTGTTAAGCACCAAAATACCATGCAGCTTTTTTAATGAGCTATAGCAGGCAGATTAAGATTCTTCCAGCGGAGCAGGCAGAGAGGGGAGTGATTTTTTTGGTAAGGAGAGCGAAGGGTAAGCTGAATTTTTGTTTTTTAACTAACTTTCTTTTTCGGAGTTGTTTTTGTTTCAGAGCAGCAGGAAATCGGAAGTCGGCCGTGGGGATTTCTAGGAAGGTGTGTAGTGGAGCTGGAGTTGGATGAACTTCGGATCATTCGGGAGGCAGAGGCGGTCATAGGTAGAAGCTTCAGGGATGTAGTTACTCCGAAGAATGAAGATAGATGGGTGACGGTGAGAGGGGCTGGGAGGAAGCAGTCAGTACAGGGATTCCCTGTGGTCGTTCCTCTTAGTAACAAGTATACCGCTTTGGATACTGGTGGGGGGGACGACATACCAGGGGTAAGCCATGGGGTATAGGTCTCTGGCACAGAGTCTGTCCCTGTTGCTCTGAAGGGAAGGGGCGAAGAGTAGGGCATTAGTCGTTGGAGACTCCATAGTTAGGGGGATAGATAGGAGATTCTGTGGGAATGAGAGAGACTCGTGGTTGGTGTGCTGCCTCCCAGGTGACAGGGTCCGTCATGTCTCGGAACGTGTTTTCTGGATCCTTAAGGGGGAGGGGGAGCAGCCCCAAGTCGTCGTCCACATAGGCACCACAACATTGGTAGGAAAAGGGATAGGGATGTAAGGCAGGAATTCAGGGAGCTAGGGTGAAATCTTAGAGCTAGAACAAACAGGGTTATTATCTCTGGGTTGTGGGCAGCACGGTGGCACAGTGGTTAGCATTGTTGCCTGCGGCGCTGAGGACCCGGGTTCGAATCCCGGCCCTGGGTCACTGTCCGTGTGGAGTTTGCACATTCTCCCCGTGTCTGCGTGGGTTTCACCCCCACAACCCAAAAGATGTGGAGGATAGTTGGATTGGCCACCCTAAATTGCCCCTTAATTGGAAAAAATAATTGGGTACTCTAAATTTATTTTTTTTTTTAAATTATCTCTGGGTTGTTACCGTGCCACGTGCCAGCGAGATGAGGAATAGGGAGAGAGAGCAGTTGAACACGTGGCTACAGGGATGGTGCAGGAGGGAGGGTTTCAGATACCTGGATAATTGGGGCTCATTCTGGGGTAAGTGGGACCTCTACACACGGGATGGTCTACACCTGGACCAGAGGGGTACCAATATCCTGGGGGGGAAATTTGCTAATGCTCATCGGGAGGGTTTAAACTAATTCAGCAGGGGGTTGGGAACCTGAATTGCAGCTCCAGTATACAGGAGGTTGAGGGTAGTTAGGTCATGAGTAAGGTTTCAAGGTTGCAGGAGTGTACCGGCAGGCAGCAAGTGGTTTAAAGTGTGTCTACTTCAACGGCAGGAGCATAAGGTGGGTGAATTTGCAGCATGGGTTGGTACCTGGGACTTCGATGTTGTGGCCATTTCGGAGACATGGATAGAGCAGGGCGAGGAATGGTTGTTGCAGGTTCTAGGGTTTAGATATTTCAGTAAGCTCAGGAAAGGTGGTAAAAGAGGGGGAGGCGTGGCGTTGTTAGTCAAAGACAGTATTACGGTGGCAGAAAGGACGTTTGATGAGGACTCGTCTACTGAGATAGTGTGGGCCGAGGTGAGAAACAGGAAAGGAGAGGTCACCCTGCTGGGAGTTTTCTATAGGCCTCCGAAAAGTTCCAGAGATGTAGAGGAAAGGATTGCAAAGATGATTCTGGATAGGAGCTAAAGTAACAGGGTAGTTGTTATGGGGGACTTTAACTTTCCAAATATTGACTGGAAACGCTATAGTTCGAGTACTTTAGATGGATCCGTTTTTGTCCATTGTGTGCAGGAGGGCTTCCTGACACAGTATGTAGATAGGCCAACAAGAGGTGAGACCACATTGGATTTGGTACTGGGTAACAGGTGTTATATTTGGAGGTAGGTGAGCACTTTGGTGATAGTGACCACAATTCAGTTACGTTTACTTTAGTGATGGAAAGGGATAAGTATATACAGCAGGGTAAGAGTTATAGCTGGGGGAAGGGCAATTATGGTGCGATGAGGCAAGACTCAGGGTGCATAGGATGGGGAAGGAAACTGCAGAGGATGGGCACAATTGAAATGTGGAGCTTGTTCAAGGAACAGCTACTGCATGTCCTTGATAAGTATGTACCTGTCAGGCAGGGAGGAAGGGGTCGCGCGAGGGAACCGTGGTTTACTAAAGTAGTTGAATCACTTGTCAAGAGGAAGAAGGAGGTTTATGTAAAGATGAGACATGAAGGTTCAGTTAGGGCTTTCAAGAGTTACAAGTTAGCTAGGAAGGACCTAAAGAGAGAGCTACGAAGAGCCAGGAGGGGACATGAAAAGTCTTTGGCAGGTAGGATCAAGGATAACCCTAAAGCTTTCTACAGGTATGTCAGGAATAAAATAATGACTAGGGTAAGAGTAGGGCCAGTCAAGGACAGTAGTGGGAAGTTGTGCGTGGAGTCTGAGGAGATAGGAGAGGTGCTAAATGAATACTTTTTGACAGTATTCACACAGGAAAAAGACAATGTTGTCGAGGAGAATACTGAGATGCAGGCTACTAGACTAGAAGGGCTTGAGGTTCATAAGGAGGTGTTAGCAATTCTGGAAAGTGTGAAAATAGATAAATCCCCTGGGCCGGATGGGATTTATCCTAGGATTTTCTGGGAAGCTAGGGAGGAGATTGCTGAGCCTTTGGCTTTGATCTTTATGTCATCATTGTCTACAGAAATAGTGCCAGAAGACTGGAGGATAGCAAATTTTGTCCCCTTGTTCAAGAAGGGGAGTAGAGACAACCCCGGTAACTTTAGACCAGTGAGCCTTACTTCTGTTGTGGGCAAAGTCTTGGAAAGGTTTATAAGAGATAGGATTTATAATCATCTAGAAAGGAATAATTTGTCTAGGGATAGTCAACACGGTTTTGTGAAGGGTAGGTTGTGCCTCACAAACCTTATTGAGTTCTTTGAGAAGGTGACCAAACAAGTGGACGAGGGGAAAGCAATTGACGTGGTGTGTATGGATTTCAGTAAAGCGTTTGATAAGGTTCCCCATGGTAGGCTATTACAGAAAATATGGAGGCATGGGATTCAGGGTGATTTAGCAGTTTGGATCAGAAATTGGCTAGCTGTAAGAAGACAGAGGGTGGTGATTGATGGGAAATGTTCAGCCTGGTGTTCAGTTACTAGTGGTGTACCACCAGGATCTGTTTTGGGGCCACTGCTGTTTGTCATTTTTATAAATGACCTGGAGGGGGGTGTAGAAGGATGGGTGAGTAAATTTGCAGATGACACTAAAGTCAGTGGAGTTGTGGACAGTGGGGAAGGATGTTGCAGGTTACAGAGTGACATAGATAAGCTGCAGAGCTGGGCTGAGAGGTGGCAAATGGAGTTTAATGCAGAAAAGTGTGAGGTGATTCATTTTGGAAGGAGTAACAGGAAGACAGAGTACTGGGCTAATGGTAAGATTCTTGGTAGTGTGGATAAGCAGAGACATCTTGGTGTCCATGTACATAGATCCCCGAAAGTTGCCACCCAGGTTGATAGGGTTGTTAAGAAGGCGTACGGTGTGTTAGCTTTTATTGGTAAAGGGCTTGAGTTTAGAGCCATGAGGTCATGTTGCAGCTGTACAAAGCTCTGTGCGGCTGAATTTGGAGTATTGTGTGCAGTTCTGGTCGCCGCATTATAGGAAGGATGTGGAAGCTTTGGAAAGGGTGCAGAGGAGATTTACCAGGATGTTGCCTGGTTTGGAGGGAAGATCTTATGAGAAAGGCTGAGGGACTTAAAGCTGTTTTTGTTAAAGAGAAGAAGGTTAAGAGGTGACTTAATTGAGGCATACAAGATGATCAGAGGATTAGATAGGGTGGACAGTGAGAGCCTTTTTCCTCGGATGGTGATGGCTAGCACGAGGGGACATAGCTTTAAATTGAGGGGCGATAGATATAGGACAGATGTCAGAGGTAGGTTCTTTACTCAGAGAGTACTAAGAGTGTGGAATGCCCTGCCTGCAACAGTAGTGGACTCGCTAACATTAAGGGCATTTAAATTGTCATTGGATAAACATATGGACGATAAGGGAATAGTGTGGATGGACTTGAGTGGTTTCGCAGGTCGGTGCAACATCAAGGGCCGAAGGGCCTGTACTGCGCTGTAATGTTCTATGTTCTAAGTGGCAATCAGCCCCTTAAATCCCCACCTTGGCCACCTCGGAGTGCCGCATGTATCCAGGAAAAATCAGCCCACACAGAGTAACTCTGAAATCCATGAATTGCTGTAATGTGAATATTAGAGATGGTCAACGCCATGTGGGCAGCAAGCTCCCAGAACCAGCACAGAGATAAATGAAGCTAATCATCTGAGTGTTGAATGGAGCCCAGAGTACTCCAGGATCATCATCATCACCTTCAATGATTAATATGGTGGGATCATTAATATCCACCCAAACCAATACGCCAATAGTTCCTCATTTAATATCGAAAAGATACTTCCGACAATCCAGAATTGCCTTTAATCCTGCAGTGCCCCATCTCAATGCTCTCTAATGAGAGCATGTTTCTGAAATTAAGCGGCAATTAAGTAAAGAGGGTGAAATTGATCTCCGCCAGCAGTCCAGAATGGGCTGGTTAGGAAATACAGTAGTCTGTTGCTCAACACCTTGATCTTCCTTCCGCTGAAGATCAGTGAATGAATCTTTTTCGAGGCATGTTTCCTGGTCTCACCGTCACTTTTCCGTCGTGCAAAATTAAAAATTTGGCTTCCCGTGCGAACGGACAATGAAAAACAGCATGATGACGATAGGATGCTAATTCACTCCCACGTCCATGTGGCACTGCTGGCCTGAATCAATTTCACCCTCAAGTTCAATACTGCATGCAATGTACTTTTTGTTAGTTAGAGTTCTGGAGTGATACGTCAGCTTGAAATCCAATGCGTCCAGGATGCAGGGTAGGAGACAAATCCTTTATCGATCCAACATTAAATCGAGAAAATGCTATCGCTGCAGTCCAGGAACAATTTGTCTGCCCAGAATTCACTTTCCTAGGATTATTCCTGCAGCGATTGTATAATGGGAAATAAAATGTGTCAAAGTAGGTCATGCTTTGTACAATCTTCCTGACCTTCAGCAACCTAGCTATTATAAACAGCGTGGCACCACATTAAGACCAGAGCCTCTAATGAACACAGTCACGCCTGGAATGTTAATTTTGATTCCTCAGAGGTATCGTTTGGATGGAACTTAGGCACAGGTTTTGTGTGCCTTCAGTCAATTCCCCCAACCAATTAAACACCATTTCATGTACCAGCAGCTCTGAACATAATTGACTCGATAGAAGAAGTCTCTTGAATTTTATCGTGTCACTTCAGATCTGACATTCACAGGCAAAAAGGGAAATGATTAATTTCAAAAGCTTCAAACTGATCAAACCCATCTTGCTTCCTCCCTGAAAATCACAGCGGCAGTTCAGGTGACTTTGCATGTCCCAGTCAGACGCCATGCATTAATATTGATGAATAGAAGGACTACAGTGAAACCTCTCTCAGGATCGTTTGAACAGCGTAATGAATTTCCACCCTTGCCCACAAATGCTAACCGCAACTCCAAGACAATGACCCGACGTTTCCTTGGAGACTCGATGAGTTCTCTGCGGTAATTCTGCCACATCAGCATCAGTCCACAACTCCTGCTGAATAAGGTCAGGTGAAGTGACATGCAGTGAATGCTAATTGTGATGAATTAGAAGCCGGTCCGACGATACTCAGGTAACTCTGTGGTGATTGTGTATCAGTGTAGATGCAATACAACTGAGCAAGCACTAGAGGGAGCACGGGAGAGCTATAAATACAGAGGGACAGGAAGTGAGGACACACTTCACTGAAGACAGAACAAATTCACAATAAAGCATCTTCTCCAACTTTGTGACTACGAGCTTTATTACGACACAAGGAACAACACAAACTCTAGCTGCGTCCGGCCAGAAAGCGTTTGCCAATAAATCATCTCGCCAAAAGAAAAAAAAGAGATGTCTCGGTGCTTTATGAATCACGTTTTGAAGGGGCGTCACTGTTGCAATGCCTGGCAGAAACCTTGCCCGCAGCAAAGTCCCTCAAGCAGCAACGAGGTCATGTTTTTTGTGATGTGTTAGATACACAATACAGAAAAGCCTTAAAAAGTCACAGAGATTTATACTGAATGTCTCAGGGATTTGGTCCGGAACTTTTCAGGAGATCTACATAGCCCCCATGGAATCTTAGCGTCACTTTCCACCCCATTACTGCCACGGTCACTCTACAATATTAATTGGGCGGCACGGTGGCACAATGGTCAGCGTACTGCCTCACAGCGCCAGGGACCCCAGTTCAATTCCGACCTCAGGTGACTGTGTGGAGTTTGCACGTTCTTCCAGTGCCTGCGTGGGTTTCCTCCGGGTGATTTGGCCATGATAAATTGCTCTTCAGGGTGGGGGATTGGGTAGGGTGATCTTTTGAAGGGTTGGTGCAGACTCAATGGGCTGAATGGCCTCCTTCAGCACTGTAGGGATTCTATGAATATGGAAGCTACATCAATAATCAGTAATCGGGGGGGGCATTCCGCTGTCAGGGGTGGCTTCGCTGGGGGTGACTGGTGGGAGTGGCGAGGCCAGTTATAGAGGTCAGTGTTTGGGTTCGCGGGCGGCCGGCACCATGTTGCACGGTGCAGCAGCCGCTGGTCACCGCCATGCGCATGCACGGCCATGGACCCGGCCTTCTGCGGCCGCATTCGCAGGTACAACTGGAGGCTTTACGCTGCGCGCTGCTAACCCCCCACCGGGCGGAGGATCGGTGCGGGGATATCACCGACCTTCTGGTCGTAAGACCAAACGGATCCTGCGGACATAGCTATAAGATTGGAGAATCCAGCCAGAGTCTACAGAACAGAGAACTCACCCCTTGGTTTCTTTCTTCCCCACCAACCAGCCATTGGAACGTGACACCTCAGGGCATCAGTCACCTTCGGAATTCCCTTCTCCAGAGAGCAGCGGAGGCTGGGACATTCAAGGCGGAGTTCAGACAAATTTTTGACCAACAATGGGGTCAAGGGTTACGAGGGACGGGCAGGAAGGTGGAGGTCAGGCCAAAATCAGGTCCACCCTGACCTTATCGAAAGGCAGAGCAGGCTCGATGGGCCGAATGGGCAAACTCAGGCTCCTTATTTCTTTTGATCTCACTCTTACGAACCAGGAAAAGGATTTTCTAAGTGTGGGTTACAAGCAAAGAACAGTTTAAAGTGGGCTGTTTAAACAGACAAGGCAGCTGTCAGTGCAGATTGTGAATACCGCACCTGTGGCTTTTCAAAATTGATGTGTAAACAGCTGCTGTGTAATTATAAATTCCATTGACCAGTGACACAATGTGAGGAATGATGTTTCTGTGGAATTGTTCATCCACAGGCATGATTCCAGATCAGGACTGGTCACATCTGCACAGACATGCTGTTCAATTTCAGATTATTTCACCGCTGAATGGGAATGACATTTCTAATAACGATTGTAAACTCCGTTAAATACTTCCAGACTCTCTCCCCAAATTACAAACAGTGACGGGGATAGATTTTGTTTGTGTGCAGGGTTGCGCAAATTCCCAAACCCGTTAAATAGAACAGGCTTTTGATTTTGCAGACGTCTTACTCCCCGCATAAATGCTCGGGGGTGAAATCTTTGGCCGTTAACTTTATTCGGCCACCAGAGAAGCAGCAACGTATTTTACACCCAACTATTTTTCCGTCCATGCATTTCACTGGGAAGGGTGGCGTGGGGAGAGCGAGGGATTCATCAGCATCTTTAAAGGCAGGTTTCACTGCCAATTTGCTGGGGGTGAAATATGTTCTCCTCACTTTGCTCCAGGTTTTCTTACTGCTGGTGTGGTTCAGTTGACCCCCATGACGGCACTGTTTGAAGCTCGGGTTCCACTTTCTAATCGAGCACTGGTTCCGGGGGATTTAGGTGCAAGGTTACGTTCGAGAAGCAGGGGTCATTCTCCACGGAGAAAAGAAGGTGGAGGAAGAGAATTACGGTTTAAAAAAAAATAAATTTAGAGTATCCAATTATCCTTTTTCCAATTAGGCAGCAATTTAGCGCTGCCAATCCACCTAACCTGCACATCTTTGGGTTGTGGGGGTGAGACCCATGCAGACCTGGGAGAATGTGACAGTGATACAGGGCCGGGATTGAACCCGGGTCCGCAGCGCCGTGAGGCAACAGTGCTAACCACTGTGCCACCCGAGATTTAAGGTTGTGCAAAATTGTAACAGGTTTAGATATGGTCAACAAAGCTATTCCCATTAATAATAAGAATACTAATCTTTATTGTCACAAGTAGGCTTACATTAGCGCTGCTATGAAGTTACTGTGAAAAGCCCCTAGTCGCCACATTCCGGTGTCTGTTCGGGTACACAGAGGGAGAATTCAGAATGTTCAATTCACCGAACAGTCATGTCTTTCGGCATTAGCTAATGGTTCAAGGACTAAGGGACACAGATTTATAGATAGAGGGGGCAAGGTGTGGAAGAACTTTTCTTTTCAAATGCAGTTATGCAGCGAGTAATAATGGGGGAAGAAGGGTGATGTGGTGGTACTGTCACTGGACTTTGTGGTGAATGTATTGTGCCAATAATCCACCATTGTATTTGTATCTGTGCTATGCTGTTGCCCTTGTGGGCTTCTCCTATGGGCCATTGTATGGCATTATCCATAGGGTGTGGAGATGCCGGCGTTGGACTGGGGTGAGCATTATAAATCATTACAGATCCAGAGAGAGGGATAATCACAGGTTAAAGAGGTGTGAATTGTCTCAAACCAGAACAGTTGGTGGAATTTTGCAAGTCCAGGCCAGATGGTGGGGAGTGGATGTAATGCAACATGAATCCAAGATCCCGGTTGAGGCCGCACTCATGCGTGCGGAACTTAGCTATAAGTTTTTGCTCGGCAATTCTGCGTTGTCGCGTGTCCTGAAGGCTGCCTTGAAGAACGCTTACCCGGAGATCAGAGGCTGAATGCCCTTGACTGCTGAAGTGTTCCCCGACTGGAAGGGAACATTCCTGCCTGGTGATTGTCGCACGATGCCCGTTCATTCGTTGTCGCAGTGTCTGCATGGTCTCGCCAATGTACCACGCTTCGGGGCATCCTTTCCTGCAGCGTATGAGGTAGACTACATTGGTCGAGTCGCACGAGAATGTGCCGCGTACCTGGTGGGTGGTGTTTCCACGTGTAATGGTGGTATCCAAGTCGATGATCTGGCATGTCTTGCAGAGATTGCCCTGGCAGGGTTGTGTGGTGTTGTGGTCGCTGTTCTGAAGGCTGGGTAATTTGCTGCAAACAATGGTTTGTTTGAGGTTGCGCGGTTGTTTGAAGGCCAATAGTGGTGGTGTGGGGATGACCTTGGCAAGATGTTCATCTTAATTGATGATGTGTTGAAGGCTGCGAAGAAGATGACGTAGTTTCTCCGCCCCAGGAAAGTACTGGACGACGGAGTGTTCCACTTCTCCAGCTTTCACCCAAACCACATTAAAGAAGCCATCCCCTATGGACAAGCCCTCCGTATACACAGGATCTACTCAGATGAGGAGGAGCGTAACAGACACCTACAGATGCTGAACGATGCCCTCGTACGAACGGGATATGGCGCTCGACTCATCGATCGACAGTTCCAACGTGCCACAGCAAAAAACCGCACCGGCCTTCTCAGAAGACAAACACAGGACACCACTGACAGAGTACCCTTCATCGTCCAGTACTTTCCTGGGGCGGAGAAACTACGACATCTTCTTCGCAGCCTTCAACACATCATCAATGAAGATGAACATCTTGCCAAGGTCATTGGTGAGACCATGCAGACACTGCGACAACGAATGAACGGGCATCGTGCGACAATCACCAGGCAGGAATGTTCCCTTCCAGTCGGGGAACACTTCAGCAGCCAAGAGCATTCAGCCTCTGATCTCCGGGTAAGCGTTCTTCAAGGCAGCCTTCAGGACACGCGACAACGCAGAATTGCCGAGCAAAAACTTATAGCTAAGTTCCGCACGCATGAGTGCGGCCTCAACCGGGATCTTGGATTCATGTTGCATTACATTCACCCCTCACCATCTGGCCTGGACTTGCAAAATTCCACCAACTGTTCTGGTTTGAGACAATTCACACCTCTTTAACCTGTGATTATCCCTCTCTCTGGATCTGTAATGATTTGATTACCAGCAAATTCTCGCATTCCAAGCATTGTCCGGCATCTCTGACTTTGTCTATATAAATGTTCCTGGATCATACCTCTCCAGTCACCTGAAGAAGGAGCTGCGCTCCGAAAGCTCGTGTTTGAAACAAACCTGTTGGACTTTAACCTGGTGTTGTAAGACTTCTTACCATTATCCATAGGGGAACATGTTGGGGCATGTATGGGCTCCGTCCATGGCCCCTCCCCTTGAAGGGAGGTATAAAGAGCAGTTCTCAGTATTGGTTTAGTCGCAGGCAGGCACTGTTCTATGTTGATTAAAGCCACGGTTCACTTCTATTCATGTCTCGAGTGAATTGATGGTCGCATCAGACTTGTAATTCAAAGGCCCAGGATACTGTTCTGGGGACATTGGTTCAAATCCCACCATGGACGCTGGTGGAATTTGAATTCAATTCATTAAACTGGAATATATAAAGCTGGTTTCAATAATGTTGACCATGGCAGCTATCACCAATTGTTGTAAAGACTCACTTGGGTCACCAATGTCCTTCAGGGAAGGAAATCTCCCGTCCTCACCTGGTCGGGCCTATATGTGACTCCAGATACACAACAATGTGGTTGACCCTTGACTGCACTCTGCAATAGCCTAGCTAACCATTGCGCCACCATGCTGCCAGTGCTGTGATATTCTACATAATTCTTTTTAAAAAGACTTGCAGTAATGTGGACACTTTTCACAACCAACAGACCTCTCAAAGCACTTTGCAGCCAATGAAGTATTTCTGAAGTGTAGGCACTGTTCTAATGTAGGAAATGTGACAACGAATATGTGCACAGAAAGATCCAACAACAGCACTGTGATAATGACGGGATAAAGTTGACTTTTTGTGATGTTAATTGAGAGATAAGTATTGGCCAGGGCACCGGGGAAATCTGTCCTGGCCTCTTTAGAGTAGATCTTTTCAACCCACCTGAGGTGGCAGATGGGGCTTCTGTTTTGACATCAGCACCTCGAGCAGGGCAGCACGCCCTCAGTACCGCATCGGTCTTGAACGGCTGTGCTCAAGTCCTGCGGTGAGACTTGAACACAGAACCGTCTGACTCGTCTGGTCCCATTGCTGTCAATGGGTTTTCCTATTGTTCGCACTCTCTGCTGCCAGCGAACAGTGGGGTGTTGGGAGTGGGGAGTGGGGGGTGGGGGGGCACAGGAAGATCCTGCCCGCAGGAATGGCTGCAAAATTTCAGCCAGGCTTTCTGTTGTTCCACCCACCCTCGTGAAAGCGTACGAGAGAATTAAAGGCGCAGTTTGCCAAGGTCCATCTGTCAAGATGGAGGGACGTGTGAGAGGGACACTAAGTTTGCTCGTGGAGGCCTTCGGTCATACCTTTCTTGGGTGAGTGGGGAGGGTCACTGTAGCGGTAATGCTTCCAAATGTCAATCCTTTATCCACGAGCTGAATTAAAGTCTTTCCTGGGTGAACAAATCTGGCACCAAGATAATGGAGTTGGCTTTCATCAGGTAACTGCTTGGACAAACAGCGAGTATTTGAGAATCCAAATCGGAAGCAGCTTTTGGATTTGTTGGGATGAATCTATATTGGGCACCTGTATTCAAGTGAGACTTTTTGTCTTTTTGCCCAATCATCTTTTTTTTGTGTTTAATTGACATTCCACAGCTGAAACCCAAAGTCCTGGTAACACTGAATGGATTCACAGCAAGTGAAACCCAAGACGAGATTAGGCATCACCCTATACTCAGCAGAGAATAGTTTATTATTCCGAAATTTGAAATATGCAGTAATCTGTAGTCATTGGGTACAGTAGAAAAGATGTTATGCATGATACAACAGATTGCTATTATCAGATACAATAAAATGTTCCATTCTTATTAATAGAGTCAACCATATGCCAGTACAATGCAACAGTGGAAAGGCACAGTGCAAAAATCTATGTGCTGGACGGATATTTTATTATGCTGACATGTTGCTGTCACACTAATTATGGTACAATATCGGCATTATTTTCCGGGAATAGCACAAAGACCTTTTATGCTCTTCGGGCGAGGAGTCTGTGCTTCAGTTACAACACAAATGAGGGTTTTTGTACAAGTCATCCTCTGTTCTGTGCTGTGATTCAGCCATGGGATTGATACTATCCTTTCACCTCTGAACCCTGGGTTCAAACTCAGTCTAGACTGATGGATGAAAGTCACCCTTCTCGGTCTGCGTCCTTACAATGAGTGTGGGCTGCGCAAATCCAGTTCTTATACAGTGGGCAGAAGCTCAGGGCATGAAACTGCTGGGGCTTGGCGCTGGTTTGCAAATTAACTTGGTGACCTGGTGACTGCCAAAGGACAGAAGTCAGGTAAGTGCGGACTGGGGTACGTCTGGCCTTGGTTGGGAACGCCCCACCGAGGCTGCATTTACCTCACTTCCTGCACTGGTAAGCTCGTCAGGAAGATCTCGAGCCCCCTTGGACATCCCACTGGGGCCTCCAGACAACCCCACTTCCCCAACTAAGGGTGTCCTCCAGCACCCACCCCACCCCACCCCCCCCCCCTCACCCCATCTCTCAATGGCAAGGCACCTCTGAGCCTGATCCCTGACACAGGCAACCTGGCACCTGGGCATCTCGGGGCTGCCAGCCTGGCACCCTGGCTGTGCCTCTGCCAACCTGGTAGTGCCACCTGGGCACCCTAGCAGGGTGGGACTGTCAGGGTGCCTGGTTGGCACTGCCAAGGTGCGAGGATGGCATTGCCAAGGTACCCACGTGGAAGCGGGAGGTCGAGGGTACCACCCTGCTCAGAGCCCGACCACCCGCCGGCCTGCCCAGAACCCGACACCCTGCTCAATGGCGCCGTGGCGAAGTCTCCCTGACACGGGCGATCATTCCCGGACCTCGGGCGAAGAGGGCGCCAACATATCTAAATGAGCGAAATGACTCACTTCAATATGTAAATCTGGATCTCTCTCAGCAAGGGCGAGATCCAGATCGTAACATCTTGCGTGATCTTGATAGATCTCGCAAGGCATTTCAAGCATTAGAAATCCCGCGAGGCATTCGTGAGATTTAACATCTGGCGAGGCGAGATCGTGCCCATAGTCACTGTTGCCCTGTGATAAACAGAGCCAATTTGCATATAACATCCTCTTGAGAAGAGTAACGATGACCAGATTATCTGTTTTAGTGATGCCGGAGTTTTCTTTCTCCCCACTTGACCCACCGAATCTAATCTCATTCTCATTTGCGTTCCTCATATCCTTTAGATAGTTTTCCTTTCCAAGCAACAAATTCCTTTCCGAAAGAATTTATGGTTCGGCTTCAATAATGTCTTGTGACAGACAAATCCACATTCTAACCACCCTCAAGGAAATTCTTTCTCAACTTGTCTTAACTGTTTTGTGCATTTTTGCCCTTTTATTACCTTCTCACTGAAAATTATCCAACACTGTTTTTTGTTTAAGAACCATAATTTCTCAAGCCCCTCTTTGCATCAATAACCCCTCATGCCTTTCCAACATCCCAATAAATCTTTGTAACGCATCTTCCATTATTTAAATATCCTCCCTTTAATGGAGATGACCAAACTGTGCAAAATACTCTGATTGAGGCCCAACCAAGATCTCGTAGAAGTTCAAACGTTGCCTCTGATGTGTTGGGTAAGCTGGGTCTACGATGACTGCGTTTACTGCAGTGGTGAGATAGACAGGCTTCCAACACTTGAAGAAAAACTCGATTTTATTGAACACTTAACTATAATACATGCTTTAACTGTGGGTTGACACTATGCTCTCTTGACTGGAGACCTGAGGCTAACCTGACCAGACTATCTTACTACCACATGGTCTTTGTCCTAGTCGCTGCTCACGAGCTCTGACTGTCTCAGAGGCTGGATCCCGAGAGAGCGGGAAAACTAGTGCCCTCTGGCTTTATAGTGGTCGTGTCCTGTCTGGTGATTGGCTGCTGTGTTCTGTGTGTTCACTGGTCATCCTGTGTGTCAATCACTGCCTGTCTGCACACCATCATATACCTGGATGTATATTATGACAGCCTCCTCCAGTCTTAATTTGCATTCTACGCTTCCAGATAGAGAACAAATGTTCCCATTTAGTTTTTGTGGTTAATCTACTCACACGGTCGTCAGGGAAGGAAATCTGCCGTCCTTACCTAGTCTGGCCTACATGTGACTCCAGACCCACAGCTGCATCTTAAATGACCGAGCAAACCACTTCAACCAAGGCCTGAGGCAATTAGGGACAGGCACCAAATCCT